>NC_132876.1:71022451-71331862 GCF_048164855.1 Canis lupus baileyi | reverse complement strand
TGCTTCAATACAGGAGTGAGTAGGGGTAAAGGGTCATTTGATGCCAAAGAATCCTATAGCAAGCCCCTTCCTAGAATATAATTACCTCCTGTGTTGTATGGGATTCCATTTTCACATCAGGTCTGGAAAGCTCTGGAAAGGGTCCCTGCCTCTGACATAAAATAGTACCCAGCTCTGTGAAAGAGCTACTGTGAAGCCACAGAAAAAGTACAGCTTCAGGACACCTGGATGGCTCCAAGGTTGAGCGTCTGCCTTTCGCTCAGGGCGTAGTCCCAGAGTCCCAGGATTGAGCCCCACATTGGGCTCCCTGCATGGAGCCTGCTTCTCCCTCTGCCTATGTCTCTGACTCTCTTTCTGTGTCTCTCATGAATAAATAAATAAAATCTTTTTTTAAAAATAAGTACAGCTTCATATAGTGGGAAAAGAGGAGATGAGAAAGAGATCAATGGTCATTTTCAAATTAATAAACAAGGATACATTTGAAAGTCAAAATCAAAGGTTGTATAAATTCACTAAGAATCCAACACTTCAGAGTAGTTCTGGCCTATAGTCATGCAGTGGTCATCCTCAGATTTCCAGGACTAGGTCTGTAGTCTCCTCTGCCATTAAAGCCTTATGGGAGCCCTGGGTCCAGGCACCTGATGAAGAGTACACTGGTGCCAGAAAGAAAACACACAGGAGTCTCCACACTCTGGATGCTACTCAGCCACAGACCCACAGGGTTTAGATGTTTAGGGAGGGGCCTGACTACAAGGGAGCATTTTGGGGGTAATGGAGCTGTTCTATATCTTGTGTAATTGAGGTACTGCATATTAAAACTACAATTTTTTAAAAAGGATACCAAAAATGGCTTTTACAAAGGACAGAGGAGAGGACCCAGGAAAAAAGAGAAAGGGGGAGAAAGATTGAGAAAAAGTGAAGGAGAAGAGCAGAGTGTTATAAATACCTCCAAAGCTCTTGGAATCCAGATCCTGGGATCTGGGTATTCAACAAATAATGTCTCTTTAATTAAGAAACAGCCCAGAACAAGTATTGGCAATCAGAAGCTAATAACAACTTTGCATTAAGCTGCCTGGAAATTCTATTCAGAGTTATGAGAGTCAAATTAAGAGGCTGGACTATCTAGTTGATTCTGGATGATGGGGCTGAGAAAATCTCTGAAAAGTTAGTGATGAGGTGGGGAAGAAAAAGAAGGGAAGAGAAAGAGAGATTGATGGATTGACTTGGAGAACAGAACTGCCTTTTTATAAAACCCAAATTAGAACCATGCCCTAGTAGCTGGAGCTTAAAGAGATCTGTGACCCAGGCCCTGGTAGATGGTTTCATAAAGGGGATCTTTGATTCTACTGTGGAAATGACTCTTCCCTTTCTATGGGTCAATATCTCTTAGGTTCCTAGAATGACCCAGTTTTCCTTGGCTCTCCTTCTTACTGTACTCACTGTACAATTGACCCAGCTCAGGCTACTCAGTGATATAGTAATAGAGGAGGCACCAGATGCCAAAAATCCAGACGCCTTCCTTCAAAACGTTTTTGCTCTACCGGGGGGGAAAAAGTCTCTCTTTTAGGGGTGGAGAGGTAGAAGCCCTCAACTATTACAGATTTACCATAGTCTTATGACTGGATGCATCAACAGCCTAGCAAAATGGCAGAACAGGTATTTCCCATCTTTACAAACCAATCTACTGAGGCCAACAATGAACAGTGAATGACTTACCGAGTGACCATAGCAGAGTAGTGATAGAGTCAGGATTTGAACAGATCTCCTGATTCCAAATTCTGGGACTGCCAATGTGGAAGGAACTCTATGTCTTGGAGGAAATGGGTGACAGGTTATTAGGGTATTAGGTTTGTCCAGAGAAACAGAACAAATAGGATAAATAGATAAATAGGTCAATTTATTATAAGGAATTAACTCACACAATAATGGAGGCTGAAAAGTCTCAAGCTCTGCCATCAGCAAGCTGGAAACCCAAGAGAGCCCATGTGTAGTTCTAGTTCAAGTTTAAAGGTCTGAGAACAAGGAGAGCTTATGATATATGTTCCAGTCCAAAAGCTGGCAGGCTTGAGACTCAAGAAGAGCCAGTGTTTCAGTTTAAGGATGAAGGCTGGAAAAGACGGATATCCCAGGTTACACACAGTCAAGCAGGAGTTCCCTCTTACTCCTGGGAAGGTCAGCCTTTTTGTTCTATTCAGGCCTTCACCTGATTGGATAAGCCTCTCCCACATCAAGGAGGGCAATCTTCTTTATTCAGTCTTCTATTCAAATGTTAATCTTATCTAAAAACACCCTGACAGACACTCACAGAATAATGTTTGACCAAACATCTGGGCACCTCATGGCTCAGTCAGGTTGACACATAAAATTAACTAATACACCCAGGGAGAGAGTGAAGGTGAACTTATGGCTCCCTTCCTGTTGATAGCTATTCACTTAATGGCTGGTCCTCTTTAACCCACTTTCATACTTATTTCACTTTTTGAATCAAGTCTAAAAGCTGGACCCATACACTAATGTTCACTGGGAAGGAGACAGGAGAGAAGAGAGCTGGGGCAAGGGGAATGGACAGGCAGATCCTCTTTGCCTCCGCAGTGTAAGGGTTCTCATGTGCCAAGAGGCTCCATGGAACTGGCACTTGACTGGGGACTTGGTGGACAGAAACTTGAATGTTCTCTGTTGATACCACCCTGGGAGGAGGTGGAACTGAACCAACATGAGTTTGCTCTCTGGTGAGTCACAGATATACCAGGTGGAGTTGTTATACAAAGTAAACTTTATTTGCAGCAAAGAAGGAGCTCACGGGAAATAACTTCCAAAGTCATGACATTCCAAGCAAGGGTGAATGGGTTCCTTTTATTTAGGGTTAGGATGAATAGTGAAGACTCGTTATCATATGTAGGAGTGGGCATGAGGCCTTGTATGTGCCTTAAGCAAACATGCCTATACATACATTGTATGTTATGTAAATGAAGCCTGTGCTCCTCCTTGGGTGCAGATTTTAGTATTATAATGAGTTAAAGGTACTTGTTAGTCATTCTAGAGGTCGCTACATGGTCCATTTGTGTAAGTCAAGAATTACACTCAAATTAGTCTGGGTGTTCTGGGCTGGCAGGACGTCTTATCAGGGTAGTTGCTCTTGCTTGAGGGGTTGTTTTGGTTTCCATTTGCCTGAGTTAAGAGATAAGCTGGAAAGAAGAGTTTAAGGAAAACTGTGGTACAAAGATCAATAGTTTCAAGCAGATGGTCAGTAAAGGTCAGGTCTTGGGCCTAACTGATGACCTAAGGAAACCCAGTAGGTCACTCATTTGGAACCTAAACACCTAAACAAGGCATCTGAATAACAAAAGACTTGTTATAAGGGGTTATTTTAAATGGACATCAATTTTTCTTAAGAAACAAAATCATAATAATGCAATGATGATTTTTTGAGCACCATAGTTCATCACAAGATGATGGTATATAACGTTGGTTGAGGTCAATGGCCCAATTCATGCAATATGGATAGAATGGTGGGGATGGCACCAGAGTCCAGTAATACCACAATGACATTCTCACTGGTAATACATATTTAGTAATAACAGTGACAAGTTATTTATTTGTCTTCATGGTTAACAGAAATTATGCATATATAAATACATTTGTTTTCACAAAGCATTAAAAAATTATTGCTCTATTTTGGGGTAAACATTCCAAACTTTGGAAATATTATGAATGCAGAAAGTGAAGGATCAGCTACTGTAGATAAAAAATCTTTTACAATATTGTTATCCCCATTTTTAGAGAGGTTAGGGAACTGGCCTGCAATTATACAGCTGCTAAGTAGGGGAAGTGGGATTTATTTTGCTCCATGCAGGGTGCCTGATGGGGGACTCGATCCCGGTTCTCCAGGACCACGACCTGGGCCTAAGGTGGCACTAAACCGCTGAGCCACCCGGGCTGCCTGGAAGTGGGATTTAAACTCTATATCTGCCTGACTCCCCAGTTGTCATGTGCCTGATGAGGAGCCAGGGACCAAGAAAAGGGAGGTGATAGATTTGTGTGGTGAAGGCAGACCACTCCTACTTCTCTCCTCACCCTCAGAACCCGCCTCTTGTGTATAGCACCTCCTTGGTAGTACTGAACATTAGTGTATAGTACTGGTAGTATTGGTAGTAGTATTGGTAGACAGGATCAATTCTTGGGATATGATGAGATGTGTCTCTGGGAAGGCAGCTTTTGGGGTGGGGACAGAGTGAGAATGGAGGAGAAGTCCTCTGAGAAGGAATAAGGATAGCCTATGGGTCAGGTGCCAGGAAGCTAATGGGAGGCCATGGAAAGCCAAAAGTTAAGTATGTTTGAATGCTTAGAGTGGGGTCACCAGGCGCTTCTGGGGTGAGTGAGTTGCCTAAGGGTGGAGAAATAGGAAGATAAGATTCACCACAACACTTCTCATCAGTACCAGTTGGCACACCCAGCTCACCATAGCAGCATAGGAGCTGGGGGAGGCATCCACAGGAAAATTGGCCCAGGGAACAGGGCAGATTGGGGGGTACCTCCACTAAAACTGGAATGGATCAGCTAGGAATCTGCCCAAGGGAAGCACAGGGTATATATTAGTTTCTTAGGGCTGCTGTAATAAATTACTACAAACTCGGTTGTTTAAACCAACAAGATATATTCACTGGAGGGAAGAAGTCTAAAGTCAAAGTGTTGGTAGTGCCACACTCTCTCTTGAGGCTCTAGGGGAGAATTGTTCCATGCCTCTACCCTAGCTTCTGGTGATTTCTAGGCAATTGTTTCCATTCCTTGGCTTGCAGTTGCATCAGTTCAATCTCTGTCTCTGTCTTCACATTGCCTTCTCCTTTGTGTATCTCCCAAAACCTTTCTCTTATACATGTGATTGCACTTACAGCCTACATGGATAAGCCAGGGTAATCACCTCATCTCAAAATCCTTAACTTACTTACATATGCAAAGACTCCTTTTCTAATGATTAGGACTTGATACCTGTGGATAGCCATTACTACAGGGGATGAGGATGTGTGTCAAGATGAATACAGGATTTACTTCCCTGTGGTTCCTCCCTGATCCATATGATGGCTTCAATCTGAGTCTGGTTCCAAGATGGCTGCCACTATTCTGAATATACTTTCCAGCTGAATAACATCCCACAAAAGATGGGAGAGACCATCTATTAGATGATCTACTAGATCTACTAGAAAGCAAGGGAAACTTTCCCAGAAGGGCAACCAGTAAGATTCCCCAAGTATCTCATTAGTCTGAACTGTGTCACATGCCCATGCCTAAGCCAATCACAGGCCAGGCATCAATGGCTCTACAATAGTTTTAAATCAATCAGGACTCATCTTTTGAATCACATGACCATGCAGAGGAAGGTGGATACCTGAACAAAATCAGGGTTCCAAGAAGAAAGGGAAAGGCATGAGGGAGCTCTAGTTTTCAAACTTTGAATTGGCTGTAACCAGATTGATTAGCTAGAGAATGCTATTTGCATCTTTGAGCTGCTATTGGTTATCAGGCTAAGCTTTGAGTGTATAGAAAATTGTTGCTCGTGCGACAGAAGGCCACATGATACTAGATCTGAGGAGCTAAATGTTCATATGGCATGTCTTCTATGTATGGATGCTGTGATCTTTAATTTTTTTATTGAGGTGGAATTCACACAACATACAATGAACTATTTTAAAGTATACAATTCAGTGGCATTTAGTGCATGCACAATGTTGTGCAACCACTACCTCTCCCTAGTTTCAAAACTTTCTCACACCCCCAGAAGTACACCCTGTATGTATTAAGCAGTCACTCCTTAATCACCCCTCCTCCATTCCCTGGCAGCCATTAATCTGCTTTTTGTCCCTATGGATTTGCCTATTCTGGATAGTTCATATAAAAGGAATCATACATTATTATGAATTCATATTTGATGTATGGGTAAACCACAATTTGTTTATTCATTCATTTGTTTATAGACATTTGGGTTGTTTCCACCTTTTAGCTATTATGGGTCCTGTTGGCTATGAACATTTGTGAACAAGAATTTATTTCAATTCTTCTGGGTATATATCTGGAGCCAAATTGCTGGGTCATATGTTAACTAATTTTTGAGGCAGTTCCAAAGTGTTTTATTTTTTAAAGATTTTGTTTATTTATTCATGAAAGACACAGAGAGAGAGAGGCAGAGACATAGGCAAAGGGAGAAGCAGGCTCCATGCAGGAAGCCCGACGTGGGACTTGATCCCAGGACTCCAGGATCATGCCCTCAACTGCTGAGCCACCCAGGCATCCCTCCAAAGTGTTTTCTATAGAAACTACACCATTTTACATTCCCACCCGCACTGTATGAGGGTTCTTATTTCTCCACATCCTTGTCAACGCTTGGTGTTTTCTTTTTTAAATATATATATAATATGTATTATACATATATTATATATATATATATATATATATATATCCATTATAGTGGGTGTGAAGTTATATCTCACTGTAATTTTGATTTACATTTCCTTAATGGTTAATGACGTTGACTGACATTTTATGTGCTTGTTGGCCATTTGTATCTCTTCTTTGGGGAGATATCTGTTCAAGTCCTTTGCCCATTTTTTGAATTGGGTTGTGTGACTGTTTGTCATTGAGTTGTAGGAGTTGTAACAAGTCTGTTCTAAATATTAAATCCTTATCAGATATATGATTTGCAAGTATTTTTTCCCATTCTATAGGGTATCTGTTAATTTACTTAATAATGTTCTTTGATGCATGAAGATTTTAAATTTTGATGAAGTCCAAATTACCTGTCCACAGATTATTTATTTGTCCACAGATGCTCAGGGATCCTGACTCTTATCCATCACAAGAGAGATATCTTCAAGTGCCCAAACCATTGCAGAGTTCAGCCCAGGCCCCCTTCAGGGACTAAGTTTGATATATTTTTTTCAAGTTTGAGTTTTTTCCCTCAGTCTCACCTTGCTTCACCCTCATTCACCTTGCTTCACCTTCATTCTAGTCATATTCTACCCAGATAATTGTTGCTCTTTAAGAAATCCCTGGTTTTTGAATGCTCCCTGCTCTCCCAATCCACTTCTTTTAGAACACACAGTGTGGCAAGCTCTTCTTTTCTTCCTTACCTTCCTCTTTTCTTTCCTTCTGTCATTCCCCCCCCCCCAATTTCATAAAATAGACTGAAGATGAAGGAATAGAAGTCTGAGGTGAGGGAGGCCTGGCATGGTGAAAATGACCCTCAGACAGCTTTGGGAACCCTGAATCCTAGACTTCAGACAGCTGTGGCCCAAGCTCCTGTTCTGTCATTGACTGTATGCGACCAAGGCACATCTCTTCTCTCTTCCAAGCCTCAATTTCCTTGTATCTGTAATATGAAAATATTGGAACCATCTGTGGATTCTGCATTTAAAAATAATTTTAAAATTCTATGTTCCAATGAAATCTAACTCAGAAAAAAATATATGAAACAAATAAAAGACTGGCTCTGGTGAAAAGAGTATCCACTTAGCTCAGCCAGTTTGCCTCTCAATAGCTGCTCTAGAGGCATGTCCTTAGGACCTGAAAACTTGGCATTACTCATTTATTGAACAAATATTTTTTGAGAGTCTACTATGGTTAAGCTTAATGTTTCTACTCTGCAGCTTTCTGTGACACTGGATATTAAAGGGATTATGTTACAGGTTTAGGCACTGGCATTTGTGCCAGCGTCTCTGGCTCCGTGTCTCTGATGCCTGCCCTGTGGGGGAATACTCCATTGCCCATTCAGTACCTTGGACCTACCCCTTCTTTTCCTGCTTCCTATTTCTTGCTTCTTTCCCTCTACACTCAATCTCTTGTTTATCTGCCCAAAATGATCTCTTCCAAGGCAGGAAGGGAAAGCTATCATTCAGAGCTCTATTCCAGGGATCCCTGGGTGGCTCAGCGGTTTAGCGCCTGCCTTAGGCCCAGGGTGTGATCCTGGAGTCCTGGGATTGAGTCCCATGTCAGGCTCCCTGCATGGAGCCTGCTTCTCCCTCTGCCTATGTCTCTGCCTCTCTTTCTCTCTCTCTAATAAATTAATAAAATCTTCTTTAAAAAAAAAGGAGCTCCCTTATTTTTCTGCCTGGATCATTCTGGATTTTGCGGCCACTAAAAAAAAGTGAAGAGGGGCATCCCCTAGGGCTGAGGCTCATTTACACTTAGGGTTGAAGTTTTGAGTGTCTGTTTGTTGCTCAATACACATGCTAACATATAACAGTCCAGGGCAAATGGCTCTATGAAAGGCCTCCAACTCCAACTTTTCATCTAGAACCTGCACACAGTTTCCCCTGAGGCTTATCTCTGTGGGTAGGAAGAAAAGGAGCAGGAGGGAATTATCCACATGCTGGGAATCCTGCTCCTAAGTCTAGTCAGAAAGAAGGTCATCTAGATTTTTAGGTAGAGCCCAGAAATGTGTAGGTTTAACAAGTACCCCAGGTGGTTCTTACCATCAGGGATGTTTAAGAAATCTTGAATTGGTAGTCATCAGACCTGGCTGTGAGCCAATCACCAGATGCCCAGGCCGCACCCTAGACCAATTATATCAGAGTCTCTGGGGACAAAAGCCAGGCATCGCATCGGTATTTTTTACTCTTTTCCAGGTGATTTTAATGTGTAGGCAGAGCAGAGAACCACTATCCTAGATGGTCCGTGAACCCCCTTCCAGTACTAAATTCCATGGCATAGAGACTGTGTGCAGCTGATAAGGCTCCTGATGGAGGGTAGAGGACACTGCAGGGGGAGAGGAGCAGGCCTCTCTGGAAAGGCAGTATGTTGAAGTGGAGAGACCATTGAAGTGTCTCTGGCCACCTGCTGAGAGGGTGGAGGAGGAGGGTGGCAGTGATGCCTGCCTGTGCACAGGCAAAGTCCAAATACCCAGCTCAAAAGCCCAAGGTCTGGAGTGATCAGTAACTCAGATGAAGTCCCCAAGAGAAGAAAAAGCTAATGTGGGAGTCTGATGGATTTTGCTCGGGGCTCCATCCCCTGGAACTCTCATCCTCTAATGAAGCCCAGGCCCTGATGTCCACACCTCCAGCAGACAAGGACCCAGGCAGAGAGAAGAGCTCTGTGGAGGCTAACATCTTCCTAAGCACTGCATGTACTAGATACCCCCCACCAATGAAATGCATCTATGGCTTCTCTTCACCTTCAAAACCAGGCTGGAGTTATAGGCCCTTCACTATCTGGTCTCAGCATATCTTTACAGCCTCTTCTCTCACTCTCTTTCCTTCCTCACTGTTGGTTGGCAGAACACAGCCACACCAGATTACCTCTGGATTTCTCTCAAATTCCGGGTTCTTTCAGGCCAGCACTCCTTTGCTCCCACTGTGCTCTGCCAGTGCTGCACTCCTACCCCAGACTCTGCCTGGAAACTCTTCACCTTCCTTCAAGGCCAGGTCAAACATCACCTCTTCTGAGAAGCTTTCTCTAATATATACCACCCTCAATTCAGGCCCAATTGCTTAGGCACTTTCATGTTTCATGTTTCAGCTATGACAGAAATGGACTCATGAGTGAACATGGACACTCACAAAAAAAGGCTCTCGCTGAGATTCAATGGAGGAAAGGACAGACTTTTCAGTAAATGGTGCTAGAGCAATTAGCTATCTGTATGGGAAATTTGTGTACCTGTTGTATTCTATGTACATTATACTTCACAAGGAAAAAAAGATAAAAATATTAGCTCTATATAAAGCCTTCTGGGACCATCCTGTTTAAAACAGCACACCCATCACTCTGAGCAAATGACCCTGCCTCACCTTTCATCAAAGTACTTATCACAACCTAACACAGTGTTAACCATTCACTGGTTTACTGTCCATCTCCCACACTAGACTTGAAGCCCATTAGGGCAGGGATTTTATCTTGTTCACTGCTTAGAACAGTGCCTAGAAAAGAGTAGAAGCTTGATTACTTACTTGTTGAGAGCCCTTAGTACAGCTGTCCCATGTGATGGCAAGAGGTGTGGGAGCAAGCACACAGGCTCTGGAATCGTATTATCTGAGATCATATTCAGGTTCTGTTACCTAGTAGCTGAAGGGCCTCAGGCAAGTTATTTCACCTTATTGTGCCTAAGTCTTCCCATCTCTAAAATGAACAAAACCCCAGTTCTGACCTAGCTGCAACCCAGAGCAAGGAGCTGCACTCTGCCATCCCTCTCATGAGAGGACAGTGGGCTCATATGGCCTGGGACTCATTCCGCAAGCAGCTCCCTGCCCCTCTTCATACCTTCTCCTGAGAGAGAAGAACATACCGTGCACAATGCTGTTTCCCAACCTCTGCTTCTAAAGTATATATCTCAGGCAGACTGTCTGCAGTTTATAAGACAGCTGGTTCAAGCTCCTTGGTTTCCCCTGGCAGCATTTCCTCTTTCTCCAAATTGTTCTATGCCGGGATAAAAAGGCCCATCCAAGAGCCTACAGTTGCTCTCAGCTCACTTGGGCTTTAGACACTTCACCCTAGCTTCAGATGCAGGTGCCCAAAGAAGGCAAGGAAGTTACCTTAGGTCTCATGACAGACCAGGAATAGAAGGGAATTTCTGTCTCCCAGTCCAGTATTCTTTTGATTATGAAATCTCATTCCCTTTCCCATCTAAACCCTCTCCCCTAAACCCAGGTAGAGCTTCAAATCATAGTGAGTGATATATTTCTCAGAAAGACTCAAAGGCAAGCTGGAAGAAAAATGGTTATGGCAAGATGGAATTGGCTGTGAGGCCCTGCCTGGAGCTCGGCTTTGTGTAGAGGAACTGGATTTTCAATAAAAGCACAAGTATGTATCTTTGGGGCTGGCTCAAAGCAAGCTACATGTCGCTCCTCCCGGCTGTTTTCTGCCCAGACACTGCAGCTTCCAAAGATCCTTCCACCCAAGAATGCAGATGCATATATATGTTCTAAATCAAAAGGTTCCCTATCACGGTAGCTGGATGGCTCAGATGGGTTAAGCATCTGCCCTCAGCTCAGGTCATGATCCCAGGGCCCTGGAATCAAGCCCTGCATCAGGCTTTTTGCTCAGCAAGGCATCTGCTTCTCCTTCTCCCTCTCTCTCTTCGCTTCCCCCTGCTCATGCTTGCAAGCTCTCTCTTTCTGAAATAAATAAATAACATCTAATAAAAATAAAGTTAAAAAAACAAATTGTTCCCTATCAAATGTTCAAGTTTCTGCATACTTCAAGTTTAGGTATGCACGGAAATGTGGGTCTATATAAAGACGTTCATTCCTCTAGTCAACAACCATGTTTCCCTGCAAGGCAGACCCTGGGAGCTACTGTGAGCATTATTACTGTATCTTACCATACTCAGATTTACCTGGTGATTTATTGTTTTAGAGATACTGCCTCATTCATTTTATGCTTTCTTCTTTATAAAACCCACTTGAGGCCTACCAGGTGATACCTGGTGATTTCACTGTTATAAGTGGGAAAACTGAGGCTCAAAAGCCAGAATATTCTTTCTGAAGATGAGAGTTAGTGGCAAAACCTAGAAGCCAGGTTTCCTGGCTCCTGGTTCTGTGTGAATTCCATAGCACCAGGCCACCGCCTCTAGTAGGCATAGGCTCCTACACCCTCTCATGGGCAAGTGTTTTAGTGTTTGAATATCTCACCTTCCTTAAATGTCTGATCCCAAACTCTGCAGCTGGCATATGCAGCTCCTCTGGTTCTGTCACCATGTAACATCTGAGATTTCAGAGTGTTTTGCCAAGAGAGGCCCAGGGTTTTCCCTGAAAGTATAGAAGAAAGAAGTAGGTGGGGAAGAGAATGGAATGGTCTAGAAAGGACTTCAGTGCTGGGGCAGCAAAGAGAAAATGAATGTACTTGCTGTATCTGTATCCTCACCTCTCTGGCTGGCATTCTATGGGTTTGCTAAGATCTCTAGAAGATGTTTTTATTCAGACAGAGAGAGAGCAATCCTTATGGAGCTCCACAGTCCCCACTCAGATGATCTGGTCTGATCACTACAGAATGTTCAATTCTCGGAAACAGTTGAGGCCCAGCCTACCCTGATGGAAGGAGCTGTCCACCCAATTTCACAGCTCCACCTACCTTCCTGGATGTCCTCCACTCTGCAAAGTGACCAGAACTTTCCTCAAGAAAAATATAACTTCAGTGTCTCGTTTATTAACCTCTACATAACCTTGACCAGAGATAAGCCAAAGGCACACCCTTTCGTTTTTGTTCAGCCCCCCCAATTTGAACCTGACTGCTAGCCCTCGGAGGCTGGGCTCTCTAACCTTTCCTCACTTCTTCCAGAGGGCCTTCGTTGGTTAGCTCCGTTTTGCCATTCACTCCCTCCCCCAGCTTCATTTTTTTTCCCTCTCTCTACCCTGCTCTTTACCCCATGTGGGCATGAGGCAGCTGATCCTTAGGGACAGGTTCACTTGGCTATCCTTGCCCTCTGGCTTCCTGTTCATTCAATGGGAGGTACCTGAAAAGGTTGGGGGAAATAGAGAAAAATCAAGATGTTTCTTTTATACATTTCCCCAGGTGCCCCATGGTAACACCTACTTCTGATAGAACTACACTTCCTGTTGGTGGCCACCTTTCTATAGCTAAAACTCTCTGTGACAGCAAACAGATCAGCCTCTCACCCATCCATCTGCCCCCCTGGGGACCACCTCTTCTGGGGTTGTGGACTAGGGAAACCACTCTCTGCTTCCCTGGGAGGGAAGGAAAGCAGAAGGGAACAAGCAGGCTGTTATTGATAAAGGCTTAGAAGAGGGCTGTGAGCAGACAGGAGGTGCTCCTGAGGTTGTTGTGACTAGGAGGGCAAGCATAGGGAGAAGGAAATCTCTGGCAGAACTTGCTCATCTCCAAGGGCCCTTGAATGGCTGAGGTAGACTCTACTCTCTTTTTTCTCCCTCTCTTCCTTCCTTTCTCCCTTACCCTCCTGCCCACCTCCCTCCCTCCCAACTCCCTTGATCTCACATAGTCACTCATGTACTCATTCACATAGTATATCACACACACACACACACACACACACACACACACACACACAGAGTCTGGCTCCCCCCATGCACTGGCACTCACATAAACACATTCACATGCAGCTGCCAACACCATATGGCACATGCTCATACTCCCTTTCCCTTCAGCCTCATCCTCGAACCTCAGAGACACAAGAATTCACACAGAGATACACAGGGGCTGATGCACAGACTCACAATTACAGTCTCTCTTCCTGTGTCACATACACATACACACATACATGCAATCAGCAGCCAGCCCTATCTGAATTGCTCTAAAAGTCCAGTTTTCTTCCTCTGTCCTCCTCCAGGTAGTCCTAACTACCTCTCCAGCCTGGAGAAGAACTTGGGAAGTCAGGCCTGGCTATGGCCCCATAGTCTCATTTGCACCCCAGTACACTGCCAGCTTATTCATTCCCTGGAAAGTCAGAAAATAGTTACTCCTGAGAGAGAGAAAGAGGTGTTAGAGGGCTTTCCTGTCCTCAAGTGCCAGGCACTCACCCTGTCTTCCCCAGGACTCAGCAGGCAGGGTAAAGTCAAATAGTTGGAAAGGGCTTGGCCGGCTCAGCTATCATCTGGCCCCTGACTCCCCAGCCTGACCTCACTAGGAGAGTTAGAGGTAGGAGGTCACTTTTTTCATCCAATAAATATTTTTGAGCTGAGAGGCCAAACAGGATGGTGAGGCAGCCCACAGTTTAATAGCAAGAGGAGGCCACCGTCTCCCTTAGGCTAGAGGAACAATAGGAAGAGGTAATGTTGCTGGGTCCCAGAAGCTGGGTAATTCAATAGGAACTAGAACCACAGAGAATTGCCTGGTGAGATGGAGCACAGAGGAGACACAGCTGCTGCCAGAGCCAGCCCCCAAAGCAGGACCAGAGATGGAGAAAGACTTCCCCTTACCTTCTAATCTTCCACCAGAGCCTCCTATTAGCCAAAACCAACACAGAACAGAGGAAGAGAAGGGCCAGAAACAAGATCTGAATATAAACTGACAAATGACAGACACGAAAAGGCTGGTATTATCACCCAGATAAAGAATGCTGGTGGCCTGAGCTAGGTGGACTAAGTCATTGCTTGCAACTCTCTGCACCCAAACATCATGACATTTCCAGCAGCCCATCCCAGGGATAAGCCTTCTTGAGTATCTGATGGTCAGGGAAGGTGTGATAGGATTAAAGAATGGAGCAAAAAGAGCCTCCAGTCACAGGCTGTCACATTTATAAACCAAATCTTAGAGCAGAGGTTTCAGGTATTCATTCAGGCTGCCACTGCTTCCTTTCCACCAAATCTCCAAAGTACTAATTGTTTCCATAGCTGCTGGACATCAGGAAAATCCCAAAATTCTCAGTCCTTTGTAGGAGAGTCTGTACTATGACTTTGTTAATCTGATTTTCCTAGAACATAGCTCTAGCTCATGACACTCCTTGACTCGAGAACCATCAACAAGTCCTCATTGCCAGCAGGAGAAAGCCTAAATTTAGCCTGTAGACATCCATGATTGTCTAGGAACTGGCTCAAATCTGCTTCCCCAACTGATGTCCCCCTTTCTATTAAAGAGTTGTATCAATTACTATTTATTGAAATGTCTACTATTAACTAGATGTTATTTTAAGAGCCCTGTATGTATTATCTCATAAAATTCTCATAATATCCCTATATAGAAGGTCTTATAACTATTCTTATTTTGCAGATAAAGAAATTGAGGCTCAGAGAAGTAACATAAAATTTCCATGATTGCATAGTTGTAAGAGACAGAGTTGTAGCTTACCTATATCCCTAACTGATGCTTTACTCAGTTTGAACCCACTATGCTAGCAACTTTGGATTGTCTTTTTTGCCTCCTTTCCCTTGTTTGACTTAGCTGAAATACTATGGGATCCAATGTCTGATGGAAAGGCTTTCTTGATCTTCTCCATTCATAGTGCTTTGAACATTGCAGCTCTGTGAGCAGGAACTTTCTTGACTCATGCCGCATCATAAACAAAGCCTAGTCTTCCAAGACAGACAGACTTCACTGTGAAAGTTATGACCTTGGGTAAGCCATTTCACCTTGCTAGACATCTGTTTCCTCATTCCTAATATGGAGCTAATGATAATTTAGAGCTCCCAAGGTGGCTGGAGACATTAAGCAAGGCAGTGAATAAAAATGAGGCCTCTGACAGTGGAATTAAAATCTCTTGGTTGGCTTCTTTCTTTATCATGTTCATTGGTCTGCTGTCTCAGTTAGGCTGCAGGTTAGGAAGGCAAAGGCCCTTCTTTGAATGGCTCTTCCTGAAGAAAGGAACTGAAGTAGTCAATTACTATGGCCCCTCCACATGCAGCCCTGTGTTCTGTGTTCCTTGCCTTCTCTTCTGCATTTTGACTGCTACCCTTGGGGCAGCGTCATTATTCTCCTGTCACAGATGAGAATGCAAAGGCCTTATAAAAAGAATTGAGAGCAAAAAACAGGCCAGGCTCCTGCTATGAAGAAGTGCATTGTGGGAAAAGCTGTCCTATAGCCACAGAAAGGTCCAGTCCTTTCTGCTTTCCAGAGTCTTGGGCTAGAAGGGGAATCTTCTGCCAGCCATGGATGGTGGTACCCACTGTGTCAGGTGAGCTTTGCTCTATAGACTGCACATGTCTTTGAAGCACCTCCTAGAATTCAACCACTTATCGAACACTTCCTAGAGGAGACCACCCATGATATCACCAAAGCTCTCCTTGCAGACAGATACTCACAAACCATAAAGATGTTTCAAAACAATTAAAGGAATAGTACATCCAGCTCAGGATAAATGGGGTTGGCCTTGGATGTAGGGCCCAAAGTGTGAGCCACTACAAATCTGGCAGGCATAGTTGGGCTATGTATTCATCTCTTTGGTCCTATCCACATTCTCTAACTTCTAATTTGTATATAATTGGTGAGTTTTTACTTCCTGCAGCAGATATTTCTAGAACTACAGCCTGTGGCAGCTGTAACCATGAAAAGCTGAGACAGAACACAAAGAAACAAAATAGGGAAAAAAACAAATTCCCACCTTCTACCAGATTTCTTTCAGAGCCTAGACCTGTGGGCTAGTGTTTATTTGCATGTCTGGAAGCTGTTTTTACTGGCCAAGCTTGTGCTCAGCTTCTTTCCTAGAATAATGCGTTCTTCTGTGTGTTTCTCTCTTATC
Source organism: Canis lupus baileyi (assembly GCF_048164855.1). NCBI lineage: Eukaryota > Metazoa > Chordata > Mammalia > Carnivora > Canidae > Canis > Canis lupus. The sequence goes on along the minus strand of NC_132876.1, from coordinate 71,315,733 downwards.
CTCCAGGAAGTCTCACATAGCCTAGACGCTTGAAATATGTATGGACTGATAAATCACCCTGTGTGTAACGGTCTTCTATTGCCTACATATACGTACTGAATTTAATAGTTTGGAAAGTGCTTGCACATAAATTATCTTATTTGACCCCACCTCCACCCACCCAAATATACAAAGAGGTATCATAAGAGGGAGATGGTGAGTGGAATGCATGCTGGACAAGGATGCAGGAGTCCCAGGTGTAAGTCCTGGCATGGCTACTTACTCATTCTATGGACTTAAGAAACTTTTATCTTTAACTATAAAATGAGGGAATTGGATCAGATTGGGAATATAAATTTACACAATAAGCAATGGCTACTTGGATCACTACCTGGAGGTGGACTGTGAGGGCACCTGGGCTAAATGAGAAAGAGTGAATCAGTGATGTCTGCCATAGATGAGGGAAAGGGCAGCAATAGCATACATACTACGTATTTACCCTCTTTGGATTAGAGAGTATTTGATTTAAGCATTCATTCCAGTTCTGAGAGTTTTGGGTTTTCAAGTCCTTTGTTCCAGAGGTCACTCGGTGAGCTAAAGGCAGAGCTGGGGCTAGACCCATTCCCTACCCAGTAGGCTTTTCATCTTCCCCTCCAAGCTCCTTTGGGGCACCGAATTCATAATTGACTTCAGTCCTAGGTGTCAAATTGAGATGTGCCGAGTATTCACTCTGTAGCTTGGGGAAAGCCATTTCCCCAAATGTTGTTTTCAAGATACATTAATATTTTAGCCTTGACCAGTACTTTAATTAGTTACATGTATTTAACGGATAACATTTGATAAGAACTGACAGTATAGTGAAGAAAAGAAAAAATCATATATAATTCCACCCAGGGGAACCAGTGTTCACATTTTGGTGTACTTCTTTCCAGTCTTATATGTATATAATTATATATATATATATATATATATATAATTTAAGCATTTTATTTATATATCTTTTATATATGTATAGTTTTAAAATATATGTATATTTTCATATATATCTATATTGCATTTTTTTCATATATATATATATATATATATATATATATATATATATATATGCTGCATCCTGTGGGTGAGCTGTAATTTATTTAAACAATCCTCTATTGTTAGGTGTTTTAAAACTGCCAAATTTTAAACAATGCAGAGTCTCTAAGGAGATGTGAGATGGTCTCAGGGTAGTCCAGCACAGAGGCAGGGGAATGATTAAGATGTATTCTTAAAGTTCCTCTTGTGCTAAATACCCTTTCTGAGGGAATGTCTTCTTTTCCGTTCTCCCAGCAATAGTTGGGATTATTTTTGTTTGCTTTCTGAGCTGACAGACTATTCCTCCAAGTTCTCAAGTGGCTCTTCAAAGAAATCCAGGCTGCTTATAGTTTTGGCCTTCTTGGTGATAAATCCCCATTCCTGGCTTATCCACCCACTGTGGCAGCTGCCAAGAAGCAGTCTTTGCTAGGGCCCACAAAATTAGCTTTAGGGGTACCTTCCATGGTCCAGTGGGCAACCAGAACAGCCAAGATCTTTCTAGAGATGGTGTGGGAGGAGCGTGGGGATAGCTGAAGCCAGGGACTATGGGGCAAGAATACCTGAAGGGTACCTGTGAGATGGATGGCCTCACCCGTGGAGTCTTTTGTTCATGAGCAGGGCACCCCTGTGAGCTTCTGGTGGAGAAAAATGAGGGGAGGCAGTGACAGGAGAACCAGTCAAGAGAGATGGATGTTCCTCCACAAGGTGGAAATAAAAGGTGCAAACAAGGACAGAGAATACCAATGATTTCTCGCACTGTTTCTGAAGTACATCACCTAGCATTGCCTTCCCCCTCCCATCAGGCATAAGGAAAATGAAGTTCAGAGAAGTGAAATAACTTCCCAGGAAGGAGAACCCATCCACCCATTCACTTGATGAACAGGTCAAGCACAGTGCTGGTCACAAAGATGAATATAGCTCAATCCTTATCCTTTACTGGGCAATAGCCATGTGACAGAAATGGTAAACCAGAGAGATGTGGTCCGCACCCTTAAGAAGCTCTTTTTGCCTATAAGCACCTTGCCTGTTAGGTTAGCTGCTTGTACAGGCTTTTCTGCCGAGTCTCTGGCATGGACTATATATGAGGGTACTAAACAGGGTCCCTAGTACTTTTGGAGGCCTGAAAGATGATTCTAGCCCTGCATGCCTCTATGTTCCCAGGCTGAGTGACAGACCATTCCCCTCCCCTTTGAGATGGGATCTGAGCTGTGATAGCACAGTCCAGTGGACAAGGGTACTCAAATGATATAGCAGAGAGTTCAGGTTTTCCCCCCTTCAGAAGTAGTAAGCCCCCTGTGGTTGGAGTGTGCATGGCAAATAAGCACCCTCTCTGTTTGCTCAATATCTTAAGCAGCCCTTTTTGTGCTAGGAAGAATCCACTGTATGCACTCAAGTACCAGCCTGGGGTGCAGAGGTACCAGATTCTCCTAACAAGTATGAACTCACTGTATGACCTTCTTGACAACTCACTTACCCTCTCTTGGCTTCACATTATAAGGGTATTTCTATTTAGTAGTTCAAAAGCCTCTGATCAGATGATGCTATGTCAAGAGTTAATGTATATATCTGCAATTAAAAATTCACTATGGGGAAGAAATTGACTGATGGAAAATAGAATAATGCATTAATCAGAGATATGCAGCTATATTCAGATGTACTTAGGGATATTTAGTTGGGATGGAACAGAGAAGAACACAATGGGATGGAAGTGAGCAGACAAACTGATGGCCTCAGAAAGAAGATTGAAGAGAGGTATGGACATACAGATCTAGTAAAAATGACAAGGCAAAGGGATGAAAATCATGATGAAAATCATGAAGAGTATGGAGAATCCAAAGATGGGCAGGACTGAGCTATTTGAGAAAAAAATGTTAGCATTTATATCTATCTGCCTACTGGACTTCTTCCCTTGGGAGTCTCACTAGCAACTCAAAGCCACCATGGCTTTGGTTGGCCCCAACCCAACTCAGCATCTCTCTCCTCCTGAATCAGATCCTCCAGTGAACCAGTCTCTAAGTCCAGTGTTGTTGTTGTTCTTGTTGTTGTTCTTGTTGTTGTTGTCTCCTCCCTACATCTCAAGTTTGAGTCTGCCCCGTCCTCCATATCTGCACTACTACCACAAGGTCATCATCATCTTTCATCACTCACCTGGAATACCATCGTGCCTCCTAACTGATCTGATTTCCTGAATTCACTCGTCCCTCTCCAACCCTTGCTCCACATCTCTGAAATATCTTTCATTGGTTCCCCATTGCTATTTAGATAAAATCCAAACTCCTCACCATGGCCTACAAGACCCCCCACAGTCTGACACATGCTTTCTTCCCAGCTTCATCTCTCCCACTTCCTAGTAGATGGCAACACTTCTATCTTATAAACCACTCTTGCCCATCTCCAGACTTTGGCACACACTTATTCCTCTGCCTGAAACATCTTCCTTCCTACTTCATCACTTGGCAAACTCCTCACCCTTTTAGCCTCAGCTTACACAACTTCTTTTTTTAAAAGCCAGTCTTGGTTGGAAGTTCCCTTTCTGGGCTCCCACAACCTCTGGCTTCTCTTTGTCACAAAACTGCTCATACTAATTAGTATGAATCTAGTTACATTTTAGACTCCCCTACTCAACTGGCATCAATTTGAGGATAGGGATCAAGACTTATTTGTCCTCATATGACATCTTGTAGGTATTTAATAATTGCATGTTTAATGAACATTCTGGGAATAGTCTGGTATCTCACATGGTAAGCCAATGTTTATTGGATTGCATTACTATCCAGGAAAGAGGTGGTAGATATAGATGTCAATGAAAGTGGATAGGATTGGGGCAGAGTTTGATGTCATCAGGCAGTTTTGGCTGAACCTGGGGATTCTGCTAGGAAGGGCCAGGAAAGTTGAGAGAAGGAGAAGTCTGTCCAGGCTGCAGGGATGGATGTGAGATGCATGCCATGACATGGAAACCAGAAGAAAAGATACTAGCTTTAGCCCTTCAAAGGAACCAAGCAGTTCTCTGTAATCACACTGTCCATTCCATACTTCATGGGCTTGTAGGATGTTGTGCATACTACAATGTTTTGTAGGCTGGATGGCTGATAGTGGAAGATTTGGACTGTGAAACCCTATCCATCCCACAAATATTTACTGAGCACCCATGATGTACCAGGCACTGTTCTTGATGCTGAGGAACACAGCAGTGACTATGAGAGGCAAAAACATATGAAAATCCCTTCCTTCATGGAGCTCATATTTGTGAAGGGAGACAGACAATGAACAAAATGAATAAAATGTATAAAATGTTGGAAGAAAACGTAAGGATCAAAGGGAACTAAGAAGTTGCTAGAGGGGGTGTATGTTTCAATTACAAGTAGGGAGGTCAAAGGCCTGCAGGAGGTAAGAAGACTCTCCTGAAGGGGGATATTATGCAGTGGAAGGCCAAGGCCAGGGAGAGGTGAGCTCCCTACCAGGCCTATAAGTAGAAGCCACAGTGAGGGGTTAGAGACCTAAGTGAGCACCCTGGAGATTTCCACCATTTGGCTATTATGAATAATGCTGCTATAAACAAGTTAATAAGTTTAAACAATTTGATGAATTAAAATTTATCTATTTGAATTGTTTTTCTTATGTTTTGGTGTCATATATGAGAATCCATTACCAAATACAAGGTTATTATTAGGGGATGTCAGGAAGAGAACATAACCACCAATTGACTGGTGAGCTGGACCAGGGCAATCAGAGGTTCCTCACCCACTCCTCTGTCCTTGGAATGTGGATACTGTTTGCCTTTCCTGCTCTTAGAAGCTGTCCCAAAGATATAGCCTTGAGATAGTAATGTGGTATTGAGACCATCCTGAATGGCATCAGATCCCCAAATATATGAAGCAAAAACTGACAAAATTAAAGGGAGTAATAAATGATTTTACAATAATTTTTGGAGATTCTAATATCCCACTTTCAATAATAGAATAACCAGACAAAAGATCAATAAGAAGATAGAGAACCTAAATGACACTGTGAACCAACTGGATTTAACAGACATATACAGAATCTTCCACCCAGCAACAGTAGAATACAAAAAAGCTATATAAGAAAGGGAAATGGGGGCACCAAACTACTTAGCTATAAAAGGAACAAAATGTACAAGTCACAATAATTAATGCAACCATTATTTATTTGGAATCAACCTATAGAGAAAGCATGGAAGATTTAATTAAGCTTATAGAACAGAATGCAAATATTATCAATCTTGACAATGCAAAATTAAAAATACAGGTGACAGGAAATAGGATGTAGAAAGGAGAGGAGAGCATTAAGGAAAAGCAGGACCACTAATATCTCGCAGAATGGGTCAAGGAATACTATCTAGTGTTGATAAAACAAGAAATACAGGTACAAGTATATTGTCTAAAGCTACACAGAAAAGCAAGGGGGTGATTGAAGCTCTTATACACTGCCAGAGGGGTGTAAAATGGTGTGGTGTCCATTGAAAGATGGGAGCACATAGATAGGAGTATGATATACAAAGATAGCATGCATATTGCAAAGATAAAAGTGGAGGGGTTGTGTGTTAAATTGATAGATCAAGAAATAGCAGCTTATGCATATCATTAGGAATAAATGAGGAAACTAATTATCAGGAGAAACAAAAGAAGAGAGGGTCTGACATGGGACAGATGGAGCAAGAGACTGCTGGTTATTATAATAAACACTTCTGCTCCTTGATTTTTAACCGTAAAAATGTATACTATTATGATTTTAAAATACTTTTTAAAAAGATTGTTTGTTTGCTTATTTATTTATTTATTTATTTATGAAAGCGTGTGCATGAGCAGGGGGTGGGGTGGGAAGGGACAGAAGGAGAGGGAGAAGTAGGCTCCGCCAACCCAGGGCTCCATCCCAGGACCCTGAGATCATAACCTGAGCCAAAGGCAGACGCTTAGTCAACTGAGCCACTCAGGTGCCCCTTAAAAGTACTTTTTAAACTCTGTAATTCTAACTATGCCATATCCTGACCTTATATCTTTCTAAGGCTCTCCAATGATACAGGTTAAATTATGAGTTCTTTACATGTCATTCAAAGCCCTTCAAAATCTGGCCCTGACCTACATTACCAGTATCGTCACTGCTCTGGGACTCTGACCACACCAATCTATTTGTAGCATCTTGGGTGCCATTTTCTTTCATGCTTACATACTTTTTCACATTTTGTTGCCTCTGCTTGGCATTCTCCCCCTCTTCATCCTCTGTCTCCTCCTTTCCTTCCTCCTCATTAACCTCATGAACCCATACTCATCTTTCCAGACTCTGCAAATGTCACCTCCCCCAGGAAACCTTCCCTACCACCCCACAGGAAGAGTTTTGCTCTCTTTCCAACAAGCTTTCTCAGCAGTTTGTAAATCTCTCTCTACTATAGCACCTACCACATGGAATTTAACCTGATGTGTCTGCTTTTCCTACTAGATTGTGGGCTCATTGACAATAATGAGTAACTTTTATTTATGTTTGTGTTCCCAGGGCTTAGCCCATGCCTTATTGACTCAAAAACTAGGGGAAGAAATAAAGTCTCAGAAAGCTAATACTGGTGATTGTATTACAGTATCACCATAACATGAAGAAAGAAACACTGATAGCCTGGTGGTTCCTCAAAATGTTAAACAGTTACCATAAGATCCAGCACACCCACTTCTAGGTATAATAATCAAGAAAAAATAATAATCAAGAAAAAATAAAATATGTGTCCACATAAAAACTGATGAGTAGGATTATTCATTATAGCAAAAAATGGAAATAAGTCAAAAGCCTATCAACTAAAGAATGTATAAACAAAATGTGGTATATCCATACAACAAAATGTTGTTTGTTGGAACAAGGAATTCATAAGGAATGAATTACTGATACATACTACAACGTGGATGAACCTTGAAATCAAGGCAGACGCAAAAGACTTCATTTTTATAAAATTTTCAGAATAGGCAGGAGTATAGAGACAAAAAGTTAAGTAATGGTTAGTTAGGATTCGAGATGGGGTAGGGGCAAATAGGAGTGACTGCTAATGAGTCCAAAGTTTCTTTTTGGAGTTATGAAATGTTCCAAAATAAGATAGTGATGATTATCACACAACTTTGGGAATATGCTAATAAATTCTACCATACACTTCAAAGAAGTGAACTTTATGGTAGCCAAATTTATCTCAATAAATCTGTTTTTTTTTTTTTTAAAGAGAAATCTAGAAAAAAGAATCCTGGGAAAAATACACCAAAAGGTTAAATGGTTATTACCTTTGAGTCATGGGAAATTTGTGAGGGTGATTGCTATTCTTTTCTTTTCTTCTTCACAGTGTCTTTCATTTATTTTATGATGAACACATAAAATTAAAAACACACTTCATGTTTGAAAATATCAAGGAGGGGGGAAAGAAAAGAATTAATATGTTCTGAGTACCTACTCTGTATTAGGTAGGACAATCCCCAGAGCATTCCTGTCAGATTACTACTTTTATTATGAGTTCACCAGTGTGACAGGGAAAAATGAAGCATAAAGATTAATCGATTAGGGGCCTTTTGGTTTGTTGAATTGGTACTAAATAAAGGAAAATTGAAAGAGGCTTTGACAGACTGGAGCGATTAACAGTAAAAGGAGTAGAATGTGGCCAGAGGAAGCAAGGAAAGGCTCTGGAGAAAGATCAGAGGACAGAGAAAGAAAGAAGTGGCAAGGGCTGGATGCAGGGGAAATGAGCCTCATGTGTAGAACTGGAATCTGGGTGCCCGGATTTTTTTTTTAAATCATTCTGATCTTAGCTCAGACATGGTCTCTTCAAAGACTCCTGATTACCTACCTCTACAGGAACCCCACCCACTTCTATGTCCATCTCTTTCCATACCAGTATCCTGCATTATCCTCTCTATAGTATTGGTTACTATCTGAAAGGGTCCTGTCTCCTTTTACTGCAATGTGAGTGCCATTCCAAAGCCAGGGTCTCCTCTGGCTTGTTCACTGCTTTACTGCAGGGCTGAGAAACAGGTATGTTACCAAAGTGGTATTCAGAAAATAAGAACTGCTGTTGCTGTTGTTATTCATTGACTCCTCTCTCTTCATTTACCTCCACTTTTTCAAGGGCTATTCATCCTTCAAAGCCTCACTCAAGACCCAACAACTCCTAGAACTCATACCTCTCGAATGGAAGTGGCCTGCTGATCTTGACACACGAGCCCTCAACTACTCTTACACCTGTATCATAAGCTCTCTGATGAGGGTCCATTCCCTGTACAACATAGCAACAAATTTTACTGAGCTTGTGTATGTGTGTGTGTGTGTGTGTGTGTGTGCATGCCAGAAAGCAAGGACATAAGAAAAATGGTAATTTTGGACTGCGATAAACATTATGAAAAAATAAAACAGGGGATCCCTGGATGGCTCAGGGGTTTGGCGCCTGCCTTCGGCCCAGGGCGTGATCCTGGGGACCTGGGATCGAGTCCCACATCGGGCTCCCTGCATGGAGCCTGCCTCTCTCTCTGCCTCTCTCTTTCTGTGTCTCTCGTGAATAAATAAATAAAATTCGCCCTAGAGATAGAAACAAGGGAGCAGGAGCCTGGGGCTTCTCTGGGAGTCTCTGAGCCAGTCTGTTGTAAGAATCATACGCCCTCGTGTGTTCACCTCATGTAAATTCAGACTGAGATGACAAACTTTTTTGTTGTTGTTTATTGAAGTTTGATTTGCCAACATATAGTAAAACACCCAGTGCTCATCCCGTCAAGTGCCCTCCTCAGTGCCCATCATCTAGTCTCCCCAACCCCCCGCCCGCCTCCCCTTCCATTACCCCTTGTTTGTTTTCCAGAATTAGGAGTCTCTCATGTTTTGTCACCCTCTCTAATTTTTCCCACTCATTTTCCCTCCTTTCCCCCTATAATCCCTTTCACTATTTCTTATATTCCCCGTATGAGTGAAACCATATAATGATTGTCCTTCTCTGATCGACTTACTTCACTCAGCATATTACCCTCCAGCTCCATCCACGTCGATGCAAATGGTGGGTATTCGTTGTTTCTAATGGCTGAGTAATATTCCATTGTATGCATAAACCACATCTTCTTTATCCATCGATCTTTCGATGGACATCAAGGCTCCTTCCACAGTTAGGCTACTGTGGACATTGCTGCTATAAACATCGGGGTGCAGGTGTCCCGGCGTTTCATTGCATCTGAATCTTTGGGGTAAATCCCCAACAGTGCAATTGCTGGGTCATAGGGCAGATCTATTTTTAACTCTTTGAAGAACCTCCACACAGTTCTCCAGAGTGGCTGCACCAGTTCACATTCCCACCAACAGTGTAAGAGGGTTCCCTTTTCTCCACATCCTCTCCAACATTTGTGGTTTCCTGCCTTGTTAATTTTCCCCATTCTCACAGGTGTGAGGTGGTATCTCATTGTAGTTTTGATTTGTATTTCCCTGATGGCAAGTGATCTCCCGGCAGTCTTACATTCTCCAGGGTCTAGCTAAGCGTCCTAGCCTTTTTCTACCTGTTTGTACCATTGCCTTCCTGGCATTTGAATCAGCCTAGGTCTTGGGGACTCCATCTGGTCTCACTTCAAATGTAACACCTTCTGGTCATTTCTCCCTCTTTCTCTCTCTCTCAAAGCTGTACATACAATAATAATAATAGCCACTATTTGCTAAGCCTGTAGTATGTGCCAAGATATTTATATATATGAACTCATTTGATTTGCACAGCTTGCTGATAGGTGTTATTTTCTTGGCACATAGTGGGTATTTAATGAATGAATAAATGGTTACTCCCCAGTTTATCACTGGCTCAACAGAAGCAGCAGAAACAGAAAGGAAACCCAAGACTATTCGACCTCAGAGCCCAGGCTCCCAAAAATCATGAGGATGCTTCTAAAACCACTGCCAGTGCATTGAATGCCAATCCCCAGGCCTGTCTGAGGGGGGAGCTAAGGGCTGTTAGGGATACTGGATATGAAGTCAGGCAGCTAGTAAGCAGGCACACAATTTCCTGGCTATGTGATGTGTTCAAGTTGCTTAACTTCCTCTTACCACAGCTCCCTCATTGGCAAATGGGGGTGATAATAGTAACAGCTCAGAGGGTTGGGCCACTTTAATAAAATAATGTACATAAAGTGCTTAGCATGGAGCTTGATACATGGTTATCACTCAAATGTTTGTGGTGGTGATGATGGCGCCTGAGACAAACACAACATGGCAGTCCCTTTTTATACCTTCTCTGCACTTGGCCCTCCATTCCCTGCACCCCTTTATCTGCTGTGCTGGCCAGAATGGTAGCCTTAAAAAATATATGCCCATGCCCTAATACTATGTAAACTACAAATGTTATCTTATTTGGAAAAGAGATCTAACTCTGCAGGTATGATTAAGTTAATGAGCTTGAGAGGAGATCATCCTGGATTATCTGGGTGCATTCTAAATTCAGTGACAAGTGTTTTTATAAGAGAAAGAAAGAGGAAGGTTTGAGTATCAGTATTTAAGTATTTCTAACTTTGCATCATATTATTTAAGTTACGGGAATATCATGGGTACAGTAAACATCACTCAAGGACTTAACCCCCTCATCTGGGAAAGGGGTTAATGTGCTTTTGGTTGTAGACAGGATAATTGTATCATGCTGGTAGAATTATAACCTTGTTATTGTCTTTATTTGGAGATAAAGTGTGGTTTAAGGAGATGGGTATGGGTGCCAAGTTAGTAAGGGGTGGACTTGTGATAGATAATTTTATGTGCCAGCTCTATTGGGTCATGGGATACCTAGATATTTGGTCATTTTTCTGGGAATGTCTGTGAAGGTGTTTTTGGATGATATTAACATTTAAATTGGCAGACTGAGTAAAGCAGATTGCCTTCCATAATATGAGTGGGCCTCATCCAATCAGTTGAAGACCTGAATAGAATAAAAGGCTGATCTCCCCAGCCTCATTGATTTTGCCCCAAATAAAAGAATTTTCCTGCCTGCCAGCCTTCAACCTAGAATATCATCTCTTCCTGCCTGAAGGCCTTTGAACTGGGATATTAGCACTTCCTGGTTCTACAGCAGCTGCCAACCTCCCAAATTGAATTGGCACATCAGCTCTGCAGATTTTGGACTCACCAGTCTCCATTATTGCACAGGTGAATAAGCCAATTCTTTATATACTATTGGTTCTATTTCTTTGGGGAATCCTAATGCCAGAAGAGAATACTTTTCAACTCAATGAAGTAAATATTATTAATATTAAAACTAGACAAAGACATCATAAGAAAATTACAGACCAAACCATATCCAGTAACATATCAATAAACACGATTAAGCACTATGAATCTGTGGAATTTATCCCTGGAATAAAACGTTTATTTAATACCTTATTAATTAATTAAAACGCCATATTAATTAAGGACAAAAACTACATGATCTCAATAGACACAGAGTGCTTGATAAAATTTGTCATTCTGTCATGATAAATAAAATCCCCCAAACTCAACAAACTAGGATGAGAAGGGAACTTTTTCAACCAGATTAAGAACATTTACCAAAAAAACTCACAGCTAACATCTTGCTTAATTGTGAAAGGCTGAGTTCTTCTTCCTTAAGTTCAGGAATAAGACAAGGATGTCTGCTTTTGCCACTTCTTCTCAACATTTTACTGGAGGCTCTAACCAAGGCAATATAGCAAGAAAAATAAATAAAAGGTATCCAGGTAATGAGAGAAAAACTAAATATTTATCGCTATTTGCAGAGTACATAGTCTTATGTACAAAAAAATATAACAAATCTACTAAAAGCCTATAAAAGTAACAAATGAATTAAGCAACGTTTCAGGAAAGGAGATCAATGTACAAAAATGTGTATTTCTCTGTACTGGCAACAAACAATCTGAAATAAAATTAAGAAAACAATCACATGTATGATAACTTCAAAAGAATAATACAGGAATAAAGTTAACAGAAGTAGTGCAAGACTTGTAATCTGAAAACTAGAAGTTAAAGATATAATTATGTGGAAAGTTATATTCTGTGTTCAGGAATTGGAAAAGTTGATATTTTAAATTCAATTCTTAAGCTAATCTATAGTTTCAATGTAATTCCCATGAAAATCCCAGGTGGCTTTGTTTTGCAGATTTGACAGGCAGATCATGAAATTCATATGGAATGCAAGGCACCTTGGGTAGGCAAAACAATCTTGAAAGAGAAAAACAAAGTTAGAGGATTCACACTTTCCAATTTCAAAACTCACTCCAAAGCTATAGTAATAAAGACAGTATAATATGGGCATAAGAATAGACATGTAGATCAATGGAATGACAGAACTCCCAAATAAATATTCCGACATATGATTAATTGAATTTCAGCAAGGGTGTCAGGACAATTCAATGAGGACAGAAAAGTCTTTTCAACAAAAGTGCTAGGATACCTGAATATCCACTTGAAAAAGAAAGAAAGAAAGAAAGAAAGAAAGAAAGAAAGAAAGAAAGAAAGAAAGAAAGAAAGAAAATTAGGTTGGATTCCTACCACATATCAGACACCAAAATGAACTCAAAATGGATCAAAGATCTAAATGTAAGAGCTAAAACTATAAAACCCTTAGAAGTAACTTAGGAGTAAACCTTTGAGACCTTGGGTTATACAGTGGTTTCTTGACGTGACGTCAAAAACATAAGCAACAAAAGAAAACAATGTGCTTTAAGGACAATATCAAGAAAGTGAAATGACAACCCACAGAATGGGAGAAAATATTTGCAAATCATATACCTGATAAGGGACTTGTCTCCATAATATATAAAGTATATTTAGAACTCAACATTAAAAAGACAGATAACCCCCCCCCAAAAAAAGGACAGATAACCCAAGTAAAAATGAGTAAAGTATCTGAATAGACATTTCTCCAGATAAGATGTACAAATTTCCAATAAGCACATGAAAATGTTGAGATGCCACTTCACACACTAACCTAACTATAATCAAAAAGAAAGGAAATATAAAAAGTCACAGATAGGGACGCCTGGGTGGCTCAGTGGTTGAACATCTGCCTTCGGCCCAGGGTGTGATCCTGGGGTCTCAGGATCGAGTCCCACATCGGGCTCCTGCATGGAGCCTGCTTCTCCCTCTGCCTGTGTCTCTGCCTCTTTCTCTGTCTCTCATGAATAAATAAATAAAAAATCTTTTAAAAAATATTTTTTTAAAAAAGTCACATAGAATTACCACATGACCCAGGAATTCCACTCCCAGGTATATGAGACCAAGAAAAATGTAAATATATATGTCCACACAAAAGCCTGTGCATGTATGTTCATAGCAGCATTATTCAAAATATCTAAAATGTAGAAATAACCCAAATGTCCATCAACTGATGAATGCCTAAACATTGTGTGATATATCCATGCAATGAAATATTATGTGGCAATAAAAACGGAGAAGCTACTGACATGTACTACAGTATGGACAAACTTCAAAAACATTATGCCAGGGTGCCTAGGTGTCATCTACCTTTGGCTCAGGTCATGGTCCTGGGGTCCTGGGATTGAGCCCCCCATCGGGCTCCCTGCTCAGCGAGGAGTCTGTTCCTCTCTATCCCTCCGCCCCTCCGCCCACTTGTGCTCTCTCTCTCTCTCTCAAATAAATAAGATCTTTAAAAACAAAAACAAAAAAAACCCATTATGCTAACGTGAAAGGAGCCAGTCACAAAAGATGGCATATTTTATTATTCCATTTATATGAAATGTTTAGAGTGGGCAAGTCCACTAAGATAAAACGTAGATTAGTAGTAGTTAGGAGCTGAGAGGAGAAAGGTATGTGGAATGGGGAGTGGGTGTTAATGTATATGGAATTTTAGGGCATGATGAAATACTCTGAAATTAGATAATAATGATGTTTGCACAACTATACAAATATACTAAAGCCTACTGATTTGTACATTCTAAAGGGGTGAATTTTATGGTATGTAAATTATATCTCAATAAAGCTGTTATAAGAAATAATCTTAAAGGCAAAAACATAATAAAAATAATTTGGGCTCCAAGTCCAAGAGAATTTGAAGAAATAATTAATATTCTTAATACTTATTCTTTTTTTTTAAACATTACACCAAGCATTGCTTTAAATCCTTATCAAGCTACTATTTTTGGAACAAAGTAGGAAATATTCCATTTCTTTTTTTTAAAGATTTATTTATTTATTCATGAGAGAGTGAAAGAGAGAGAGAGAGAGGCAGAGACACAGGCAGAGGGAGAAGCAGGCCCCACACAGGGAGCCCGCCGCGGGACTCGATCCCGGGACTCCAGGACCGCGCCCTGGGCCAAAGGCAGGCGCTACTGCCCTTACAAGTTAATTTAAGAAAAAAAAACCCAAAAGGCAAAAGAGAGGAATATGTAAAGCTGAGAAGAAATACAAATTGGCTAATAAATATTTGAAGAAGGCAAAAAGACCATTAGTAAGGGCTAACACATCCATGGTGCATGCTGTATACATGGTTCACATATATTACCCATTTAACTCTCACAATAGCTCTATGAAGTAGGCTCCCACCCCTTACAGTGAATGTCACCAGGCTACCCAATACTGTTTGACATCCTTGCCCCGCCCATGGTGATCTACTGACTTATGTGCAGTGATTTGCGCTCCCACGATCTCCAACAAGCACCACTGACCCCAGGGATCTGATTTTATCCCTGGGATCATTTAGGGTGTCAGGATAGCTTGCTGGACTGCACGCCTTCAGGCAAGGCTCTTGGAGTCATTATTTCTGGAGGTACACATTTTACTAAGGGCTAGGTGGCAGTGTGTGAGCCCGACTTCCCTAATGAGCTCCAGGAGTGCAAATATTCTGTGTGGCAGGGTATGTGCACATCCATCAGTCTTAGCAATCAGCGAGGCTGGGAGTGAGGATGTTTGCTGCTGATGGAAGGTGGGTTGCCCGGTGAGGGCACATACGCTCCTAGAGGAAGATCACTATGCTTCTGCCCGGCAGTGGCCCTGGGAGGCCCTGCTAGCAGGGCTGAGTTTTCTTGTGGGAAATAGTTCTGTTTTGCACCCGTCTGAGAAAAAACAGGTTTCAGAGTCAGAGGCATGTGCTCTATTGCCTAGCTTTGGTCATTTCAGACTGGACATTTTTATCTTTTTTAGAGATTTAATTAATAATTAATTTCTGTATTTATTTATTTGAGGGTGAGACAGAGCACAAGTGGGGGGAGAGGCAGAAGGAGAAGGAGATGGAAAAGCAGGCTCCCCACTGGAACAAAAGCCAGACACAGGGCTCGATCCCAGGACTCTGAAATGACCTGAGCCAAAGTCAGACACAACCAACTGAGCCACCTTGGTGCCCATATTGGACATTTTTATTTTTATTTATTTTAAAAGATGTTATTCATTTATTCATGAGAGAGAGAGAGAGAGAGGCAGAGACAGGCAGAGGGAGAAGCAGGCTCCATGCAGGAAGCCCGATGTGGGACTCGATCTGGGTCCCCAGGATCACGCCCTAGGCTGAAGGCAGGCGCCAAACTGCTGAGCCACCCAGGAATCCCCATTGGACATTTTTAAAATGTCATCCACTTAGGCAAGAAAAAAAGAAAGAAAGAAAGAAAGAAAGAAAGAAAGAAAGAAAGAAAGAAAGAAAGAAAGAAAGAAAAGAGAAAAGAAAAGAAAAGAAAAGAAAAGAAAAGAAAAGAAAAGAAAAGAAAAGAAAAGAAAAGAAATCCCTTAATAAACTGTGGAAAGTCCAACCTGAAACCTGAAAGCTCTGCTCCTTGCAGAATGTGCTTGGGAAACTAAGACTCCTGCTTGCCAGGGTTGCCCACTCTCAGCCAGGGCCTTGTTGGAACCCTAGTGGTGGAGGCAGGCAAGGGAAGAGAAGCTTGAACCACCTCAGACACCCACAATGGGCTCTTTTCCTTGTCAGCCCCAGCAGGTACTCTTTGCATGAAGGACTGCTAGGAAAATGGAGTGACTTAAGGAGTTTCATGCAAACAGTTTACTTCAGGAAGGAGGGAGGGCAGGAGTGAGATGACTCGGTTTCTTCTTAGGTCACCGGGCTGGAGAAAGGCAAAATAGCTCAGGGAAATCATGGAAAAGAGGAAAGTTCAGATCAGTGGGTGCTCTACTCAGTGGTGCTTGGTGGCCTAAGACTGTTAGCTAACTGGGCACAGCATGCAGAGAAGGGAAGTAACTCATATATCTCTCTCATCTCTTTAATTCTCAGATTCCAGCTCCCATCAGACTCAGAGAAGGCCCAGCAGTGTTTGTGTACTGAACTGACCCATGCTGGTTCTTGGGATGAGTCTGAGTATTCTACTGCTAGCAATGCCTGATGGACTCTTCCTCTGCGGCAATGGGTTCTTGACTTTTTTAAGCAGTCACTGTTCATAGAAGTGTCCTTTTTGGCCCCAGTCTCCTTGTGTGATGGGACCTGGGAGACTTGCATCTGGGCTTGGCAATCTGCTCTGTCAAATGAGCAAACTAGAGAACAATTGGAAGGATGCAGAGCCAGTTCCTCCATGCTCTGTGGAACATACCGTCTTTGCTGTGGCTCACACTATGCCTTGTTGTCAGGAACTGAGTTGTAGTCATCCCCATGTCCCTTCCAAGGGTAAAGGTAGTGTATGGTATGTAGGAGATGGAGATATCAATATCTTGGTGCCAGAGAAACCGGCATCATGCCTTGGAGTCTGCCACTTACTATATGTGAGGTGTTGCTTAGGTCAATTGACTTCTGATAACATTAGTCGCCTGGTCTGTACATAAAATGACTTTTATATGAGAAAATGGGTACAAAGTACATGGAATTTAGTAGATGGCAGCTGTCACCAACATCATCATCATCATCATCACCATTAACGTTTATTGCACACCTCCTACATGCCCATCCTCGTGCTTGACCTTGATGCAGAGGGTAAAGAATAAGCAGTTAGTGATTTCTGCCCCAGGTTAGTATTTAGTGGGAGAGTTGGGATGTACACAAATAATGAAAATTCAAGTGCCAGTCACAGGCAGTACAGTCATGATATAGAGCTCAAAGGAAGGAAAGTTTTCTAAGACTTAACAATAAGGCTGACCAGAGGAGGTGGGTGCTAAGGTAGGCCTGGATAGATTGGATTTAGAGTACTGGGAAGGAGGATGGGGAGGAGAAGGAAGGATGTTCTTGGCTTAGCCTAGCCCAGGCCAGCACCCAAAGCTGGCAGTGTCCCCTGCTTCCCATTGGGCCCGCAGTGGCCAGATTTAGTGCTAGGTCAGCTTTGGGAATGCATATACTGGGCTGGCCACTGGGGGTCGACAGAGATTGAAAACTAGGGAAACTATCGCAGAGAGGGAGGATTTCCTTGGGGACTCTATCCCTTTCATTCAACAACCTACCTAATGCCTTATTTCCCCACCTCTGAAATCCCACCACCTCCCTCCCATGTCTTTAGAGCTTCAATCCCCTATGACACTCTTCAGAAGCGTCAGAAGCCCCCCAGCTTCCCGACTTCCCCATCCTTTCCCAGGACACCAGTCCAAGGAACAAAATTCCTCTTGAGGTTGGGGGCTGCTGTAGGGCTCTATTTTGTGTTTCAGAGAGGGTCTGTGAAAGAAAAACGAGCCAGACCCAGGAAATTTATGTTCCCCCAAGAAGCTGACTTCCTATACGGAAGCTGCTGGGTCGTTCCTTAATTGGAGTCTTATCCTAACCCTGAGTCAGGCAGCCCTCTGGGGAGGTAGAGGCATGGTGGGGGCAGGATGGAAAAAGGCTAGGTGGAGAGACCAATGGCTTAGAAGGAAACCGTGTGCTGACTGGTAGATACACTGTGCCCAGGAGGAAGCACTGGGACCCTCCTGACTGGACCGAAGGTAGGATGGAAGGTCTCTAAAGCAAGCAGGACTAAGTTGTGAGTAGGGAGGGGAGATGTCAGAGATCCTGGCTGGGTTGGCTAAGGGGCAGCTGGGGGCCGACGGGCCTGTGTGCCATGTATCTGTCAATGACTATGTGTCCTCAGGATGTTCCCAGGGGCTCATGACCTCTCTGCCAGTTGACCTGGGTTTATCAGTCAAGGAAGCCCAGGACTTGACCTTTTAACCTTCATGAGAAGTTACCTCATAGGCTGCTGAGAGGTCAGATCTAGTGGGACTGGAGAGATAAGGAAGCAGCTACCCTTCCCTGTGCTCCTTGGGTTGTCCAGAGTTTGCTCTGCTTGGAGCAGGACTGGGCAAAGATGCTATTTCTCCAGCCAGCATCATCCATCCCAAGGCCTACTGGCTTTCTGAGATGGGGAGGTAGGATGGGGTCAAAGACAGGTGAGGACAGCTACTGCTTCCCTTCCCCCAAATTCCTGAGACTTTGACAGTTGACAAATGGCCCAGCCTTGCTTTGCATACTCTCCAGGTAACAGGAGTGTGGTGGGATTTCCTTCCCTCCCTAGACTGCCCCCTGCTGGACCAGAGAACACAAGACAGGAGGGAGGCTAGAGGAAGCTGAGTCCAGATCAGTGCCACACAGGAGGGCAAGGATGTCAAAAGTGAGGCTTCTAAGGAACCCAAGGTATCAGCTGCAGTTCAGATCCATGCTCTGTCTCTCAGATGTGCTGTTCTAGGCTCTTCTCAGGGACAGGGGCAGGTCATTTGCCTATATAGGGCCTGAAGGTTTGCGACAGATTTCTAGAAGTCCACAGTAGGGTAAAGTGGAATAAGGAGAGGATAAAGAGAGAGGGAGGGAGGGGGCAGGGCCATCTCAAGAAGACAGCTCCTCCTATTCCCAGTATCCTGTGGATAGCGTGAGCAGGGGCCAGGCTGACACCTGGAAGATCAAGGTGATCCCAAGGCAAACACCTGTAAACCAGGTGTGAAACTGGGGCAGGGACTGGGCATTGAGAGTCTGGTCGAACCGTCGGCATTGGGGACCACCTCCTCCTTCACCGGCCACTGAAAATTTTTATGGCTGCAGTGAAACTAGACTTGCAAGGTTTGTCTACCGGGGGCTTGGTCTGACCTAGTCCTGGGATGTGGTGCATCCAGGAGAGGGCAGGAGGAAGAGCAGGAGGGCTCCAACCCCATCCTGGGTTTGCCCTGACACTAACCCAGTGAAAGAGTGATTTGGGAGAAACTAGGTATTGGTAGGGGAGGGAGGACAGCCTGGGTCCAACATAGACTCCAGCAGATCTCAGATAGGAGAGCACTGAAGGCAGAGGGCAGAACAGGAGAGAAATGGATGGTGGGAATGAACCAGCCGGGTAAGAGAGGGCATGGAAGAGGCAGACAGTTGGAGCCTGGGGCCTGTTTGTCTCATCTCCAGAGTAGGCCTATCAATGTCTATGTCAGGGATGTTGTGAGAATTAAACTAAGATAATATAGCACCAAAGGTGAAAGTACCCAGCTACAGTGCCTGGCATATAGTGGGTGTTCAAGAAATTCAGCTCTCCCTCTCCCTGTAGGGACTGGCTGTGTGTGTCTGTGAGGAGGGTACCTGCAGAGGCTGTGGGTCTTTGAGGGAACAGACAGGAGACCTAGGGCAGGCCGGGGATGACTATAGATACAACAGAGTGTTGCCAGCCTCACTGGTTGTTCCAGCTTACATTGCCCTGGGCCTCAGCAGTAGGCTTCCTTTTCCCTGACCTTTTGGTGTACAAGACTCACCCCTTGACACACACTCCTTTCCAGAGCCCTGGGGATAGCAGTGTAGACTCCTGAGAGTCTACAGGAGTTACATCAGTTACATCACAAACTGTGTAGCTCAATTGCCTAGGCTAAAATCCTGACTTTTCTACTTCCTGGCTGTGTGGCCTTAGGTAAATCAGTTCACATCTCTTATCTCAGAGTGCAAGGTGGGCAAGGACAGGGGCCACAGAATATGAGGGCTTGTATATGTAACAGTGATATGAGAAAATGTCAGGGTTAGACTCTAGGCTCCACGGGAGCAGAAACCAGGCCTGCCACCTGGTGTTGACATGAATTGCCAAGTGTTCTTGTATGACTATGTACTTTTGTGTGAAAACACAAGAGAGGCTAAAAAACTGTGCTTTTGCACACACAATGTGAGTGAACAGGCAAAAGCAAGAACCTGTGTGAGTAGGAATGAGAATGAGGGTGTCTCTGTGGAAGAATGAGTTTCCATAGAATGAGCACCATGATGGGCCAGGCATGGTGCTAAGCCCTTGCTGTACATTATTTCATCCACCCCTCACCACAGCTCTGTGCAGGAGGGATGATCTCCAAATTATAGATGGATTAACTGGAGCACACAGAAACAAAGTGACTTGCCCAAGGAGATATAGCTAGTAAGCGGTGAAATCTGTGGCTTTGAAGTTTATACCTCCCTGCCTCCCATGGGTGTGGGAAGCCAAGCTCAGAAGGAACTTCTCTGTAGTTCTCTGGGGGCTGCATGGTCTGGGAAGTCCCCACGTATAGATTTTGGTATGCTTGGAGCTCCTCAGAGGCAGGGTGTGATGGGGCTCTTCTTTGGGTCACCAGGGTAGGCCTGGCTCAGAGGCTAGCACCAGTACTCAGGAAACACTGGTAGACTTGAACCTTGAAGAGTATGTGTGTGTGTGTGTGTGTATGTGTGTATGTGTTTGGTGATACTGATCTGGGAGGCTTGGATAAAAGAGGACCCACGTGACCCACAGATCCCAAATTCTTCTCTGGCTCCCGTGGAGAGTCATTTTTCCCTACCACAGGGGCCTGCATTGTTACACCTGAGGCCCAGCTGGGGTGGGACAGGAGGTGGGGACCTGGAGTCACTGGCCCTGGCTGTGGCAGAGTAGGCCCAGTCCTGCTATTGAGGCCCCTATAGTTTGAATGGACAGATTGAGGCAGAAAGGTTGTGCTGTGATCAGGGGTGACCAGCAAGTAGAGCAGGCCTAGACATAAAGAGTCTTCTCCTCTTTCCTCTGCTGCCCTCCTCACCCAGAGCTAGGTGTGCAAACACACACTCAGGAATTGCTGGGACCATAGCCTCATCTCCCCCATCCCCTACTTGGTCCTGAGCTTGCCTCCCAAGGGGAACTGAGGCACGCTGGTGGCAGAATCTGAGGCTGGTTCTGGGGTCGGTGGGGTGCTTTTAGGTGGGAATTTGGAGATGTCACCAGGAACACAGATGAACTTTCCAGGCCTAGAAACCTGTGGACAGAGTAGAGTCCTGGCCATCCTGAAGGCTGCTGCCTTCCAAGCATGAACTAGCTTCTAATCAATTATGCAAGCAAGTAAATGAGAAGGAGCTGAACATGTGGCAAGTCAGTATGGTACAGGTGTTGGAACTGGTATAGGCTTTGGAGACAGATAAGCCTGGGGGAGGGGAACACCCTGCTTCTGCCACTGATTAGCTCAATGACCTCAGTGGAGCTCCTTCTCCTCCTAGAGCCTTATCCTCCCTCTTATGTGAAATGGGGGGAGTGGGACTTATCTCAAGGTACTATGTGAGGAAACTCATCTAACTTGGTTCTTAGTACAGAGTAGGCACTCGGTAAGCAGCAGGCTTTTTTCCATACTCAGGTGCCATGTACACACTTCAAGGAATCCTAGTTTCCAAGCTGTATTATTGATGTGCCCTTTTACCTTGTTCTCATCTCTCTGTTCACACCCCGATAAGGGGTCCAGCTGTCAGCCGAGAGACCCGTCATAGTTCCTCCTGGTCCCTAGCCACCCAGATCCCTTTCACCCTGTAGACTTGTCCCTAAAAGTAGGAAGGGTCTAGTTCCTTATTCCCCCCTCCCCAAATACAGGAAGAGATCATTATAGGACCCAGGGAGAAACTCCTACTTGAGTGGGATAAGAACATGAAGCAGTGTAAATGGCAGAGCACTTTGGGAATGTTGCTCATCTAATTATCTCCATCAAAAAGCAGCAAGGAAACTCTATCCTTGGCAGTCCCAAAGCCAACTCCAAAGCCTGATCTTCCTCCTAGTGCTCTCCCTCCCTCCCCATACCAGAACGCGGTCCTTGCCAAGGCCACCACGTCTGTCCCACGTCTTGTGTTCAAGTCAAGCGCTGGGTTTATGTGTGCCAGGCTCCTGGGTGAGAGCTTCCAATTTCTCCAGGGCTCCCGCAGTGCTATGGAAGATCAGTAGGGGGAGACATTAGCACGTGGGTGTATGCCTGTTGGGGTCGGACCACGAGAGCGGGCCGGGCCGGGAGGGTCTGAGCTATGGGATGGAGCCAAAGTTGTAAGCAAGGAAGCGAGGAGGGGCGGGGAGAATGGGCCCGGGCTGGGAGACAAAGACCCAGATGGCAAGGCCGGGAGGGGCTGGAATCTGGCGTCCTGGGGCCAGGATGCCCGCTTCTGCTTTTTCAAAAGGCGTCTGCCTGTGCCTTTTCCTCTTTGCCCTCGAGATGTCTTTCGTTATCGAGGTGTCCTCTCATCCCCGCTGGCCTATTCTGAGGCCTTGCCTGATCCTTTAGACAGGACAAGACTCTAAATTTGCGCTCCCGGGCCTCACAAGGCTCTCCCCCAAAGCTGAGATTCCGATGGCCTGGTCCTCAGAAGCGAATAACTCACCTCCCACCCACCTCCATCCCGTACTTGACCTCTCTGAGTCTCCAGCACCTACCGCTATCCGTATGTTTAGGACTCCAGGTCCAAGTGCAAGCAGACACTGCATGGCGAGACAAGAAGGAGGATCCTCTGTGGGATGGGACGGGGAGCAAACAGGCTACTTTTGCCACAGAGGTGGGCATAGAGGAGGACTTCAGGGCTCCTGTGTAAAGAGAATGGGAGTAGTTTCCTGGGATACTTGTGACAAAGCCTGTCTGTCCCAGGTCAGTGGGCCAGAGTGTTGACTAGGCGCGCGGGAGGAGAGCAGGAGAGCAGGAGAGCAGGCCGACAGCCCTAGAAGAACGCCAACTTCCCACGGGCTGAGCGCTCTGGGAACAGGACTAAACCGGACCCACCCCTAACCGCAGGAGCCGCACTCTCAGATTGGTGCCATCTAGAGCACGGCGTCCTTAAGAGCTCCCAGAAGCCCCGCCCCCTTCCCGTTCGGGGGCGTGGCATGGGACAAGGACCCCGAGACGGAGCTTACTATTGGCCGGGAGGAGTAGGGTTGGCCTTGCGTTCGCCTGAGCAGGGGAGTAGACAGCTCAGCGGCAGCCGACGGAGTCTATGCGCGCTGGACAGCAGTGGGAGGTGTGTGAGGCTCGCACTGGCTCGCACTGGACCTTCGGGCGCAATCGCTGGGGAGCTGGGACTCGGCGACGGGGCTGCGGGGCTACCCGGCCGAGGCTTCAGAAGCATAAACTGATGGGACTAGCTCTCTTGGTTGCGTCTTCTCGCTCTTCTAAGTACGGTAAACGGGGCCCCCGCTGAAGTAGAAGCTGTCGGGGGGCTCGCAGCCCAGAGTCCCAGTGTGGCCTGGAGGAACGGAGACCGTGACAGGGCGACCCAGCCGGGGGCCGCCGGACTGAGTTTGCGTTGTGGGGAGACTGCCACTTCTTCCGAGGGCGTCGATCCTGGGACGGTCGAGGTGTCGGGGCGGCCACCGAGTCCTCGGCGGGGAGACCCAGTCAAGGAGGGGGCACGCAGTCCCGAACAGTCTCGGGGAGCCAAGCGGAATTGGGCCGGATCACCCGGGGGCGCAGAGCCCCCGTCGCGCCTCGTGCGGCGGAGAGACCAGGGGAGCGAACCCTCGGAGACCACGGCCCATGCCCGGGTTGGGGACGGCTGCCCAGTGAGTCGTCTTGGCCCGCCGGGCAGAGAAGAGCGACGTGGGAGCCGGCGGGAGGGGAGCACTTCAAGGCCGGCGACAGCGGAGGATGGGCGCCTGAGCGGTTCAGAGCGCAGCGCAGCACAGGAAGGCGAGGCCGCTTTGCTGAGGAGGCGCCAGGGGATTCTAAGTGCAGCCTGCTCCCGGGAAGATGGCCCGGCCTGGGCAGCGTTGGCTCAGCAAGTGGCTTGTGGCGATGGTCGTGTTGGCGCTGTGCCGGCTCGCCACGCCGCTGGCCAAGAACCTGGAACCCGTGTCCTGGAGCTCCCTCAACCCCAAGTGAGTAACTTATTGGCTCTAGTCCCTGGGGTGGGAGGCAGTCCTGCTGGGTAAGGCCACGCGCCCCCGAGTGCGTGTGGGGAGGTGTTCCAAAGAGGAGCTGCGCCCCATTTTGTCTCTGGCGTTTTCGAGTGTGTTTTCCTGCGGGCGGGCGGGGCAGGGTGCGGCAGGGTGGAGCGGGGGCATTCGGCTGGGTTGCGACCCCTTGGCTTCCCCACCCTCTCCTCCGCATGTCCCGGATCGAGTCGGGACGGTCGCGCCGGGCGGAGCTGGGAGTCCAGGCGCTCGAGGGCGCACCCGAGAGCGGGGTGGGAGAGAGAACGCATTCCCCCATGGGGCCCCTGGGAACGTGGCGGTTTTCTCTGAGAGCCGCTGGAGGAGCGAGCTTGATATGGGTGGGGGACGAGACCGGAACGCAGGCTTCTCGTTCGTTTAGCTGTGAAGGGACCGCGGCGCGGGACTCTGCGCTTGGGGAGGGTGGCAGCGCCCGTACCCCCATTCGGGCTTCTCCCATTTTCATTTCTCTTTCTTCCCTCTTTGCCTCCCTAGCTTTTCGCTTTGCCGTCTCTTCTAGCCGCTCTTTTCTCCCTGCCGGGGCCGCGGAAAGGCGGGCGTCGCTCCCGGGCTCACAAAGGCGGCGGGTGGAGAGGGGCGGAGTGGGAGGGGGATTTGTTTGGGGGGGGGGTTCGATCCAGCGCCTGTCGGGGGTCCAGTGGAGCAGCGGCAGAGCTTCGAGGGCCAGCCCAGGCAGAGAGTGGCGTCCGAGCTGGCGAGCTAGTGACGGAGGTGGGTGGGGGTCCAAGGATTCCTGCCCAGGCGGGTCTGGTGGCCCCCCACCCTATGTCCCTCAGATTGGGGAGCTATGCATAGCTTTTCCCAAGGGGATGGGGATGTAGCTCTGTAAAGGAGATCCTTTCTTTTCTTCCTCCTCCTTTGCCTTCACAATTCCCCCCACCCCCAAACAACACACACACCTTTTAGGGCGGTGGCTCAGTGGTTTCTGGGCTGTTCGTGAAAAGGTGAAGAGTCGTTGGGGCTGTGAAGTGACCCATGGACCTTTTACTCTTTTGGCATTCGGCACTGGGGTTGGAATCCAGGGTCAAGATTGCTCTTCCTGTTTTGTGGAGATCCTGGCAATGTGTAAATACCCCTACTTGGAAAACTGGGGGGCTTTGGCCTGCCCTCTGTGCTCTGATTTTTGTATCTGGGATCTCTTTCTGTTCAGTCTCCTGGGCTCCTGGGCTAACTTCCTGGGCTCCTGCCTGCCTTGGCCTCTTAGGTTCCAGGGACAGTGCTCCTCTCAGCCTTGGAGTGGGAGATGGCAGTGTCTCTAGTTCTATTCTCCTTGGGTTAAGATAGGGTCCTATTTATGGGTTTGTAGGATGGCTAAAACAAGGTCAGTGTTGAGGGTTCCAGAAAGGGAACAAGGTACAAGGAAAGGGATTGACAAGAATTTCTCCCCCACCCAGAAGCCAAACGGATCACAGCTCTCTTCTAACAGCAGGGAGTTGAGATAGTCTGGGTGCCCTGAGCTGCTTAACCCAAGGGGAAAGGTTGTTCCTCCCCTGCTTACAGGGGATGTAGAGGCTGGAAATGCTCTCTCTTGAGCCAGGATAGCTGAAATTTGCCTGGGGTAGCCCATTATAGGGGCTCATGGGAGTGACCTAATTGCTCTCTCAGGTCTCTAACCAGAGATAGCAGGCAGCTCCGCAGCTGGAAAGGAGCCCTCCTGCAGAGTTGGGGGGAGGTGCTGGGAGAAATAACATCTCTCTGAGCTTCTCCCATTTTGTGTCTTGAGCCTTAAGTGCTCTGGACCAGTTTATAGGTTTTTGGGTTCTACCCACCTCACCGTCCACTTCAGGCCGAGGGCAGGCATCTGGGGGCACAGGGGTGCTGGTGGCTGAGGACTCAGTAGGACCTGCACAAATTCCATCCTGTAATTGAGCAGATCCTGAGAATAGTGGAGGACTGATCCTGGTGTCCCAGCATACAACCTCCCCAGTTCCATCCATGCCCCAGGGTCTGTGTGTGTTGGTGCATGGGGGGGGGGGCAAGGAAGCCAGGAGGGAGGCACTGTCCTCAGCTCCACTGGAGCTCTGGGGGCTGCCTTTACCACAGCATCCAACCCTCAGGCTGCCACAGCCTTTCAAATAAACAATCTCTCCCTGTCTGTCTCCTCTTTGCCTCCTGGCAGAGTTCTTCCTCTCCAGTCCAGTCTGTGGTGTCTGCTCGCCCTCTCACACCCTCTTCTAGCTGTGCTCACCTTCCCTCTCCAGCTAGGTTCATCTGCTCTCTCTCTTTTTCACACTCCCTCTCACTTAGTCACTCTCTGCCTCTTTTGCTCAAGTCCTTTTGTTTCTCGCACATGCCCATGCTCTCCCTCACAGGCTTATTTTTCTCGTCCCTCCCCTCTTCCTCTCTGCTTTTTGGTCTCTTTCCTCAGCCTTGTCAGAAGCTGGCACTACACCCCCCCCCCTCCCGAATCTCCCAGTGCCTATAAACCTTGCTTAATTGCTTCCTTCTTGGGGAAAAAATCAAAATAAAGAAGTGGTGGGGCTGGGGGTATGTTTCCAGGTTCTAGGGTGCTTGCAGCCCTAGCCCTGATGGGGAGAGGGGATCCGGAAGGGCTAGCTTAAGACTTCCAGGCTCTTTCCCCAAATTGGTGCTGGGGTCTTTCAGCATGGAGGTCCCTGTGTGGCAAAAGCTTCTGCCTCCTTGGCCCCTCTTGTCAGATTTGCCTGATGAGTACTGGGTGGGGAAGCAGGTTGAGTCCCACTACAGGTTGGGAAAAACTGGAGTGTATGCACATGCTTGGGTGGGTTGGGGACTGTGATGGAAGGTCCCGGAGCGGCCCCCTCCCCCAGCCTCTTCCCCTGAGAGCTTGGGGCAGCCGGCAGGCCTCACACTTGAGTCCTCAGCCAAGTCCAGCTGCTGCAGTTCAGTCTCTCAGTCCCATTCTGACCCCTTCCTGCCCCCCACTCAGGTTCCCCCACCTCCAGGGAGTGGGAATGTGCCGGAGATCACATTACACCTTCCCTATAAGGGGGTGGGGGTGGGGGGTTCAGCTTGGTGTCCAGACCCTTGACTCCATCCAGCATGGGTGGGGGCAGCTGCAGACCCCAACCCAGGCTTGCCTGCTACAAGCCAAAATGTTGGCCCCAGCCCCCTCACAGCTGTTCCAACTCACAGTCCTGGGGAGGCCAGCTCTGGGGGCCCTTTTCTGGGGCGGCTAGGGACCTGACCTCTTCTACTCTGTGGCTGATTGGCCACAGGTGGGGGCTTGAGAGTGATAGGAACCCAGCAGCTCCTAAAGTTTCCTGTTCCCTTCCCTCTCCACCCCCACCCCAGGCAGCCAGGCCAGGGCAAGAAGGGCCTGTGAGGCTGGGGTGGGGGCTAACTCAAGGACTCCCTGTGTCTCTTCAGGCTCTCCACCGCCTCATCAGCTCAGGTGGATGGGGATGGGTAAAGCCCTGGATACCACCATTTTCTGGGATTGGGACCTTGGAAGGGGTAGGCCATCCAGGAGCTGCTGGTTGCCATGAGAACACCAGGTGTGTGGGAGGGTCCACTCTGTGATCATTAGGGGGGCTGAGGTGGGGGGATGCTCACCAGCCACATTCTGGACTCCTGGCCCTGGGAACCGTAGAAGCCTCTCCTGTGTGTGTTTTCATGGTGGTCATTTGGGTGGAGGTGCTAGCAGCCAGGATCAGAAGCTCCTGTAGCTTCTTACTTCTAAATGGTACTGTTTGGTAGGCTAACCAACAACAGTCAGGTGGCACCTTGCTACTTCCAAAGCATCCTCCTGCGTAAGTTCATTGGTTGTTCCCAACAGCCCTCGGGAGTGCAAATTGTCCCCATTTCCAGATTAGAAGGCCCGGCGTAGAAGACGGAAGCAACTTGTCTAAACTCAGCACATAGGGGGTAGAGCTTGCCATGTACCATTCTTTCCATGCCATCCTGCTACCTTGGAATCTAAGAGAGATAGGAATTCAAGGTGGGGTTTGGAAAAGAGGTGCCAGCTCCCTGCCCCTGGGTTCCCCTCTTACCTCACAGGTGTGTGTGCATCTGTCCTTGTGACTCAGGCCCTACTTGCGTGGGATGAGTGGTACTCTGGCTTCCTCATTTGATTTTGCTAGGTCTGCCTCTGAGGGCAGGCAGCCTGCTTGGATGATCTGAACTAGAAGTCAGCTCACTGCCTGGCACTCTCTCCTGGGCTCTGAACAGCACCTTTGGTTCCTCTCTGGGCCAAGAATCTCACTCCCTCTCAGGGATCCCACAGAAAGCAAACAAGGAAAGGGATGTTAAGTCCCCACCCCCCAGTGGACCCAAGTATTAGCCTGATGGGGCAGAGGGGAGGGCATAGTGCAGTGTAGGTGGGGAGGGTGACTTCCTCTACGACTCTCCTGGCTTCCCTGCCTCTGACAGTGCTGTGTGTGCCAGGACCCAGCCACTGTTCCTGCCCACCCACGCCTGGGCGGGCACTGCTGGGACACGCCAGGCCTGCTCCTGCCGCCTCGGGGGCCTGGGTGGAGCTGGGGGAATGAAAGAGGAGCCTTTAATTTGGGGGCTCCCCACCCTTGCTGGGATGAGAGCAGACTTGAGCTCTGGCTTGGGGGTCCGTCTTTTACTTGTCCTGCCACTCTGCAGGTGCAGGCACAGTGCTGCTGGGGTCACTGAATCAAGGCCATGGCTCAGCTAGAGTCTTCTACCAAACTTGGACTGGCGTGACCTGGGACCAGGCTCTCCCTTCAGCCACCCTCTGACCACAGGTTCCTAGAGCCTGTGGGAAGGGTGAAAGGGAAGGGAGTGTGGGCCTCGTAGAACATGGGCACCTTTCTGGAGGTGACCCCCACAGCTGCAGGCTGGGCCCATTGCAGACTGTATGTGTTTGGGTAGAGAGGGGCTCAGCTGGACAAAAGAAGCAGGAGGGCTGTAAGCCTCTGACCAGGCTACTGCCCCAGACCCTTCAGGCTCCTCACATACAGAGATTTTTATTAGCAGTCATGGCCGCATTTCTTGGCTCAGTAGAAAGGCTGAGAGAGAGACTTGGGCTAGGGTGGAAGGGAAGAGGTAGGCCATAAGACAGGAGGTGGAATGCTTGGGCTGCCTCCCCCAAGTCTCTTTACTCCCTGGGGTGGCTCACTGGGGTCCCGGGGCTATCAGGAGCTAAGGAGGGAAGGCCTCAGGGGTTACCATAGCGACCTGCTTCAGGCTTCCTGCTGGGCCTTGTCAATCCCCTTATTTTCCAGAAAAGGGCTTTGTCTGGGGGTGGCCCCAGGCAAGAAAGCTTGGCTAGATAATGGGGGGAAGTAGTAGTTTTTGAGAAGTAGGGTATAAAGAGTTTTAACTTGGGGACAATCTCTCCCTGCTCCTCAGTTGTCCCTACTCCTAACCTGATATGTATTAAGGGAAACCTGCAGGGTCCCCCACCCTTCTGTAAGGTATGACTGGTGTTGTACCTGGTTTCAGGCTGTGCTCTCACAGGCTATATACCCACCCATTAGGTCCCCTTGCCCCTTTCCTGGGCTTCTCACAGGCCAAGAAGCAGTTTTCCTGGTGTTGGAGAAAATGCTGAGAAGGCACCATTATGGGGGATCAGGGTCAGGGAAGGCAGGTTTCATCAGGCTTCTCTCCCTTCTGCACTTTAGGGGAAGGTGAGTTTCCCCTCTGCCAGCTGCTATGCAAATGACCTTATGAATATTTATGAAGCCATCGCTGAGGTTGAAGAGAGTCTGAGGGGTGTTAGGGGCAATAGTCCTCTTTCTTCCTCCTCCTCCATACACTATATAAACATCTGTTTCCTCAACATCTCTGGATTCAAGGTAGAACCCCAAGTAGCTGAAAGCCCTGTGTTTCAGTTGCAGAGCTCCAGGGCCAGAGTGGCCATAGATGTGCTCAGAACAGCTAACACTCCCTGGTGAGAAAGCCAGGGCCAAGTGTTGAGAAAAGTGAGCTGGCCTGTACCCCTTTACAAGCCCTCTGTGTACCTGCTGTCACTTCCATGTAGGGTCTTGTTGACAGCTATACAAGGATTCAGCCAATGCCTTAGGTCTTCTTAGACCCCTAGGGATTAACATCCTGGATGGGGATAGCCTCCTCTGGTTGGCTTTGAGCACCTCTCTTCAATAGGAGCATTCATCTGATCACTCACCGCCTCACATGAGGAGCCTGGACTGAGTGGATCTGAAAGGCTCCTCTGGCTCTCAAGAAGTTAGAAGTTATCTGATCCTGGTGTCTGGGTAGAACCAGTGTGAGGATTGGAAAATGAAAAAAACAAATGCCTCAGGAACTATTTGGTGAAACTTCTCACCTTTTTGTGGTGCGTAGGCTGACGGCGTTCCCTCTTAAATGTTTGTAAGGGCTTCATCCCATGCCTGCCTCCTTTCTGGACCTCTGGAGCGCACTAAAGCTAGGTACTGAGGGAAAGACCTTCTTGTGCTTTTTATCCTTCTGTATAGCAAGGTGGCAGGCCCCAGCTTGTTGAAGCCTCATTAAACATAGAGGGAGGGCTGCCTTTCTTCATTGGCTTGGTCTAGACTCACCTCCTGGTGTATCATTTGCCTCCCATGAGTGAGGGCACTGAGCTCCCAGTAGGTCCATGTGCCTTGTAGTCCCTCCTGTGCCAATGGGCCCCCAGGAAGTAGAGCCATGCTCTTCTCCTGTCAACTTTGTTCTCTTGAAGCCCTGCTTTCAACCCATCATTGTCTTTGCCAGAAGGTCTGTCTCCAGCGGGATGAAACCCACACTGCTTGTTGTGACCCTCAAGGCCTTCCAGTCTGGCCCTAGCTGAGCTTTTCCTCCTCTTTGTCTGCTTCTCTCTACTAACAGTGGGGTCAGTCACTGGCCTGGGGGTAGTGTTCCAGCCACTCTTGTCCACTCTCTCTGTGTTAACATCTTATTCCTCACCCAGGACCCACTTTATTCCATTCCTTCTGAGGAACCATCTCTGACCATTCCTCTCACTGCCTCCAGCCCTTGTGGTTTGAACCACTATCCTTCCGCATAACCTGCAGATGGCCTAGCCTGGTACTTTCTATTGCTAAAGCGTGCACCATTTTTACTTTTCTGACATCACAGCAGACAATCCTTGAGGATGGGGCCATAACTTATCTTCCTCTTCCCCCTGCCTCCCCCACCCCACCAGAAAACCCCAAGACTGGACTCATTAGGTACTTGCTGTTAGTATCTGGCCTCTTGCCTCTTGGTAGACCAGGCTGTTTCTAAGCAGGAGTCAAACCCGTTGAGTACCTACTCTGTGCTAGGCACTCTGCATGCACCATTGTTCCCCCTCCAGAGTCCTAGGGGCATGGGGCTCTTACCAATGCCAGTGTATAAGTGAGGAAGCTGAAACTCAGGGAGATTGGGTAGCTCATCCAGTGTTGCGGAGCTAGGAAGGGCTGGATCTGTCTGATTCCAAAGTCTGTCTGCTTTCTTCTTCCTGTATGTTATTGCCTTGCTCCAAGCTTCAACCTGCCCAGGCTCAGAAATGGCCAAGATAGCACCACTGTTTTACTGTGTGCTTAGGCAAGGATGGAGTGATATGGCTAGGTGGGCTTCAGTGGCTGCCCTCCCCCTGCTATTCCCTATGCCTGGCCTTCAAGATTGGAAGATGAACCTGGATCAGGAGGCATTGTCCATCTCTCTCAGGATCTGGAACAGAGGCAGTGTGGAGGTGGGGGTTTGGAACGCAGATGTGTGAGGTTCCTGGGGCCCTATCTTACGTGATCTATTGTCCATGCTTGAGTCCCATCTCCCCTCCCTCTGTTCTTTTTAGGACTGAGACTGGTCAAGTCTGAGGACTCGGGTTCTTGCATTCTGGGGGTTAGATGGGTTCCCCTATGAGATGTTGGGCTGTGGGTGTGGGGAGTGGAGGGGAGAGCTGTGTGGAGGAGTCATACCTGGCCAGAGACTGTGCCCATTACCCCTTGGTTCCAGGTGATGCCTATTCCTATCTTTCCATCATGTCCAAGATTAGCAAGGATGGGAGAGAAAGCATGGGTCCTAGACAGGTTGAGCTCCCCCAGTTGTTGTCTGGGAGCCACAGGGTGGTGGCTAAGGCATGTGTGGGCTTGTGTGCATATGGGTGTGTGTGTACGTGTATGTGTGCATGCACATGTGTGCACACACACATATATGTGCTGGGGAGATGGTAGCAGTGGCTCTGAAGGAATGTGAGTGTGATGGGGGTGGGAAGGGGACAGGGCTGCCACCTCCAGGCAGAGGGCCACATCACCCCCTGTGGAAATGCCACATTAGGACAAAGGGCTCCCCCAGCTAGGCATTGCCCCACCCTGCCAAGCAGTCAAAGCCTGGCAGCCTTGCCCATGGGCCACCCCTTCCACACCTTCCTGGCAGTGTGATTCTCTCTCATCACCCCCAGCCTGAGGATGACGGAAGGACAGAATGCCTATTTTTACCATCTCCATCCAGTAGGCTCAGCCTGGCCCTCATCGCTTGTGCCCCTGATTCGGGAGATGGCTCAGGACCCCTGACCCTGAGGCTGACCATGTCTTCCCTTCTGGGCAGGTTCCTGAGTGGGAAGGGCCTGGTGATCTACCCAAAGATTGGAGACAAGCTGGACATCATCTGCCCCCGAGCAGAAGCAGGGCGGCCCTACGAGTACTACAAGCTGTACCTGGTGCGGCCTGAGCAGGCAGCTGCTTGCAGCACTGTGCTTGACCCCAACGTGCTAGTCACCTGCAATAGGCCAGAGCAGGAAATCCGCTTCACCATTAAGTTCCAAGAGTTCAGCCCCAACTACATGGGCCTGGAGTTTAAGAAGCACCATGATTACTACATTACCTGTGAGTCCCTTCCCATCATATGGTTCTTTCTTACCTTGTAGCAGTAGGAGCTTCTAGGTAGTGCAGTGAGTCAGCACACGGCCTATCCTGGTCTGGTCCCCTCTAATACCTGGCGTGCTCTCCTTCCAGCCTGGCTTTAGAATTCTGGCCCTAACATTCACCAGGGGATGGCTGTCAGTTCACCTTAGCTCTAGGAGGTGGGTGGGAAAAGACTCCAATTCCCGGTGCCCTTTCTCATTTTCTTGGCTTACGTAAGGTCTGATCTTGAGAATGGCAGAGTTGGCAGAGAACCCCTTGGGATTGGCTGGCTATTCAGCCTTTCTCTTCCTGGGACACTGACCCCAAGAGACAAAGGAGCCTCTTGCCCTATGTCACTCAGGGAGTTAGGAACTCCAGCCATTGGGACTCCAGCTCAGTTCACCTGACTGGATTCCTTCCAGTCTGTATAGAAGCCTCCCCCATGATTCCAGTTCTAATGGTTTTGCCTCTAAGCAACATCGCCCAATGAGAAGATACCTTAGTGTCCACTGAGAAAGAAGGGTAAAGGCCTGGTCACGATAAAGGAGCAGCACCCTTGGGCGAAGCGCTGGTTTCTGACACGGGCTGGGCCTGGCTAGCTACTCTTTTCCCAGCGCGAGGAAGATAAGCAGAAGTTCACAGGTGGGTGGGGGCTCCTCATCACTCCCCCCACTCCAGGTTCTGTTCTTCCGGGCTGAGACAGCACTCGGATTTCTAGGTAGTGTGGACAGACGTTTCTCTCCCCCTGACTTCTCTGGCCTCTTGCTACAGCTACATCTAATGGGAGCCTGGAAGGACTGGAAAACCGGGAGGGAGGTGTGTGCCGTACACGCACCATGAAGATTGTCATGAAGGTGGGGCAAGGTGAGTGACCAGTGCGAGGGCTCCCATTAAGCCTTGGCACCAGATATCCCTGGCCGGGTATGGGTGTGTTTGGGAGTAGGGGAGGGACAATAGGGTCAGAGTGTCTGAGGTCTGATAATACAGGTCACTGTTGGCTTGTGCTAGATGACTGAGGCACCTATGCTAGTGGGGTCTTCCCCTCACCTTACCTCTCCCCACCCCCCAGACCCCAATGCTGTGACGCCTGAGCAGCTGACCACCAGCCGGCCCAGCAAGGATGCGGACAACACTATCAAGACGGCCACACAGGCCCCCAGCGGCCGGGGCTCCCTGGGTGACTCTGACGGCAAGCACGGTGAGTGTATAGGTGTCTGCCAGAGGGCAGAAGCCATTGCTTAGCTGCCTTTTCAGGCCCTGTCTCTAAAGAAAGGCGGAAAAGAACGCAGGCTGAAATGGGCCTTGTGGCCCGGGGACCCCTGGCTGATCATTTCTCTCCTCCTGTCTCCTTCCTCAGAGACTGTGAACCAGGAAGAGAAAAGCGGCCCAGGTGCGAGCGGAGGTGGCAGTGGGGACCCTGATAGCTTCTTCAACTCCAAGGTAGCTTTGTTCGCTGCCGTCGGTGCTGGCTGTGTCATCTTCCTGCTCATCATCATCTTCCTGACGGTTCTGCTACTAAAGCTGCGCAAGCGGCATCGGAAGCACACCCAGCAGCGGGCGCCTGCCCTCTCACTCAGTACCCTGGCCAGTCCCAAGGGGGGCAGTGGCACAGCAGGCACAGAGCCCAGCGACATCATCATCCCCTTACGGACTACAGAGAACAACTACTGCCCCCACTACGAGAAGGTGAGTGGGGACTACGGGCACCCCGTCTACATCGTCCAAGAGATGCCACCGCAGAGCCCAGCGAACATCTACTACAAGGTCTGAGAGCCCAGGGCGGCCTCGGGCCCCCAAGGGACAGTCAGCCAGGACTGCACCTCTTCTTTCTCCCCCACACTCCCTTCCCTGACCAGCTGTGCCCACCTTTGTATTTAGTTTTGTAGTTTCTTGGCTTTTATAATCCCCCCTTTCACCCTGCCCCCCTGGGCTTCGGAGGGGGGCGCTTGTGCCCCCGGCCCCCATGCTCTCGTGCCTTCCCCCTCCGGCCAGGCCTCTGGGCTCTGCAGGGGCGCCCCTTGGAGGGCAGGGTTGGATGCTGATGGACAGTGGGTAGGAAAATGCCCCTCTGGCCCTGCCCCCCACCATTCCCTCTCCCCACTTCCCAGGACTGTTCGTCCGCTATCATCACTGTTTTTAATGTTTTTGTCTTCATTTTGTAGCTGTCAACTCATTTTCATCTGTTTTTTAAAGAAAAATGTAAAAGGCAGCCCCTCCTTAGGCTTTCTGGGCCTGGCCCAGCCCAGTTTAAGGGAACTGGGGTGGGACATGGCCAGCCAGGAAGTATAGGATGGCATTTCTTTTATAAACTCCTTGGTATTTAGGAGAGGGGTGGCAGGCCAGAGCTGTTCTTGCCCATGAGGGAAGACGAGAGTACCACTGGGCAAAGCTCTCACCCTACCCTCCTGACCCTCCTTCTACAAAGCTGATCTTGGCAATGGGGTACTGGCTGCCACCCTTCCACCAAAAAAAAAAAAAAAATCTCTTCCTTGTGGGATTCTTGGGCTTCTCCTGCCTCCCTCACTCTCACGGTAATTAACGTCTTAATTGGCTGTTGCCTGGGGAACAGGAGAGCTGCTGCAGGCAGATGACCTCATGGGGGTGGAGGGAGGTGAGGTGCCCAGGTGGCTATTTGCCCTGCAGAGCTGGGAGTTCCCCCTCCCCCTCCCCACCCTATTCTCTCCTCATCTTTGGCATCTCTTGGCCTGGTGGGGAAACAGAGGCCCAGGGCAGAGACCTAAGCGGGTATAAGGCCAGGTGGCCTGCTCCTTTTCTGGGCTCTAGCACGGGTGGGTGCCCCCTCAACCCAGCTTCTGCTGGTCCCTCCAATCTTAGGCTGGGACTTGGAAAGAGGAAGAGGCTGCCCAGGGCTGGGCCAGCACGCCGTGCACTTTGACCCTGGCTCCTTGCCAGCACGGCTGCTAACAGACTGCCACTTGAGTGAGCTTTGCAGGCACTCCCAGAGTGGCCAAGGAAGGAGCTGGGCCTTACACCATCCACCTCCACGCTGCCTCCTGGCCAGCTGCCCACCCCAGTGCCAGGTGGGAGAGGGAGCAAAACAGCCAGCCCCTTCCAGGTGGCAGTTGGGAGGGTTTTTTTGTTTTTGTTTCTGTTGCCATTTGTGTAAATACTAGTCTTTTTGGAAAAAAATAATGTAAAGATGTTTTGTATAAACTCTGAATTATTTTCCTGTTGCTTTTTTCTTAGAAAAAATGAGAACTAAAAAAAAAAATTAACCACATGGAGAAATGGGTGTAAAATGGTGTCATGATGTTGGGGAATGAGGTGTGTGTGAGTGTGTGTATGTGTGTGTGTGTGTGTGTGTGTGTGTATATGTGTATGAGAGAGAGAGAGGGAGGGAGGGAGAGAGAGATTTCCTGTACTCAAACCACTGAAGATCTGGACAGGTATGGGAAGAGGATGGTTTTCCTAGTGGAACAAGATGTTTCAAGTGTCCTATGCCTTTCCTGTTCTCCCCCTATCCTCTTGTTTGGCTGGAGCCAGTGACCATTTCCCCTTCCCTGTCCACCCTGTGACCTCTGTAGCATAGGCCATGAGCATCTGCCCAGTCTGTCATTAGGCCCAGCTAGAGAGAGTTGATGGGGGAGGGGAGTTCCCATGGGGACCTGGGTGTGTCTGCCGGTACTGCCACCACCTGGCTGGAACTACATCTGGAACCTGCTGGCAGGCCCAGCCCTGCTCTGCTTCAAGACACCTAAAAGTGGATAGAAATAACTTTCCAAGAGCTGGGCCTCAGATGTGGCCCACTAAGTACTGGGGTTGCTTCAGGCTGCCCAGTTCCCTTCTTAGCCAGAAGAATCTTCCTCTCCTGTCTTCTCCAGAGGTGGGCCACACCAGAATCCTCACCGTGGCATACTTAGGAGCTTCTGGCTAGCAGATGAAGCCCTAGAGCTGGGCAGCCATGAGCAGCCATGAGCCCCTGGTCTCCCTTCCCCAGGCTGATGGTCCAGGAACGTGGAGGGGCTGGGTTGGGGGAAGGTAAAGAGGATCTGGCCTCAGACACAGAGATGCCGGCTGACAGGGCCTGGGGCCTTCCTGCTCCAGTTTGGTAGGGTGGGGGGTGCTCCCAGTAGAGATGACTAAGGCAGATGTCAGGTGAGGAGACAAGTGAGATCCCAGTAGCTAGAAATGGGTAAGAAGGCTAGAGGAAAGAAGAAAGAGGAAGGAAGGGGAGGGTTAGTTAATGATCCAGAGGAGGAAGCTTCAGAGAACCAGCCAAGGAGCAGGCAGGGCTATGAGGAAAGTGGGAAGCCCATGGAGAAGGAAGGGGGAGGAGAGCCACGGGACCTGTAGGGCTGTAGGGCGAAGGGAAGGGAAGGCTGGGCTGGGCCTGGCTGGGGTGCTCCCAGAGCCAGCTGGGGCAGAGGCTGTTTATTTGGTTTCTCATTAACCAAAGGAAGTGCCTGGATCAGATGGGGCCTCTGCTACTTGACTGGCTGCCCAGAGTGGGGCCCACAGCCTGGGTCTGGGGTCTTTAACCCGGGCTGTTTCAGGCCAGGTTGATGTCACTGAGGTGGAGCTTGACCCGGGTTGGGTGATCCTTTCATGCACTCCTGCAACTGAGTGTCCTTGGGTGGTCCCCCCCACCCAGCCCATGATATTAGTTGCCCTCACTCTACCCATGGCGGCAGAGGCAGGGGGTGGAGTTCCTGGGGCCCCTTGGGAATAGCTGTGGGGGTGTGAAGTAAAATCTGTAGGAGAAAGCAGAGTCTCTGACAGTCTCTCTGACAGCCCAGATTTGTGATTGGCTCTTCCCACTTGCCTTGGCCTGGGTGCTATGGCTGGCGCTGGTTTGAGCTCAGTGCCCAAGCTGTGCTGGCCACAGAGTGGTGCCCAGTAGCTCCTTGTGGCAGAGTGTCCTTCACCTGGACAGTGCCTGCCATGTGTTTCAAACACTTAGCTTACTTACACTGAGTCTCATAAACTTTCCTGTGAGGGTGGACAGTGGGGAATCATTAGCCTCATATTTGAGATGAGGAAACAGAGACCCTCTTGGGGGCAGTGACTTGCCCAGGAATGCACATCAAGTGATCCCCAGAGTGCTAGGATTGGAGCAAATAGAAGTTCCTTGAAGGTGATTGGCCTTCTCTCCACCCCTCGCCCCTTGCCCAGTGTCAGGTGAGACCGAGCAAGCGTGCTTTAGGGACCTCAGAGAACAGGAGCCCTCCCCCACCTTCCCTTCAGTTTGTGTGTGTCAGAGAGAGACCAAACTTAGCTAGGTGGAGGCAGGAGGTGTGAGCCTCCTGTGGTAGGGCCCCAGACGGGCCCCACCCTCAGCTCTCCTTCCTGTCCCAGCTGGGCCCCAGCTCCTAGTGAGTCAGGGATAGAATAGGGATGCTTTCCAGGTGAGGGTGGGGCTGCCTGGCTTCCTCAGCAGGCTGAACCCAGATTACCAATGTGGCAAGCTGGGCGGGTGCTAACCAGGCCTCAGTTTCCCTGAAGGGACAAGCCTTGTGGAGCTGGAAAACCAGAGCCCTTGTGATTTATTGCACTGTTCCATTTTATGCTTGCAGGAGACCTCCCTGAGGATGCGGCTGGCCTGGCACACTCTAGGCAGGGATCTGAGGGTGGGCCAAAGAACCCAGGCCCATCTGGGACTCTCCTAGGTTTGCCCCTGCTGAGCAAGCAGCCCTTTGGCCACCTGGCATCAGTCACTCTCAGAAATCCAGCCTTCCTGCCTAGCCTCCCATCCTGCCCAGGCATGTCACAGTCCCACTGACACCCCAGCTGAGTCAGCCCCAGCTGGCCTGGAGACCCTCTTTGCCCATCTGCTGTTGGTCTCCCGTACAGCTGGCTGTGAGATCTGGGGGGCTGGGGCCCCAGCTGGTGCTTATTAGGTTGGCTTCTCTTTTGAGAGGCTGCTGAGGGAGAGATCAACCTCTACCTAGGACAGGGGATCCCAAACTGAAAGCAACTTTAAGGTCATGGGGGAGATAGTAATTATAGGTTCTGTTTCCAATGGTTAGTCACCCAGCTGGCAAAGAGAAAGAAAAGAGGAAAAGCAAGGGGGTTGGGGGGAATAAGGAGTATGTGAAGGGATATGGGAGGGTGGGAGGAGTTTGCTGCAGGGCCCCTTGATACAAGGGGAAAGGGCCCTGGCCCGAAAGGCTTGAGACTGAGGACCTGTCTCAGCTCCGACATGACTGTGTTTGACCAGAGGCAGGCAAATCCCTGCTTATTTGGGCCACAGTTTCCCTGTCTGGGTAATGAGGAGTGGAATAAGATTTCTTCATGCAGTCAGAAAATATTTACTGAGCACCTACTATATGCCAGCTGCTGGTCTGGGCACTAGGGTATGGTGATGAACAGAACAGACAAGGTCCCTGCTACCAGGGACCTCACATTTTAGAAAGGCCTTTAAGTGCCTGGTTAGCTCTTCGCTGTTTGTGTGATGATGGGTAGTGGGAATGGGAAAGGCAGAATAGAATCCGAAAGTTGGGTTCTGAAGTTAGCCCTCATGCATTCATTCATCCATTTCCCCCCCATAAAGTGTTGAATGCCTGGCACGTAGTAAGCACCAATAAATGGAACCTGTTGCTTTTATCATGAGGCAGGGAATGGGCAGTTCAGCTGGGCTTCCTGGGGACCCCAAGCTCCAGCTGTTCCCATCATCACTGACCAAAGCTGGCCTTCTGCAAAGTCCCTGAACATCCTCATCAGAAGTTATCCTGAGGCTCCAGTCTCCAGGCTGCCTCCCCTCGCCCCTGTCCTGAGTTCCTGGGCTGGGGGCTGGGCAAAATATACCCATGATAAACACTTCCAAAGCCAAAATAGAAGAGATGTGTGCTCTTAGCCCTTGCCTACCGCTGTGGCTCTGTGGGCTCACCTCTCCCAGCCTCCATAGAGGCTCAGAGGAACTGGCTTCTGAGAGAGGAGCTTCCCCCTTTTCTCTGGCCAGGGCCCTAGGGAGAGACTCCAGGTGGCTCCTTAGTTTCCATATTAGCAGGGGAAGCCAAGGAGATCCTGGAATCCACCCTGCATCACAGGGATTTCACGCTGTCTGGATTCTGCTGGGCAGCTCTCAGGGGGACTAGCCAGATTTTCCTGGCTGCCCTCATGCCTGTTCAGTAGAATCTGAGAAGTCAGAGGCCAGGAAATTGTAGAGCTAGGACCTTCCCGAGAGCTTCTTTGCAAGACCAATCCCCTTAGGGGGAAACTGAGGCCCAGACACCAGAAGGGACTTACCCAAGGGGGCACACAGGGAGTACTGGCAGAGCCAGGCATTGGAACCAGCTCCTCTGCCTCCTAGGCCACAGTTGTGTGCTTTTCTTACACGTTGTTGCTTTTTCTCTCAGAATCCCCAGAAGTTTGTGCCTGTGAGTGAAGGAAACAAATCTATACATACACAGTATTTATATCCACAAACTGTGTAAGTTTACACAAGGCAATTACCGAAGCGACACATTATGGCCCTGGGAGGTGGAGGCCCAGTCAGAGCAGACCTAGAAAAGGCCCTGATAGTTGGCTCCACTCCCTGGGGAGCCCCCCTCTCCTGTGGCACTTTACACAGCTCTGAAGTCACTCGGTACAACAGTTTGGGGGCAACTGTAGAGGACAGACCCAGAACTGGGCATCTCAGCTGGGCAGGGCCTTAAAGGGCAGATGGTTCGCCCTTCCCTGGGAGACCAGGGAGGCCGTGCAGCCTCCTGTGCACACCTCCAGGACTGGCCTCCCTCCCTCCCCCACCTCCCTCCCTCCCCCACCAAGGCAGCCAGCCTGACAGTTAGCTGTCCTCACCACTGCTTCAGCCCCCCTGCACACACTAATAGCCATGGCAGTAACATGCTTTCACATGCAAATTGCTATGGAATTCTCAGCCCCTGCTGGTGCCCCAGCCCCCAAGGCCTCCCCCTGGGCAGATCAGAGAAGTGAATGGAATCTTTCAAGTTGTTATGGCGTTTGGAGACCTTCATGTCCATCCCTTGTGGGATGGATGAGAAAACTGAGGCCAGAGCAGGGAGGAATGAACTGCCCACAGTCACGCAGAAGGTTCACCAGGACTGGCCCTCACCCAGGTCTTCTGACTCGCAGCCTGCTGCCCCTTCAAACCAGCACACAGCCTCCCAAGCCCTGCCCCCACCCCGGCTTATTTATTGTGGGCTCTGGGATTCCTTCCTCTAGCACACTCAACTGAGGCACCTCCCCGTGGGGCCTGGGAGTATCAAATCCAGAGAAGTAATGGCCAGAGGTATCTATGACTTAGGGGCACTTTCTGTGGAAGGGAGCCACTCTCCATCGAAACAGTCAATAGGCGATATTTGCTCATTTATAGCTTTATACAATAGCCCACCCACTCCCATCCTCTGATCGAGGCCAAACTGCTCTCACTACCCCCTTCCAGCCCCTCACTGCCCCCTTCATTGGCCCCAGCAGGCCTGCCAAGCCATGCCAAACCTTCTCCTGGGCCCTAGCCTTGCCAGATCTTCCTAGCTTTGTGTACAATTGCCCTGCTGGGGTTGCCACCAGTAAAACCTGGGAACCCAGCTGAGGTCTGGAAAAATCTCCCTTTTTTTTCAGCTCAGCTGAAACAAGGTCAGAATTTTCTGAAATGAACTTTACAAGGAAACAAAAATAAACACCAAAGGGGAAAAAGAACAGTTTACAGAGCACAGGTGTCTGCTCCCACTTCAGACCTGGTCGTGCCACAGACAAGCCTATGCTAGAAACTTCAGGGTTAATCCCCCAGTTCTGCCTCTGAAACACCTCTTGGCCCTGCCCATTACTGACCACCTCTAATGCCACCACTCTGGTTCCAGCTGCCTTCATCTCTTGCCTGGACTATGGCAATAGCTTCCTCAGGGGTCTCCCTGCTTCCATCCTGTCCCCTTCTTATACAAAACGGCAGCCAAAATGATCTTTCCCAAACTCACTTCTGATATTGTCAATCTCTGTTTACCTTTCAAATGTATCAATAATCCGTCAACTCCTTGGCATAGCTATCAGGGCCCCCGGGTCATCCGGCCCCTGTCCATATTTTAAGTTTTGAACCTGTCATCCTTCCACCCCATACTCACTTTACATCCCAACAACACAAAACTACTCACTGGTCCCTGACCAGGACAGGCACTCTTGAACCTCTGAGCCATTCTGGATGCACTTCCATCAGCCAGAAATGCCCACCCACTTGCCCTTGGCCTGGCAAACTCCTATTGATCTTCATGAACACTCCTGACCTACAAATCCAGGCAAAGGTAGAGTTTTCTTCTCTAGAGTGCTTCTGCTCATGCTGTGTGGCCTGTGTCTGTTTCTCCCACTAGATTGTGAGCTTCTGGAGGGCTGAAACTCTGTCTAGTTCATCTCTGCATTTCACCTAGAATGAGGACCAGAACAGAGTTTAGTACAGAGGCAGTATCAATAAACTTTTGAAATGTTTGTCGGATAAAGGGGTTTGGATGGGCTGGGACAGTCATCCCAGGGCCCTGGCTCTGGCCCTCTACATGTTAATGTTACTGTCCAGCCAATCTAGAGTGTCAGCATCTAATTATATTACCCTACAATAATAGCATTTATTGAATACTTATTATGGACCAGACACTATGCTCAACACTTCACAAACATTACTCCATTGACATGTCAGGTCTCAATGAGGCTTCAGAGAGGGCCTTATCTGAGGCAGGACTATGATTAGCCCTGTCCTACAGATATGGAGAGAGAGGCTCAGAAAGGGAAAGTACCTGGCCCATGAGCACATGGCTAGGAGGTTGTAGAGCAAGGATTTGAACTCAAGAGGCCTGATTCCAGAGTCCAAATGCTCGAGTACGTTGCCATGCTAGTGAGGTGAGGTGGTAGTGTGCTAGCCAGAGGAGACAGCGAAGTTGTGCTCTGCAGCCTGCACCACTGATGTTCAGCCACATGGCTTCAGACTCTGGTTGCTGTGGTAGTTAAGAGCCTAGATTCTGGAGTCAGGCTGCCAGGGTTTGCACCCCAGCTTTACCACTCTCTAGCTATGAATTCTCTAGCAAGTTACTGAAACCCCTCTGTGCTTTTGGTTTTTTCTCAGTAAGACGGGCCTGAGAGTAATAGCTATCTTCACGAGGTTGCAGTGAGGATTACATGAATGCACACATAGCAATCCCTGAGAACAGAGCCCTGGTAACTGCTCAATGCATGCCATCTACTAGCCTTCAAGTCCTGAAGCAGCCTTCGGTTCTCCTCACCCAGCTGTAGGCAGTCTGCTCCAGGCTGGTCTCTGTAGCCACTGGAATCGGAGGCTCAGTAGCCAGAGATTCTCTGGTCTCAGCCTCAGCCTAGGTCATTATGGTTCCAGTGGGAATCCAGCAGTGGTGGCTGCAAGTGCCTCCAGGCCCTGGTCCCAG
The DNA here is from genome assembly GCF_048164855.1 of Canis lupus baileyi. NCBI lineage: Eukaryota > Metazoa > Chordata > Mammalia > Carnivora > Canidae > Canis > Canis lupus. The sequence continues at coordinate 71,272,590 of NC_132876.1, read as the reverse complement.
GGCTTAGCTGGCCCCTTAGCTCCCAAAGGCCCAGAGAAAGGAACACCCAGTCTGTTGTGCTCTCCCCCTACCCAGGAACTCAGACTCTGGGTCAGGATGCCTGCATTTGAGACCTGAGTGTCCCACTAATACTTGAATAATTTAGCTCTTGGGGCCTGGGTTTCTTCATCTGTTTGGAATGGAATGATGTAAGCAAAACTGCTTGGGAAAAAGCACCAACTGAACTTTGATGTAAAGAGCCACCACTTCCCATTAAAATGTGGGTTCCTTTGGGCCAGTGAAGCTGGCATTCAGCACAGAGTTGATGAATGGATTAATGAGTGTCTCTCGACCCGGAGTCTATACCCATCCCCTGCCAGTCTACACCCATCCCCTGCTGTCTCCAGCAGCAGAGATCCAGTTCCAAAGCAGGAGTGCTCTTGTAGTTGTCTGTAGTGCTTATGGGAAATCAAGAAACATGTGTTGCCCTGTTCAGGAGAAGCCCATGAACCAAAACCTGAGATCTGGAGACTATTCTTGTTCACATCCTCATCAGGGTGACCGAAGCTTCCAGGGACCATTGAAAAAAAGACGCTATGCTAAATAGCTTCTATCTACACTTAGTAGGCTGGTGAAAGGCAAGCTGGTGCAGCCATTCTGGAGGCTGGTTATTTAATAATATGCATATCAAAAGCCCTAAAAGGTGCAGACCCTCTGACCTAACAATTCCACTGTGGATTAAGAGCCCGTGTAAAGGATTTTCATTGCAATTGTACATAGTTTTAGGGTTTTTCTAATATCAAAGAATTGGAGAAACCTCAAAAGCCACCTTTTCTGGTAAGTGTTCATCATCTATACCACACACACCTACACACACACACAACACACACACACCCCCGCTTCAGTAATGATGCAAATATTTTGAGGTAGCATATATTAGCTTCCCAGCTCCTTTTCTGAGGTCTATGAGTGTCCTTGGGCTCCAACACGTTGGATCACAATTACTGAGTTCCTCACCTCTCAGTAATTCAGTTTTCTCATCTGTAAAATGGGCCTGCTGATACCACCAATAGTGTTGGGTTGTTAAAGAGATGCCATGTATAGCCCTCAGCATGGGGTCTGGCAGGCCATCATCACTCAATTCATTTTACTATGACGATTACTATCTCAGTGTGAGATAGTTGCGTGACTCCCTCTGTCATTATACCATGATGTCTTCGAGGGTGAAGCCTGTGCTATGTTTTCTTCTCTCTGAATCTACAGGCCCAGGACAGAGCTTGGCACATAGTAGGTGCTGAGTGAATTTGATGAACAGAGAAATTTAGTCCAATGCCCTCAACATGGAGAAGAGGCAGATGAGGCCCAAGGAGGGGGCAAGTCAAAGGTTAGGCCTAGAACTTGGGTCTTCTGGCCACAGGTTGTGATGCCCCAGGGATTTGGGGGTGAGGGTGGGGAGTAAGGGGCAAACTTCTGGATTACTTGAGCTGAATTGCCTGGGCTCTTTTCATGCTTTGGGTCTGGGATCCTGTGATCAGAGAGTCTCCAACACTGGCTCTCTGTGCTGACTGTCCTTCCCATTCTTGCCCTCATTCTCTGCATCTCAGGCTCTAGCCTGGCCCAGCCAAACAGGAAGATTCATTAACCGTCTAAATATACAGAGCCCAGGGGCCATGTGCAGCCTGCAACAGAGCTGGGGTCCCAGCAGGGCCAGAGCCTGAGGCAGTTGTGGAGGCAGAAGGCTGGCTGGGAGGGGTCCAGCAAGGGGGAAGGCGCTGGAACAGCTAATGTGATGATTGATGGGGAGGTGAGTGAAGCCAGGCCAGCGCCAGGCCCATGGAACTCCCAGTCTCTAGTTCTGCTTGTAGCTATCTAATCCTGCACCACCACCACCCCCGCCCCGGTCCAATCCTGGTCCCCATGCCAGATTTGGTACCATCCCCCTCTTCATACCCCCCTAACCCCTCTGTCCAGATTTCTGAGCCCCTGAAGTATGGAGCTTGAGAGGTGAGCCACCAGGAATGGGGGTGGCTCCTGCCTGCTTATTATTGTAAGGGCTATTTCTCTAATCAAAACTCCCCAATTACCCAAGGGCCCCTCTGATTAATATTCCATGATAACAGGAACAGGTCACATCTGGCTGCAGGAGCTGGAATTTGACACTCCAGGAGCCCTGTGATTGGTCCGCAGGAAGAATAATAAACTTCCTCTATCTTGCCCCCCCTTTGCCTTCCTTCCCATTCAGAGGCTTTGCTTCTACCTTCCTTTCCCCAGCCCCTTTCTGGCCCTCTCCACTCCCATCCAACTTCCCAGCTTTGCCCCCTGCCCCCTGTGGAGGTAGAATTCACCTTCCCAGCTTTGGTCAGGGCCCCCAGTCATTCTCAACCCCAGCTGTGCTAGGGCTGGCTCTCTGGCCTGAGAGCATCTTATGCTGGGGTATGGTGGGCTGAGCAGGGAGGGCAATTTCTGAGTGATTGTGGGTGCTCTGAATGTATCATGTCATCAAATTCTCATTACCACCTCCGACAAGTTGGTTGTATTATCCCAGTTTATTGCCGGGGCACTGCACATCTGAGAAGCCTCTGGACTTGCCCACATCACACAGGCTGTACGTGACAGAGCTGCGATTTCAAACTCAGAGCTTTCTGCTTCCAAGGCCCTTCTTCTCTCTGCACCCCATGCTGATCTGCAGAGGATGGTTGCAGTCTCCAGATGCTTGGATTCAGATGGGACCCACTAACATGACACAGAGTCAGTGCCCATGACACCAGTCCCCCCAGGCTTCCATTGGGTTAGAGTTGGGTTCTTAGGAAAATAATGAGCTGAGACCTTTTAGTAGAATTCCACAGGCCAGACAGGAGAAAACACTCGCCTTCATTCATGCGGGAAGGTGGTGGTAAATCTGGGACTTGGCCCCCAGGTCTTCTAACATGTGGGTGAAAACCCCTTCCATTTGCCATTCTGTGGAGGGCTCCGAGATAGTGATTTCTCATCACACCTACATGCAAGCATTTTCCAGATGCCACCATCCTCTGACCTGACCCATAGACACCCAGACAAGAACAGAGCTGCTTGGGTTTGTTCCGTCTTCACCAAGGAGCCTGAGCAGAAAACAATCTCTGCTTGGAGTGGGGTAGGAGCACAGGGGAGGGGGTTGTGGTCGTTATCAAAGGCCAGGAAGGATTTGCTTTCAGCCAACTCTCCACTAGAGTGTGTGTCCTTCTAGCGGCTGCACCCTCTTTTCCCACCAGGATTCCTAGGAGCCAGGAGAAGAGGTAGGCCCTTGTGTGTCCGGGGGCGCTATTCTCCCCTGTTCTCCCCTCTCCCTCAGTGGTGAGGTGTACACCGGCTTTATTGGTGCCTATCGGCCAGATAGCAATTTGATTTTGCTAAGGAAGGGCAGGGCAGTAGACTGTGCTTTCCATCCCCCACACTCTCGCCTGGCACTTTCCTCTGTCTCTCACCTTGTTGTCACCTCCTCTGTGTGCTCCTTTTGCTCAACACTATTCAGAAACACCCTGGATCCACCTCCCTGAATCATAATTGGGTAAGCCGAGAGCCCCAGATGAGGAGACTGACTAAGGCTTGACTGTCAGTGGCCCTGGCCCCAGTGGCTCTTCCCACTCCCTCCAATATGTGGCTGGAATGGTCTTGGCCAAGGGGCTAAAACATGAGGCTGCTCAGTCCTTGCATCCTGCTCTTTGGTGACACCTGAGACCCCCTGCGCTTCATAGGAAGCCATGAGGCTTCTGGGACACAACTACCTCAAGGTTAATGGAGATCCACAGAGGCCTTATGGGGTCTTGATCCCTGCCTGGGGAGCTGAGGCCCAGGTCTCCCTTGGCCCTGTGTTTTTGTCCTGCTACTGTTCTTATTGCCCTGTCCCCACAGCCTGTCACTTGAACCCCTGCCCCTGCCCCCTTCCTGGTCCCATTTTACCTTCCAGTTGCCCTCATAATTCACCGTCTATGCACTGAAACCAGGCTGACCTCCTTTTTTTTTTGTTTTTTAAAGATTTCTATTTATTTATTCATAAGAGACAGAGAGGCAGAGGGACAAGTAGGCTCCCCATGGGGAGCCCAATGTAGGACTCGAACCCAGGACCCCAGGATCGTGCACTGAGCTGAAGGCAGACACTCAACCACTGAGCCACCCAGGTACCCCTAGGCTGACCTTCTTAAACTCCAGACCTGGGCTATGCCTCAGCTTCCTCCTCTGCAAAGTGAGAATAAAAAGTGACCCAGCTCATAGGTTTGTGGGGATGAATGGATAGTATAATGTAAAGCACTTAGATCAATGCCTGGAATAGAGGAAGCACTCAGTATCATCACCTCATCTGCTAAGAACGAAAAAGGCTAATGCCAAGTGAGTGGTTATTATGTGCCAGGCACCGTTCTAAGTACTTCATATGTGATAGTTTCTTTAATCTCCACAACAGTTTTACATGGAATCACTGTTAGCATTCTCATATCACAGATGGGTACACTGAGGCACAGCAATATTATGCAACTTGCCAAACCTCACACTGCTAATAGCCTACTGATCAAGCATTTGAATCCACATAGTTTGATACCAGAGTTTGGCCTCTTAACTGCTCAGCTATTTTGCCTCCCTAGAAATAGTCTATGACTCCTTTGTACCTATAAGATAAAGTCTAACTTCTTTAAGTTGTCACTCAATGCTCTCTTACCCCTCCTTCTCCTCATGCCACAAATCACAAATTGTGAACTGAGTGACTGCTTCCAGAACATCAAGGGCACTTACCTGCTCCCCAGGCCTGACTTAGGCAGTTTCTTCAGCTTGGAATGATCCTCTCTCCCCATCCCTACCCAAAGAATCCATGTGTATATGAACACAAGCCTTGTCTTTCCAGGTATTTATTCTGAATCCATCTCCAAAGCCAGTGGTTCAAAGCAAGCACCTAGAAAGGCAGGGTTCAGGGAGGGGGATATTTTTGCAGGGAGGGGAGACTTAGAGGGACACTTCAGGTGACCATCCTCATGAAGCTATATAGGGTACTCAGTGCCAGTGGTCCCTAACCATTTCACCACCTAGAGCTGTCCTTTGGAAATATTCCTCCCCACTCCTCTCCTCTCCCTGCCCTCAATACCAAAGCTTTGAAAGGTCTCATCTACCAAACACTCTGCATTTAAAAAATATAAAGCAGGGTTAGGGAATGCAGGTCTCCTGGGAAATCAGATACCACATTTGAGAGGTGTATGGATTTTGCCTTCTCCACACCCCCCACTTATGCTGAACTTGAGTTTGAATGACTCCATGGGAGTTCTGGGCAAAGCAGAGGCCGGGGCTGGTCCCCCTGCAAATGAGAATAGAAAGATCAATGTTTTTCTCTCTGCTGTTGATATGGCTTTATTGTCATGCTGTAGGACTGACTGCAACAGACAATTGATCCTACTGCCCAATTATTATCAGAAAACAGACCTTAAGATCAACTACCCCAAAACCCAGATGATCAATGTTGGCAAACAGCCCCCAGCATTCACTTGGTTTCTCTCCAACAATTTAATACAGCAGGTCAAATCATTTAGTTACCTGGGGGTGCAATTTGCAACTAATTCATCTTGGAGGGTTCACCAGGAAGCTATATTGCCTAAATTAGATGTTCTAGGGGTGTTTTATTGAGTTTTTAAATGGCCACAGTGGCAATTGGTAACGCCTGCTTTGAAAGCATTCCAGACAGAAATGGCTGCAGGCCTGACTTGATGGCAGAGAACTTCGCACATTGGAGGGGATTCAGAACTGTTTTCAGGAGAACACTGGCTTTGCATATGGGTACCCCTCCAGGCCTCTCTGTGAGAATTGCTCCTAGGCCCTTTTGATCCATGTAAGCCCTCCCCTCTGCCTAGGCCTCCAGTGTGGGCCTCTGCCCTGCATTAGTGACTCACAATTGTACCACTCCAGAATCTTCCTCCAGATAGCTCAGCCTTGAAGCCCCTGATGCCCCAGCCTTATCAAGAGCTCCGTTGGGAGAACTAATATTTATGGTGGACATTGTGCAGAGCAGAGTGTCCAGCATATTTCCTGGAGTCTCCTATTATCCTTAGCTTAAGGCAGTTCTTCTTCAGAAGGCCAGGTATTTGGAGCACAGCACCTTCTGGAAGCAGGAGAGTAGAGTGATTACATACTCTGGTGACAGACTGGTCTGGGTTTGCATCCAGCCCTACCATCCTTGTAGTAGGTGGCTATAGGGAACACTGTGATAAAGTCAGCCTGGAACTCATTGGCTGCAAGGATGCTGAAGACATTGTGTGGTCATTTCTCCCGAGGTCCTCTTTGGAAAAGGCCAAGGAAGAGATGCGATTTCTTTTCTGACTAGGGAAAGCCATGCTTCTCTGGAATACTTGCTTTATTTTTATGTTACAGATGCCACTAAGCTTATAATTGATGATGCTTCTATCTCTTATGAGGCTACTAGAGGAGCAGGCTACAGTATCTGTATAGAACTTCAGAGAAGGCAGCGTGTGTGTGTGTGTGTGTGTGTGTGTGTGTGAATCTCACATCTGGCTTTATTATTTTCCTTATCTCGACTTCTCTCAAGTAAATATTTTATCATTTTATATTTTATAGCATTTGTTTAGTTGTCTCAAATCCTTTGATGAATAACTTGTGATATAAGTGACTGCTGTAAGAGCACCAAGGCAGGGGAGACCAGGGCACGACAGAGAAGCTGCAGATCATCTGTTGTGGCTGAAGGGCGGGGGATGTGTTGCATGGCCTATGAGCTGAAGAGGGACAAGGAGGACAATTCATGAAGGGCCAAAGCATTTGGAGTTCATCATACAGCAGATGAGGAGTCCTGGAGATGTCGAAGGCAGGGCAAGGACCTGGTCAGCTTGGTGTTTTGAAAAGTCATCTACATTGTTAGAGCAGTGTGGAGTGTGGAGGCAAGGACACCAGGTAAGAGGAAGTTTCCACCACCCAGTTCTGAGCTGCTTACCGCATGTGTCACTGCTTCAACAAATATCTATCCAGCTCTGATTAAGCACCAGGCACAAGGAAACGTGGCAATAAACAACACGGATGAAGCTCCTTGCCCTCGGAGACACACAATAAACAATAGACATAATAAATAAGTAATTTCTATATTACGTTAGAATGGGATAGGAGGTACAGAAAAAGACACAATAGAGCACAATATGCAGAGTTGGAATTGTGAGGTTAGGGTTGGCTTGAGACGTTTTTGAGAAGGTGACATTTAAGCCAAAAATATGAAGAAAGCAGAGGCAATATGAAGGACTCTTTCCATGTCTGATTCCTACAGACTTTCACAAGCCCAGGCAAGTGGACTTGGGATTTGACAGTCCTGGGTTCAAGTCCTAGTACCTTGGGTAGGAAACTGCCCCTCTGAGTCTCTATTTCTCTTGTGCACCCTGCCTCCTGAGGTTGTGGTAAGAGGATGAAAACAATGGTGCTTTCTAATCTGACAGGGAGGGCCTGGACATAAAGGGGTTATTAGGAATCTTCTCTCTGGCAACCCTTTCCTGGCCTCTTGCAGCCCCAAGGCTCTTCGCACCTGAGGAACCAGTAGAAGAGAAGGCCGTGGGAGACTTGCTGACAGCCTCTTGCTCAAGGAGGGTGAGCAGCTTCTCTCAGCTCCAGTGACAATGAAACTGGGCCATGGGCTGGGCCTGTGGCATTGTGGCTGTTGCCTCTGCCATGCACCACTGGGCATGAACCCACAATGTGGCAGAGCTGGAAGAAAGCCCTGACAAACAATCCAGCTTAGCCCCTATGGGATATATGGGGATGCTGAGCACAGGACTGACCCACGGACACACAGTAAGTCAGAAACACTGTGCTCTAGATCTCCTGCCTCCCAAGCTGGGGTTGAGCTGAGAGGCTGCTTTGACCTAAGTGAATTTGTTAATAGGGCCTGCCCCAGCTACGTCCACCCCACTGAGGCTTCCTTTGGGGATGTAGAGCCCACTGCTAAAAATTAGAAGAAGAGCTGACATTTAGCATTCTTCCAAGAGATTTCCATTCATTATCTCACTGAGTCACTAACCCTGTGAAGTATTATTAATCCTATTTTTATTGATGAGGAAGCCAAAGCTCAGAGCAGTTAAGTGACTTGTCTAAGGTGATGTGTTAGAAGTGGGGGAGCTACCCAATTTTGAAAGATTTGTTTTTTTGGCAGCTTAGCTGCTAGGTTATCCAGCTGTGAGATGAGTGTGTGTGCATGATGATTTTGTGTGTGTACATATATGTGTGCACACATGATGGTTGTGTGTGGTTTGTTGTGAGTTGGAAGGATTCTTGGTTAACTCCCAATTGCTCTTTCATACTCTGCACAGGGGCTGTCTGGAGCACAGGGCAAGCTATCTAAGACCAGGGGTTGGGTGCCCGTGGTTCCAAATAGCTGTGACCTCATGTCCAGATCCCCTTATGCCTGTTATAAGAAGAGCAGCCCAGGGCAGCCCCGGTGGCGCAGCGGTTTAGTGCCGCCTGCAGCCCAGGGCGTGATCCTGGAGACCCTGGATCGAGTCCCACGTCGGGCTCTCTGCATGGAGCCTGCTTCTCCCTCTGCCTGTGTCTCTCCCTCTCATTCTCTCTGTGTCTCTATGAATAAATAAATTAAAAATCTTTAAAAAAAAAGAGCAGCCCACATTAGCAAGAACGTGCACAGATAGCAAGGTGGATGTGATGCCCTTTGCATGCGGTTCTCCTGGGACCAGCAGCATCAGCGTCACCTGGGAATTTGTTAGAACTATCAATGGGGGCACCTGGGTAACTCAGTCAGTTAAGCGTCTGACTCTTGGTTTTGGCTCAGGTCACGATCTCACAATCATGGATTGAGCACCCCGTTGGGCTCTGTGTTCAGTAAGAGGTCTGCTTCAGATCTCTCTTCCTCTCGTGTTCTCTCTCTCTCTCTCAAATAAATAAATAAATAAATAAATAAATAAATAAATAAATAAAATCTTTTAAAAAAAGAATGCAAATTCCTGGGCCCTACCCCAGTCCTACTGAATCAGCGACTCTGGGTGGGGCCCAGCAATCTGTGTTTTAACAAGCCCTCCAGGTGATTCTGAGGCAGCTCAAGTGTAAGCATTAGATACAGGTGGGAGGGGCTCAAATCCTGCTGGGATGCACGCTCCCATGTACATGTACACATGTGCCCAGAGCACAGCACTTTATAGTTTACCAAGGGCCTTCTTGCCTACAACCTCCTCTGATCCTCTTAACAACGGGGATCCCGCCCACTTCCCAGATGAGTAAACTGACTTCCAGGGAGATGAGGTCATACAGCAGCTAGTCTTTGACAGATGCCAAGCATGGCAGTCCTCTCCTTTCACCCAGTGCCAGTCTTGGATGCTTCTACCCTTGCCTCTCATGCTGGTCCACGGCTCTTCCTGCCCACAGCAACCTGGCAGAGGAAAGAGAGTAGAGAGACAGAGACGGCCGTTGGCTTTCTGCCCATCATGCCCCACCCCCCTCCTCCTGTCAGCAGCACCTGTAGAACAAGTTCCCTCTTCCCCAGGTGAGTTCACCTGGCAAGGAAGTAGGGCCATGTCCCCAGAAATAAAAGGGGCTCCAGGGGCCCACTGGCTATTTTCTAGGGGGTACCTAAAAGTGAATCTGGGGGCAGCAGAAAGTTTGAGCTCAGAGTCCCTTCTCCATTTCTTCCTGTGGAAATGGGAGCTCATTGGGGTTGCCCCAGCCCCAGTAGAGGGTGAAAGGTAGGGCCTCAGGCTGATTTCTGCTCAGGCCCGTCTCTCATTCTGACCACACGGCTGCTCTGCCTATCTAGTCTGCCAGAGGGGCTAGGGTAACAAGAAGAGGCAGAGAGAGGGGGCATGTCTGGGTCTGTGGAATTAAGGTACATACACAGCCAAGAGACCATAAAAATAGGCATAGGTCCAGAGCATGTTGGCAAACATCTGGCCCAGTGATTCTCAGCCTTGGATTTGTGCGATTTGGGGATGGGAGGTGTGGAGGAGGTGGTCTATTCTCAGGGGTCATGAGTTCTTTGAGAATTCAACTTTTATTTTCTTATTTTGATGGTAATCTAAACATGATTTTTTTACACTTATGACAACAGCTATAATTCACACTGGAAGACATTTTCATAGCCTCTGTTCAATTCTGAAGACATTTCTCAAATAAGGGACATGCAGATCTGGGGGTGGGAGTTGTAGTGGTTCAAAGATATCATTTCAGGGGCTGGTTCTGCTGGAATTTTTGTCCTGTAAAGGGAAGATCTGTGGATTCCACTCAAAGGCTGAGAAGCACTGATTTGGTTCAGCCCCTTCACGTTTCAGTTGAGGACACTGGAGCCTAGAAAGGGCTGAGCACTTGCTTGAAGTCTTCCAGGAAGTCAGGAGCAGGGCTGAGACTGGAGGGCTGTGCTCCCACAGTCTGGCCCAGATCTCTTCCTGTCACACTTGCTGGGGTAATGGCTCAGGTCACAGCAGGGGCAGACAGGGTGGCAGAAGTGTGTGCCTCCAATAGTTCCATTAGGATTTGTCTGGTCCTGGGGATGCCTGGGTGGCTCAGCGGTTTAGCGCCTGCCTTTGGCCCAGGGCGCCATCCTGGAATCCCGGGATCGAGTCCTGCGTCGGGCTCCTGGCATGGAGCCTGCTTCTCCCTCCTCCTGTGTCTCTGCCTCTCTCTCTCTCCATGTCTATCATAAATAAATAAATAAATCTTAAAAAAAAGGATTTGTCTGGTCCTCCTTCTGTTCATGGGACCTGCTCAGAATTGTCCAGATCTCTTTAAGAGATCCAGCCAGCCAGAGGGTAAATGGGTGAGAAGGACTCAAATTTCCATGGCACAGTGACTGTTGTGTCTCCACTCTGTGAGACACACAGGGATGGCAAAGTGTAGCCCATGCTTTTTCCCTGCTCCTGCACTGTCTGGAGAGGCAGATGTAAAGATAGGCAGTGCCTCACAAATCTTCAAAGTGGACTTTCCCATCCATCTTGCTAACAGACATTTATTGAGCATTTATGTTGTGCCAGGTACTTACAGGTAACTGTAAGATGTCAAGATGTCATCAAAGAAGGTGTGGCCCCATTTTGTAGATGGGGAAAATGAGCTCCAGGAAGGGTAGGTAAACTGCTTCTAGGTGGCAGAGCCAGGAGGACTGATTCCTGGGTATATTTTCTTAACATTGTCCTGTCTCATGTAATCCTTGCAGTAATAGCCCTGGAAATGGGCCTAGATGGGTCATTTCTCCCATTTCACAGAAGAAGAATCTGTGGCTCAGAGCAGGGGAGCAGTTGGACCCCTGGGTATGAGGATGGGAAGTGTTCTGTCTGCTTCCTGATGTAGTATCTACTCACTAGCCTTATACTGCCCCATTGGAGACCTAAGACAGTAAGATCTTTGAGGATCTGGTAGCATGTCTGAAACAAACTAGTGAAAAACCAGTGGTGACAGCAAATTAGTTAAGATTAATAAATTAGTTGAAAATAAATATGTCTAGCCAAAGGTTTTCCATGTAATAATCCTTTCCAGGCACTGTGGTGAAATTTTTTTGCACTTTGAGCATGGTTGCCTATTTTCTGGATTTTTCTATTTTTATTTTTCAGGGGAGAATAATTTGGGGATTCATTTTCAACTAATTCTTCCTGCTCTGGTTGTTCAACAATATTTGCATGGACTTTGAAATCTTATCTCTGATTCTAAATAAATTGCCCCAAAAGCAAGTAAGTTGATACTGAAATGTTTCCATCTGCTAGTTCCAGCTTCCATAAGTTTGTGTGAGCTAGGAGGAAAATATACAACCTTTCAATGCAATACAAATTTGCAAAACAAATTTGCAAAACAAATTCTTTCAAATTAATTTTTTTTTCTGGTGATGCTCACGTTCTTTATATTTAACCTGCACTCTTACCAGGCTTAACCTACCCCTTCTCAACTGAAGCGGCTTTTGCTGAGCATCTTCTCAACTGTGTCATGGTAATCATTTGTTCCCATTGGGAATGCCGTTTATTGTCAGGAGTGAAGTGCTGGATGGTTCCTGGGACAGGGACAGACTTAGACTGAGCTTTTTGGTATAATGGTGCTTGAAAGTATTGGAGAGGAAAACATCAGCAGGCGTATTGTCCACACACACAGCACACCAGGCGGGGTGGGAGTTAAGGAAACCATTTGAAGCCAGTGAAAAGATCAGGGCCTATGGTTCATTGCAGCCCACATACCACTGCCTCAGTTATTGGTCTACACTGCCTGAGCCTTGGTACTCCCAACTTTGGCTCTCCCTCAAAAGCGATTTGGGCTCCCTTCCTGGGCAGCAGCAGCATCATATCTAGGCTCAGAGTAGTTGCCCCACTGGTCCTGCATATGTTGATCCTTCCTCCAAAATGAAACAAATATCCTTCAGCACATCTGACTAGGAAGAATAGGAGTTTAAATGAATTAGAAATAATGCCCCACAAGCAAAGAACAGGCTCCTCCCCTCAATGTCCACAATGCAGGAAAAATGCTTAAAATTGTCAAAAAATATGCTGAAACATCTCACACTATGTCAAAATGACCAATAACTGGAAAAACAATCACTAAAGGAATACGATTTTTTTCTCTAGTTTATCATTTAGAACCAACTTTTTTTTCATCATTTCACTTGGAGACAGACCAGATGGGTTGGAACAAAGGTCCTCCTCTCGTTCTCCCTGGAGTTGCCTACAGCACCACTGGGTCCATGCTTGAATTGCATTCAGCTGGGCCTCATGCCTCCTTTTTCTGCCCACTTGTGCTGCAGTATCTATCTTGACGTAAATCCTCTGGCTTCAGAATTCAGAGAAGAGATGCATGTGGACAAATCCATGTCAAATCAACCCTACAGCTAGAATGGATTCAAAGTCGATTTCTTCCTTTTGGTTATGGGTTTTTCTGTGTTTTCTAAATTTCCTACAATTACCATGTATTGCCTTTGTAATTAACAAACATAAATCCCACAATAAGAAGTTGAAAGCAAATATTCAAAATGCAGAACCAAACCATGTCCCAAACACAGTGATGGAGACTTTGGGGTTGGGACCGTTGGTCCCTGTCCTGTGCAGTCTGATCCTGTTGGAGGCTTCCTCTCTCAGCTAATAACTGGGCTCCTCTCAAACTTCCATGGTGGCTTCATCTGCCAAGAGAGCCAAGGAAGGAGGTGGGGTACTCAGGTCTCTGTCACCAGAGGAGTGAAGTGATTAATATAAGGAGACACATAATAAATTGAGACTAGGTTGGGACAGCACAGCAACATTTAAGACAGGCAAGTATTTACACCCCCAAAACTAATGACCTCTCCAGGCAAGTATCTCTTCTCTTGTATCCAGCGTCCTTGACCCTCAGGCAGACCCAGAGCACCCCCCCTTCTCCTTACCCCCTCCCTCAGTCCAGGGAAGACTTCTTCTGCCCCCTCCCCACAGTCTGTCTGGGCCAGTCTGTCTCCCCAACCCCAGCAAAGCATTAAAAATTGAAAGCTCCTTTGAAGAGAAAACAGTTTAATAAAAGCTCTATCCATTTTTCATGAGGGGATCAGAAGAAGGATGGTGCAGAGAGGAGAGACAGGATGGAGGAGACAAGCAAGGGTGGGGACAGAGGGCTGTGAGGTGCTTGGGGAAATCCCTCATGGGGGTTCAGCACAGCAGGGACTAAGAAGTGCCACCTCCCCTGACCCGAAGCTCTGATGGCCTCTTCTTTGCTCACTTCCTCTTAGCAGGATCCATGCCAGGTCTGTCAATACTGAGAAATATGGCTTCCCCTCTGAGGAAGCCTCCTGCCTTCTCTTCGGGGCAGGCCTCAGAGGACCTGGGCTGTACTCCATCAGAGGAGTGGGAGCATTGGATAACCTCTGGCCTGAGGGCTCTCTTCCACAACCAGCTTCCCAGGTTGGGCAAGATGAGGCCTGTTACTTGAGCACTGGCCACATATTTTGCACCCAGAAGACTGGGCAGGGAAGGGCCAAGCTGGACCACTAGACTGGTCATTGGGCAGAGGACTGAGTTTTGGGAAGAAGTGGAACAGAGTGGTTGGGGCATGGGGAGCCTAGGGGAATTGGGTCCAAACCCTGGCTTGTGTTCTTTGGCCCCAGATCCTTTTCCAAATACAAGAACCACAAGTGCATTCACTGTTCTGCTTAGCCTCCACCTTTTCTTATCAGTTTCAGCTCAACAAAGATAGGTCAACCCAGGAAAAAGACCTCACCGACTAGCCCTGGCAGGAGAGACCTAGGTGTCATAGGGTCTATCTCTGGCACAAGTTTCTGTGTGTGCATGAGTGGCGTGTGCCAGTATGTACAGTGGCATACGCATGAGTGTCCATAACCAGGACGTGTGTGTGTGTGTGTGTGTGTGTGTGTGTGTAAGCAAGGATGCGGGGTGGTGACCACATGTGACAGTACTTGCTCCTACTGCTCCTTGTTTCTAAACAAAAACAAGCCCTACACTGAGCAAGTGCCAGAGGGCAAGCACAACAGCTAAGGTGAGTAAGAGGGAAATGGGGAGCATGGAAAGGAGGGCAGGCCCCAGAGAACTGAACAGGCTCTGGGGCCTGGAAGTCATTAGGCCAGATGTGCCAGCCCCAGCCCACAAAGCTATTCCCTGTGGGCCCTGGGTACCAAGCAGGAGCTTGCTTCTTTAGTGTCCCCAACTCAGGAGGACAGGAGAGTGTGTGCATGTGTGTTTGTACAGGAGTGAGGGCTTCTGCTTCATCAGCATGGTCAAGAGCGGTTTCAGGGGACATTCCTGGAGTGATGGTTGGGGAGGAGAATGAGAGGCTAATCATTGGTACCTCCATGGGTTTTAGGGTCCAACTTTCAATGAAAGACCCAGGCCAGTTTTGGCAGAGCTTCTTCTCCACTCTTCTCTGCCCCAGCAGGAGTCAGGTCCCCAGGGCCCAGGCTCCAATGTGGCTGGGGTAATGAGTGAGGTCATGGATTTGGGAGAGAAGTTAGGACCAGTGTTGGATATCCTGCCTGGGCCTTCTTCTGGGTTTGCTCCAAATGTATATCTACCTAGCCATTCTTCCATCTATCCACTCAACACATATTTACTGAGCTTTGACTCTCGTGCCAGGGATTTTATCAGGATGTTGATCAGGCAGATAGGTCCCTGCCCTCCAAGACTGCTGAACCTAGTGCATTCTTAGCTATACTTCTCCATAACTTCACATATGTTGCCTCCTTCATGTCTCTGTGAGGCAGGTGGCCAGCCCTTGTATTGGCAGTTCACTTCAGTAGCTTGACAAGCCAGGGAGCCAGAAGACACCAAACCTGACTTTCATTCACCATGTGACCTTGCCACTGTCCCTGCCAGATCCTTTGTTTTCCCATTCACACTGGGACTGGTGCCCTATGATGGGCTCAGAGGGCCTTTCCTACTTCGGTGACTGTTCTTGCCTTTGGACACATGCTATAAAATCTAGCACTGACAACTCCTGGGGAATTCTTCCCTCGGCCATTGGTTCTGGGTGGCCTTAGGCAATTGAGGATATCTCAGCATCTCTTTAAGCTTAGTTTCCTCAACTATAAAGAGGGCATAATAAAACTACCTTCCTCATAAGATTTTTGGAGGCATTAATTGTAGGTGCTCACGTATATAGAAGTCCTGACACAGTCTATGGGCCTAGAGCATCATGAAACCATTGGGCTGGGACTGGTAGTGGCATCTCTGACAGTGTTCCCAGTCTCCCAGGGCCATGCTTAGTTCCCCCTGCACATTGAGGCAAGAGTGGGATTGTTAAGCTGGTGGGCACAGGAATTGGGAGTTGAGGGAGCTGGTCTGAGTCTTGCGGAAATCTGGTGAGGGAGCCAAGGAGAGAAGCCATACCAGGTATGAGCTCCACTTGTCCTGTTCACCTGAACCCAGTGTTGGGAGGTTTCCATAGCCCCCAGGGCAGATCAAAGGGTTGGTTGCAATACCCCATTTCATTGCTCTTCCTGCCTCAGCCTCTACCAGTCATCCCTTAAATATGAAGGCCAGAGCTGAAGAACAGCTATTGGCATTGTCCTTGGTGGGTAAGGCACAGCCAAACAGGGAAATAGAGCAGGAGACTGATGGTCACAGGCTTAGATCTTCTTTCCCCACTTCCCTCTTCTCAATGGCCCTCCTCCATTCCTCACCTGTACCTTCCTCAAAGGAAGGAGTGGCCCTTCTCTGAAGTCCTAGGATCCCATCCCTTAGGGGATTAAACCCCAGTCATTATCTACCCACTGCTGCTCCCCTGCCCTCAGCCTCCAAAAACAGTCTAGTACTTCTCATCTGAAAATATCCTCTCCTCCATGCTATATCCCCTGTCGAGCTCCCACACTCCTGCTTGTCTACCTGATCATAGCCAAGCATCTTACATGTACTGTCTCCTGGCCTGGACTGCCCCTCACTCTACTCTCACCACAAAAGCCAGTGATATCTGTAAGACTCAAGGTCATCCCCTCCCAACTTGGCCTTCATAACACTCATTCGGTTTTGACACCATTGTCCAGCCTCTCTTTGCTTCCTGGCTTTCTTTGGATGTATGGTCTCTGAATCCTCCTTTCTCTCTACTAGTCCTCCTCAGGATTCTGCATGCTTTCCCTTGGATTCCTTTTTTTCTTCTAATATCATACCTTGGGGAACTCATCTATTCCTGTGTCCTCAACTTTCTTCCCTGACAGAGGAAGAATGTGCATGTGAGGCTGGACCAGGAAGGGGATTCCTCTTGCCTGAGGAAGGAGAGATGAGTGCTGGAGAGGAGACTGACTCTGAGCTCCTCCAGGGCAGGGTCTGTGATGTCAGTGAAGTGCTGTATCGGAGTTTCCAGTGCCTCTCCTCCCCCTCTCTTTCTTCCCTGCCCCGTCTACCTCCGTTCTCCTTCTTTTGACCCACTGCCTAACATTTTCTGAGTACTCACTATATTCTAAGAGCTTTGTCATGTTGGAGGGCTCAGGAAGGAGGAGGTTGGTGGCATTGGAGGTGAGTGAGCAAGGGGAAGAACAGTGAGGAGTGAGTGGAACAGCCACTTCCTGCTCTGGCAGGAAGGCCATGGGGAGGACTTGGAGCTTTATTCCAAAGCCAAATGAGAGGTCAGTGGGGGTTGTGAGCATGAGAGAGACTCACTCTGGTCTCTGTGTTGAGAATAGACTATGGAGGTGAAAGGAGGTCCACTGAGGTGAACTAAGATGGTGGCTTGAGTCAGGCTGGTGAAAGGGGAGGTGCTGAAGAGTGGATGGATTAAGATATATTCTGGGGGTAGGGCTGCTAGGGCTGATGGAATGGAGTTAGGAGGTGAGAAAAAGAAAAGATTCAAGCCGCTGGGGCTGGAGCAACTGGCTGGATAGTGATACCATCTCTGCAGCTGGGGAACATGGGGGAAAGGAATATTTGGGGGAAACTCAAGAACTCTGCCGTGACTATGTTAACTTCAAGATCCTATTGGGCATCTAAGTGGAGGTGTTAAGTGGGCAGTTGTCTGGAGCTCAGGGGAATGGAGAGGGCAAGAGATATAAATGTGGAAGTGATCAGAGTTTTTACCTTGGGCCTTTGAACTTGCTCTTCTCTCTGTCTAACACTGTCCTCATTTAGGTCTCAGCTCAAACATTGCCTCTCACCCCAGGTATGCTTGATCCCACACTCTATTTCATTTCCTTCCCTGCACTCATCACTTACTGAAGTAGTCTTACTCACTTACTTATTTACATGCTTCTCCACTATGCCAAACTGTAAGTTCCATGAAGGTGAGGGTTGTCATCTGTTTTTACTTACTGCTGGATCCCTGTGGCCTAGAACAGTGCCTGGCATATAGTAGATGCTAACCAGGTATTTGTGGACTGAATGAAAAGGCGCTTTGTAATGCATCAGCTTCCTTTATCCTGACAACAGCACTGTGAGAGTGGTAGCTGCTACCCCCAGCTTTCAGAACAGAAAGCTGAGGCTTAGGGAGCTCACTGAAAGTTCTAGGCCACCCCTTAGTAGGTGGTGCAACTAGAATTCAATCCTGGGTCTCCAGCTCCAAATCTTGAAAGTGCTTTTGAGAGAAGGCCTGAGTTAGAGTCCTCCTCTGCCACAGTTCTGACTCTCAATCTCTTCTCTCAGCTGGGCATAGTAAGTATCCCTTACTCTCAGGATTATTCCAAGTACCTATGTGGAAACATGTGCTAAGGAGCTTTGTCCACTCTGTCAATGTATACCTATATAAGGGGTTAATAACATATTTGGGGTTCAATTCCTTTATCTGAATAGTGGGTGGGAGTTCAGGAGAGTGTAGAGGGGACTAGATGATCTCTGATCATCTTTCTAGCTCTGACATCCCAGGAATCCTGGGTCTCCAAGTTTTGTAGAGGTGAATTGCATTTACACATTCCAACAGTGAGCATTGTGAACACAGGGGCCTCTACTTTGGCCGCAGAAGCTTCCGCTCTGTGGCTGTGGGAGGCCTCTTTGAAGCTTGAGGGAGGTAAATTGAGGACAAATCAAAGAAAGTCCTTCCTCACCCCAACTTAATGAGCTTATGGCTTTCATTACACACAGGAGTGGTCTAGGCAGGAAACAGGATTGGCTTTGGATGGAATGATGAATGCCAGAGACATGGATGGTTCTGAGCAGGAGCTGGCAGCCCTGACCTCCAAGGTGAATGGGGGGAAAGTGGCCCCTTAGGGCCCAGAGACCAGCCTCAGGCTTCCAGGGTGGCAGTTATATGGGTGGTGGGAATTGGGGGTGGGGAAGGCACTGAGACCATCTATCTGGATTCCCTCCCCCCAGGTCCCTTAGCTTAGCCCCTGGCTTGAGGTTGGTAGGTAGACTAGGGGTGCAAATTATAGGAGAGGCAGTAGGATGCAGAGATTCCAACTCTGAACCTCTACCCACCTTCTCAGGAGGGGTTGGCTATGCCAACACTCACCAGTTGCTCTAAGGAATGTCTGGTATAGGATCTCCCTTTCCTTCTGCCTCACCCCCACCTGTACCTGGCAACGTCAACTGGAAGGAAGGGCTCCGTTCCTTCCAAACACTGCAGGGCAGGGGGGGATTGGTAGCACTGGGAAGTTGGTGGGATTTGGCCCTGGTGCCTTGCTCCTGACCCTATCAACGCCCCTCTATTTCTCCTATTTATGTCCTCCTTCTTGCAAAAGCCAGTACTGTAAGGTCTTGCTCTTAGCTGGCTGTCAACTAAGGTGTTAGCTGTCAGCTAAGGTGTTAGCTGTCAACTAAGGTGTTAACTGATATCTAAGGTGTTACTTGATAACTAAGGTGTTAGTTGACAACTAAGGTGTTAGTTGATAAGGCTTAACGCCCCCCAAGGGGTATGTGCATTTTAATAGGGGATTGTTGAAAAGGACTGGCCTTCAAGACTCAAATGATATATGCTGTATTGGTGGAATTTCAGGCAACAGTGTTGATTATGGGTGGAGGTGTGAGTAGTCCCCTCTAAATCATACCACTTAGATAATCATTCATTCATAAGGTCACATATTCACACACATACATGCACACACACACACACACACACACACACACACATCTCTATCACTCTTGCAGAAAGGTCCTGAGTTGTGTGTATATGGATGTACGTTTTATGACATGTAATAACAAACACATAACACTATGATAGGCACTGTTCCTCTAAGTACTTTACACATATTAACTTACTTTATCTGTGCAGAAGCCTCATGAAGTACATACTATCATTATCCTGATTTTACAGTTGAAGAATTGGAGGCTTAGAGGGGGGACATAACTTGCGACCAGGCCACATGGCTAGCTGGAGTCAGACCATGTAGATAGACTGCATTCAAGGTCTTCACTACTGTACCAAACACTTCTTACCCTGGTACACAGTAGGGTGCATTCACTGTAGTGTGGGTATATTCTGGAAGGTGAGGGTGGTGTTCTTGTTTGCAAATATGCACCCCGAGTTTTTAAATCCTAAAGTGTAGGGCTCAGGAGAGGTTTCTTTGAATAGAGAGAATGTATGCATTGGGTGAGGTGTATAGTAGGTCTGCGCACTCACTGTGTAATGCGAGGGCTCCATGGGCTAAAGGAGGTGCAGGTTGACTACTATGGAGGCATATACAGACACTGCAGGGCTGCATGTACAACTGTATTCTGAGCTCACTAGTCACATGAGATAGTCCTGTGATCTCTCTGCCCCACACCCAGCTCCTACTTTGCAACTCAGACTGCTTGCTGCCCTTTGGAATTCTCTGTTAGGAGACTGGGCTCTACCAGAGTCTACTACGGAACAAGAATCAGTCTCTGGTTGGCCAGGGGGGAAGATGATCCCAGCACCCAAATAAGGGCAGACAAGAGAAATGGCTTAGAAGTGAATAAAGGGAATGTGTGTAGGGAGGGCGGTATGGGTTAAGTTTTGGTAGGGCTTCTGCCAAGTAGGGGTGGGATGATAGGAGCAAAGGTGGGAAGTGTGTGTGTCTGTGCACACACATGCATGTGTGGGTGCATGCATGCTTGTGTGTGTATGGGTGTGTTTTCCTCCTCCTTGGGGGAGGGGACTCTGGGAAATGAAGTTCTCAGAGAGGCTGACAGCCCATAGCTCTTTTCCTATGGGCACTTGGGAACCACTGACTTGTTTTACAGGTGGGAGAGACATGATTGGATGAACCTTTTAACAAAAGTTGTCCAGATTGCAGGAAGGTGGGGTAGAGGGGGTCAGGCCAGAGGTTGCAGAAGCTTGAGCTGGACATGGCTGTATGGCTGGGTGGCTGTGGGGAAGCTGGGAAGAGCATGGGGTCAAGACTATCGAATTAAAGTTGCTGCAGCTATGAGAGGGGGAGAAGCCTATGGCTCTGTGGAAACCAATGGTAGGGTTTGTAGCCTGGAGATCAGGAGAGAAGTCTGAGTTGGAGATGAAGATTTTTTAAAAATATTTTACATGTAACTTTCTTATTGCTTTTTTCTTATTACAAAAGCAATACCTGCTTATTTAAAAATACATGGCAGATGTAGACAAGCAAAAATAAGATAACAATAATTTCCAACATCCCTGCCAGAGATAATAAGTGTTAGCATTTTGGTGTATTTCCTCCTTCTAGTCACCGCCCCCCCCCCCATATGTATTCACTGGTTTGGTTTTTATGAAGTGTTCTTTAAGGTAGGTTGTAAACATTTTCCAGCACTAAATTTAATCTACAAGTTCTTTTTGTTACAAGGTGTTCAACACACTCTGGGTAAACTAGAATGTATATACTCAGTCCCCTATTGTTGGACCTTTATGTTGTTGTTTTTAATTTTATGTATTTATTCATGAGAGAGGCAGAGACACAAGCAGCAGAAGAAGCAGGCTCCCTGTGGAGAGCCTGATGCAGCACTCGATCCCAGGACCCCAGGATCATGACCTGAGCTGAAGGCAGATGCTCAACCACTGAACCACCCAGGTGCCCTCTTTATGTTGTTTTTACAGTGTCTCCATTTTAATTATTATTGTCGTGAATATCGTTGTGGCCAGTGAGACAGAGATTTGGAGGCTGTCAACTCTATCCCTCTTGGCCCCCTCCCTTCCCAGGACCCTTCAGCTGAGGTGGGGTGTGATTATCTGGGTTTGGGTGTTTAGAACTCTGCTAAGGACAGGCTGTGAGCTCTTGAGCAAGTCTCTTTCTCTCTCTGGGGCCTTAATCTCCCCATCTATTCAATGGAGGAGATTAGACTTGGGGAAGTTCTTGGACTTTCCTAGGTGATACAAGCAATGTCCTCTCTGAGCACTTTCTTTGCTTTCATTCTCTTTAGCAGCTTTCTCTGGCCCTTGTCTCCTTCCCCTTCTGAGCTCCCTATTTCCTTTTATTCACTTCCTTGCTTCCCCCGACCTGTTTTTTGGTCTACTTCTTGACTCTCCTACTGGGTCAAACTGCCAATTTTGAGCTGGCCTGCTGGCCAGATTCCTCTGTTTCACACTAGCCCTGCCTGTCAGAGACCTGCCATAAATGTCAGGGCCCCTGGGGCAGTTCTTGCTACCCCCGTGGCTACAGTGATACTAGGCTTTCCTGGCACTGGTTGTCAGATAACTGGGTGGGCAGGTGAGACATTCCTGAAGTGAAAAATGAGGCTCTGGGAAAGGGTAAGGAAGGTTGAGGATTTGAGTTTATCCTAAAGGGGTAATCTTTCCCAAGCAGGGTGATACCATGTAGGGAAAAGCCACTGGATCAGAGTTTCTGGATCCATGTTCATGACCAGGATCTCCAGGCAACTTCCAGGGATCTGGCGATCAATTCTTTGAAATGAATTGCAAACAGATGTGGGTGTGTGTTCCCACAGTCTGGGTTTTCTATCAAGATGCTCAAGAGGCACATGACTTCAGAAGAAGATGAAGAAGGCCTGTCCTGGAGGTCTTCTAGTTCCTACCCGTGTCTTCAGGCAGGATTTATCCTCTGGTACCCAACACAGACATGCACACAGAGACATACAGGTCCAGGCACTGGGGATTTACTCCAGTGATGTCACATCACTGGGAAGGTGACATCAGTGTTGCTTAGGGATGTGCTCCCCACATAGGCTTTTGGGAATTGCTGTCCTTCTAGCCACCATTCAGTGCCTTCTGCCTCTTCCAAGGTTTTCTTTGATGGGCAGATGTTCTTCAGCCAGGAGGCCAGGCTTGGGGCATCTGCAAGGAGGTAACAAGGGCCAGTGCATCTGCTGCCTGGAGCCTCTGAAAGTGCCTGAGGACACGAATGTGTGGAGCAATGCAGAGCTGGAATGGAGAGGATTAGATAATTGACCTCATAATTGACCTAATTAGTGAGTGGCTGTGTGAAGAGCCCTTGGGGATGCCGGGCCTGCAGGTGGCACAAAGGCCAGGCAGAAACACATAGAAGCTGCAAAAGCCAAAGCCTGGGCATTTGCCAACAGTGGAAAAGGGATTGCCTTGCAGGCAGAGGGGCAGGACCCAGGGGCACCAAGATCAGAAGGGCAGGGGCAGATGGGGGTCACTGAAAGGGAGAGGAGGCAGGAGAGACCTTGAGAGCAGAGGGATGGCAGCCAGCCAGCTGGCAAGGGAAAGGATCAAGATCTGGCAACACCAAGGGGAGGGAAGCAGGGACTGTGTGTGGGGCAAGGGCTGGGGACATGGGGAAGAGGGTCAGAGGAGGGACAGGGAAGACCTCGAGGGCAGAGAGACAGAGGCTGGGGGATCTGGCCAGGAAAGGGGAGTTAATAGGAGCAGCAGGGGAGAGAAACTTAGGAGGGGATGGGCAGGGCCTGAGGGTTCTCTGGAGTATGGTAGGCTACAGGTGGAACCAAAGAATCTGACCCCAGTGCCCACATTTGGGCAGTGCGTGCATGTGTATCTGTACATACACACACATGCACACATGTGCGCGCACACACACACACACACACACACACACTTGTGCATGCAGTAACTCTAATCTCATTTGGAGCTGTGAGGAAATTAATGGCATTTTGGTAGGAAGAGAGGTGGTTGGGTCATTTGGAAATGAGGACTGGAACTCCTAGATTCCAAAACAAACTTTCAGAAGAACTTCGCTTTGGGGTTGCCTCCCCAGGATGCATTCTTCCCTTCCAGTATGCATATTCATTGTGTGCCTACTAGATGCC
The DNA here is from genome assembly GCF_048164855.1 of Canis lupus baileyi. Lineage (NCBI taxonomy): Eukaryota > Metazoa > Chordata > Mammalia > Carnivora > Canidae > Canis > Canis lupus. The sequence continues at coordinate 71,249,125 of NC_132876.1, read as the reverse complement.
AGGAAATGTTTTAGGAACTGGGATACATAAGTGATTAGACCTGACAAAGATCTCATGGAGCTTACTTTCTAGCGAGAGGATACAAATAAAAAACATAATAGATGAGTAAATCATAACAGTGTGTCAGAACATGATTAAGTACTATGGAGAGAAAAAGGACCGGATTATGGAAAGTAGGGAGTTCCAGAGTGGGGTGGACAGTGATCTGCAATTTTTTTTTTTTTATTTATTTATTCATGAGTGAGAGAGAGAGAGAAAGAGAGAGAGAGACAGAGAGAGAGAGGCAGAGACACAGGCAGAGGGAGAAGCAGGCTCCATGCAGGCTCCTGACGCGGGACTCAATCTTGGGACTCCAGGATCACACCCTGGGCCGAAAGCAGGCACCAAACTGCTGAGCCACCCAGGGATCCCCATGATTTGCAATTTTGAATGGAGTGGTCCTAGTGGACCCCATTGAGAGGGTAACAAGAGGCATATGAGTACATAATAAAGGGAAGGGAGGGAGCCTTGTGTAAATCTGGGAGAAGAACCCTCCAGGCAGAAAGCAGATACAAAGGCCCTGAGGCAGGAGAGCAAAGGAGAGAGTTAGAAGAGGAGGTCAGAGAAGTAATGGCAGGGCAGGGGAGGGCATATCCTGTAGCGCCATGGTAAGGATGATGGAAAGCATGGTGGCTTTTACTCTGAGTGAGATAGGAGCTACTACAGGGTTTGCAGCAGAGGAACAGCTGGACCTGACCTCATTTTAACAGATCCCTCTGATTGGTTTGTAGAAATTATGCTTTGGCAGGGTCCAGGGAGAAGGCAGAGAGCAGTGAGGAGTCTTTGTAGTAATCTTGGTGAGACAGAAAGGAGGCTCAGCCAGGATGGCAGTGGATAGATGAGTAGAAGACCCCATCACTACCAGCCTCCTTTGCTTGCCTGGCCCTGGCTAGTGTTTGTCAGGGCAGGGTAGAGATCCCTAAGGTGAGAATATGAATCCAGGTCCAAGAGTTCTCGCTCATCAGGAATCAGGCATAGTTGATGGAGAGCCATGTCTAGGAATGCTGTGTTGGAAGCTGCTGATGTACAGGGCTTGGTCCTTGGCACTTGATGGCAAGTGGCAAGTAATTTCCAAGAGAAATGGTATCCACAGTCCCTGTCCTCGGGGTGCTGGCAGTGTGGTCGAGGAGACCAAACATATACATGGACACGCCACTAAGGAAGATCCTGTCCCCAGCCCTAATGTCTGCTGGGAGCAGAGAGGGCAGGGAGAAAGAGGGCTTTTGGAGATGGCTTAGGAGATCACAGGGAAACTTTCTTGAGGAGGTGGCTTTGGGCCCTCCTGCCTACAAATGTGCACACACAGAAGCACACATTCAGAAACAAATGCCCATCACAAAAGTGGCCGCCACTGCATATGCACACAAGCAGAGATGTACACTCAACTCATGCCTATAGGGATGTGCACACACAGACACTAGTGAAAGCTCACACTTTCACGTACACATGCAAAATCTTCACCATGGGCCACAACTCACTCCCAGCCACATCTTTCACCAGCCTCTGCCTCTCCCCATTCCCACCTCAACAGGCTCAACCTCAACCTTCCTCAAACATCAAATGATGTAGGGTTTTCACACTACATCATTAAGCTTTTGCATATTTCCTCTGCCTGGAATGATCATCTTCTTTTTCTCTGACCTTCTTCAAAAACAGTCGGTGGGCCCTCTGCTGCAGTGTGGAGCACACAGAGTGTCAGTACCTGGGCATTTATTTTTCTTTTACCTTGTATTGGATACCCCCCAGGGCCTTGTCTGTCTTCACCACTAGACTCCAAGATCAGTGCCTGCCACACGCTAAGTGCTCGATCACTTGTTGAATGAATGCAGGTCTTGATGGAATAGAGGTCTGTGGTGGGTTAAGGTGGAAGGTAGACCCAAGGTAAGGTGGCCAGAGCAGACTATACACCTTTCTCTAAGGGGCAGCAGCGATGGCAACCAGGGAGGCTGTCTGGTGCCCCTGCTACAGCTCCACGAGTCCCAGAGCCTGGTCTCCCTCCATCTCCAGGCTTGAGGGAACTTCTTGGGGCTGGAGGAGGAGGAGGTGCAGGAGAGGGGACACGGAGGAGGAACGGATTAATCTGAGGATTAATTGAGGGACTTGGCAGCCTGGCAGCACATGCTTGGGGTATCATCTCTAATGGCTTAATCAGATTACAGGCCTCAGCACTTGGTCTGTCCCAGCAGTGCCCAGCTCACCCTCAAGAGCATCCCCATTCCAGGGAAGTCCAGAATGGAGTCCACACCCTGTGGGCAGAACCCACTCTGAAGGTTGGCATCTTGAGCATCCACTGTGGAGACCCCTTATCTGTCCAGTCTATCCGGGTCCAGGCCCACTAAATGAGCTGATTTGAAGGACAAATATTTGCAGTTGAGAGAAAAATGGGTTTAAAGCCAAGCCCTGCCACTTCTTAGCTGTGTGGTCCTGAGAAAGCCATATAACCTCTCTGAGTCTCAGTTTTCTCATTTGTGAAAGGAGATGAGAATATCTTCCTCAAAGTACTGCTGTGAGATTAAATGAGATGTAAGTGAAAGCAAGTGTTCCTTACCGCTGGTAGAGCTGGTCAACCCTTTCCTCCCACTGGTTCAGTCTAGCTGAGGCCAGAGGTGAAGGATACAAAAAGGGCAAGAATGAATAATGATAAAAGCAACAATAATCTGGAGCCATCCCCCAAACCAACCTGTGTCTGGTACTTCAAAGTCAAAGAAGCACTTTTCTCTCCACAACCTGATTTAACACCTAGGATAGCCCTAGGAGTCAGGTGATGGGTGATGGACAGCCTCCTCCATGTCAATATAAGAAAGCAAGCATGGCCAAGAAGATAAATGATTTGTCTCGGTCAGGGGCCAGAGCTGGGCCCACAGGGAGAATCCTGCCTGCACAAATGCTTAGAGGACGGCCAGGTACCAAGTAAGTTGGGAGCCTCCAGCCTGAGCTCCTGGACCAGACAGCTTTGCGGGATGTCGGCGAGGGGTGGGGGGGAGCACTTGGCCTTGCCACATCTCCTTCCACTCCAGGCAGAGTCCCTGGGGTTCAGTGAATATGACAGCCTCTGGCCCTCATGGCTCTAAGGCCAGGGGATACTCAGATCCCAGGGCTAGGGCTGGGGCATGGGGTGGGGGGGCTTGAGATAGACTGTCTGTAGGCCTGGAAAGCCTATGGCTGTCCTGGGAGTGGCCAGGCCCGCCAGGGCATGGACAGAGGTATGGCTTTGGGACCAGGCTGGCTTCCAGCCTCCCTTCCTCTAGTCTCCAGTAGTTTATTAGGAGTAATTTGTTAAGCTATTCCAACTTGTCAGCAGTCACTTCAATGCCTCTGCTTCCTGCTTGCTTTTTGGGAGGGTACACAGATGTCAAGAGCTGAGGGGCAGGCTAGAAAAGAGGAGGTCAAGTGAAAAATAGGCCTTTTGAGGAAGAGGGTACCCAGGCCTCTCTCCATCTTGAGGCCTTACCTCCACAGGACACCATGTCTGAAGGGACGAGAGATGGGGTAATTAATCTCTAGCCCTCACACTCCTGCCTCCTCCAGTTGTGCTCCTGTCCCAGGAGAAGAGATATCCAGAGAGGAGCTGGTGGCTGGGGTGGGGCAGGCAGGCAGGGTGGCCTCTGGTGGATAGGGATGGCTACTGGACCTGGAAAGGAGGTGGAGATGGCTAGGCTCTTTTGTGGTGCTCGGCCTCAGGTGGGACCTCAGTTAGGAACCTGCGTGAGTAGAAAGCTACATAGGATCCCATTGTGCAAGGCACTGGGTTCTCAGTCTCACTGGCATTAACTTGGCCTTTTATAACCTTGTCATTTTACAGCTGACAAAACTGAGGCTCAGAAAAGGAAAGCGACTTGCCCAAAGTCACACAGCTTGAAAGTGGTAGGGTCAAACTTGAACACAGATCTGGCTGCCTCCGAGGCCTTCAGAGTATCTAGGACTGCTTTGGAGGAAAAAGAAACAAAAAGCTCATCATCAGGCAGGGGAGAGAGTAGCTCCCCAGTGTGCCAGGACTCTGGCCCTGACATGGTTTCTTGCCCCTATGAGAAGCAGGAGCTACCATGGAGTAGGCTGGAGAATTTTGCCAGCCTTGATGGTTAAGGATTTCCCCAATCTGTCTTTAACTCCTTGTGATGGCCAGTCTGCTAGCCAGTCAGGGCCGGAGACAGAAAGGCAAACCTAGAAGCACTCAAGCCACCCTGGGATGAGGGAGGTGTGTGGGGGGGAGATTTTTCATGAGACAGCCAGGCTCATAGTACCCGACCAGGTGCAGCTTTGAGCAAGACTTGGCAAGAGGAGACAGGTCTGAGGCGAGTTTTGGCTCTTAATCACTTCTCCCCTCCCTCCCGCACACCCTGCCACCCTCCCAGGAGCTGGGCGCTATGGGGGGCTGGGAATGGGAAGGGCCTGCCTGCCACATCCTCTGCCCTGGTCCTGCCCCATGGACTCTGGGGGAAAGCTCATTAGCTTGGGGGGTGCCCTGGCCCTCCCCTCACAGCTTGTCACACAATTAGCCACCCTCTCTGTACAAGTTGCTGTATAATTATTGGGTCTTGGCGGGCTCAGGGCCATGTAATTAGCCTGCCCCAGACTCCAACCAGCTCTCAGGGTCATTAGTGGGCCCACTGGGAGTGGGTGGGTGGACAAAACATCTGCATGACAATGCACACATTGTGGTGCCTCTGCCTGCACACAGGGCAGAGGGGGCAGCTGGTGCCACTGTGTGGCCACACTCCTGGACACATCTATCCCTACCCTAACTGCCTGCTCAGAAGCATTCCCAACAAGCCCCTTACCATCCTGTCTCATCTGTGAGCCTCACCACAACCCTGGAGGTGGGTCCTCTGCTTCTCCCCATTTCACTGATAAGGTAACAGAGGCTTAGAGAGGGACCAGGGCTCCTCACAGGTGGTGTAGGCAGGTTTGGTACTCAGATCTGTGTTACTCATTCACTTTTTCCCCATGGTAAGCCTGGGAACAGACTGGCTCCTGAGGGCAAGTGCTTGATGCTGAGCCAGAGGCTGCCTAAGCAGCCTCATTCACTCCCTGGGGCCTTTGTGGGGGGCCTTTTTTCTGGGCCCTGGAGCCCTCTGCCAACTCTTTGGCCACCTTGGCCACCCCAGCCTCTTCCGGGACCCTCCTTCGGGAGTTCTTGGAATCTTCCCCCAAGCCAGCATGACAAGGTGACTTCCCTAAGCATTCAGACTTCCGAGGGCAGGGCCGCCAAGACCCTCAGAACCTCTGACTGTTTGGAAATGTCTCTTCTATCTGTAGCCAGTTGTGTCCTTGGAGGGCTAAGAGTGGGCACTCCCAATTTCACAAGAATATTCCTTCACTGAGACACAGTCTCCCGTTCCCCTTCCCAATCTGCTTCTCCCTGCCTTGAAAGGTCTTTCAGCAGCTCCTGCCCTCATCTGCTGTCTAAAGGCCTGGGTCATCCTGTCCTCCATTAGGATGCTCTGCATGGTTGACAGAGGTGGGTAGGGATGTGGCAAGGGCTCCTGGATGCTTAAGCCACTGGCTCTGTTCTGCAAAGGTCTGAAGGTACATTTAACCAGGCAAGGTATCCAGGTACCTTACTCTTACTACTGGCTCCTTACTCCTTACTCTGGCTCCTTACTCCTTACTCTGGCTACTCGGAGCTGTGTGATCTTGAGCAGGTTCTCTAACCTCTCTGACCTGCAGGAGTTATTGGGAAGACTCACTGACATAGCTTTGGCAAGTGCCTGGCTCTACTGCTGCAGGGCACGAAGTAAGAAAGTGAGGTCTCTTCTCAGTTCATCACAGCTATTGCCCTCTGAAACCGATCCCACCTTCCATTTCTCCCGGGACTCTGAACAAAGTGTCCACAGAGCCCCAGTGCTCAGCACCTTGTCCCCCCTCCCCTGATGCTTGCCCCTGGCAACCCCCAGCCACCTTCTAGCTCCCCCTGAACCCTTTCCCCTGTTTGAAGGCTGCATTATCCTGGCTGCAGGGAAATTAGTTGTTCCCTTGAAACCCCCTGCCCCACCCTCCCTGCCCCCCTTCCCAGGGCTGGTGACAAGTATGCGGGACTTAATTGGCTGGCATGAAAGGCAGCACTGACATTAATTGGCTACATTTGGCAGGCAGGCCCCCAGCCTCCCCCTTCTCTCTCCAAACCCCTACCGCTTCCCAGGAACCTTATCAATCCCACCACAGGGACCAAGAGCTTCGAGGCCCCTGCCAATTAGGCACTTTTTGCTTCTTTTCTTCCCCTGATGGGGTTTCGTTAGAATTTATGACACTCTATAGGGCTGGGGGTGAGGAGGGTGGGAAGCAGGAGATGGGAAGGCTGGGGGAGGCCCATTCCTTTGGAGAACAGGCTCGGGGGGAGGGGGCGGGGTGCGGATGTGAAAAGGACACTTGGGATTAGGCCCCAAAGCTGGAGGGGAGGGAGTTCTATGGTGCAGGATGTAGGGCTTGGGGGAAGGGCTCTGGCCAGGCCAAGAAGACTGATTTAATAGGCACCGCGTGCACACTTGAAGGAAGGTTTAAGAAAGTCTGAAGCAACCCAGTGAGATGGCTAGGGGACAGAGCCAGAAGGCCCGAGACCTGGCTTTTCTTCCGGGCAATCTGTGCGGGCCCTCGCATCAGTCATTGGTGGTTTCCGGAACATGATGGGTTGGGGGAAGTCTGTGGTCCCTAGCCCCAGCCAATGTCCATGAAGAGAAACAGCTGGAGGGCCATCTCAAAGTCAGCCACACTGCTTCCAAAAGCCTGTTCTAGGTTTGGGCAGTTGTGCCAATGACCGATTGACCTTGGCCAATTTCATGCTGGCCAGAAGCTTCAATTTGGCAGCCCAGGATGTCTATATAACAAAACTGGGAAGACAGATGAATTATTGCTCTACAAATTCTGCACAGGGGAGAATACATCTTTCCAAGCCTGCAGAAGGTGATAAAAGCAATTCTCGGTGACTTTGGGGGAGACCCACTGGCCTGGGGAGGCAGGCCCAGTCAGGGAGGAGGCAGAGACTAGGGGCCACCTCTTGTCACACTCTGAAATCATCCTTAAAGCCAACATTGCTGCCCTGTGGGTGAGGTTCTGCTGATTCAGGGCTCCCAAGGACATCTAAATACAGATGTGTTTTCTCAAAACAGGAGGGCCACAGGCATTTTGGATCCATACTAGCATGTTGGTGTTGACTAGTGAGTCTGACACCATTCTTATAAGGCCTCTGTTGTTCTCTGCTTCCATTTTTCTTTGCCCCTGTCTTCAGGCCACGAACCTCTCATTCTAAGAGTCTCAGAATCACCTCTCTCCTCCCCATGGTGCTGTCCCCCAGTCTTTTCTCTGGCTTCTCTGAGCTCTGTACCCTTGGTGTCCTGGGGCCCATGTCTGGGCCCCATCCTCTGTCACATTGGGAGCCAGCCCTGCACTACCTGCTTACTTCCTCCTACGGGACCCACCACTTCCTCTTCCCTAAGGTCCTTCTTGTGGGTCAGATATAGGTCCAGAGAAGCCGCTGGCCCCAGCTTCCCCTCTATCAGCTGAGAGGCTGACGGTCATCAAGGACCATCAAGGATAGGGCAGCCAATCTCCTTCTAGCAGCAGGGACCTGACCCTGGCAGTGGTCTGGAGAGGGAATGCCAAACCACAAACCCCCATTACTGCTCTGTTTTAACAAGGGATGGCTTCCAACTAAAAAAAAAAAAAAAAAAAAAAAAAAGGTAAAAATAAGCCCTGTGTCCCCAAGGTTTTCAGTTCTGTCACCAGGATTTCCAGGCCACTTAGGACCCACTCTGGGCTTTGTCTGATAGTCTCATTGGCCTCTGCATGACATGTCAGGACTGGAAAGTGGGAGGTGGCCCTGAGGAATCTTGGCAGGCTCCTGCAGACACAACTTGAACACAACACACCTCTCACATGTTTCAAGGATGATTCCTTTGTCTCCTGGAATACATGTTTCCCATTGCCCAAACTCATCTCTGTTCCTACTGACGACTATTAACTAGATGATTACAGTAACCGCAATTTGGGGGAATACACTAGGGCCAGGCATTATTCTAGGCACCTTATTTATATAGTAAGTATAACTCATTGAATTCTTACTCCCATTTTGCAGATGAAGAACCCAAGGAAAAAGTCATTTGTCCTGGGTTACATAGCTAAGAAAAGGTAGAGCTGGGCTTTACATTCAGATCTGTGTGACTTCATATCCTGGGCTTCTTTGCCTTTGGTAAGGCCGGGGGTACAGCTCACTCTTCAAGGGAGCAAGTGCTTCTGGTATGTATGCGTGTTGATTGGAGAATATGGAAAACACGTGCCTTTCCCGTGTTCCTCAATCCTGTGACACAGATGCCCTTCCAGGTCCTCAGACCCTTTCTATTTTTGTATGACATCTTGTATCCCATCTAAGAAAATGGAATCACATCTGCAGATCCTTGCGGGGAGGGGGAGAGCCTACAGAACACACACTTGGCCACGGCCTCAGGTCCCAAAGCTCAAGGACGAAGACTTCAGTGGCCACCAGGATTGAGTTTTAAGACCTTTAGAGGCCTTAAGTTCTAAACAGCCTGCACAGCCCCCACCCCCCACTGGCCATATATAATTAAAATTAAAAACAATACTAACCCATAAAATACGTGTAAGGAAGTCCAACAAAGTTTCAATTTTTCCCAAGATACTACTTTGATGCTTGAAAAAATATATCAAATTCTTTCAAAAAATTTTTTTACTTTCCCTCTCATGTGCATGCATGGACGCATGTGCACTGCTGTTAATGCCTTAAATGCATGCCGGCCACCTGCCATTCCTGGAATCCTGTACTCTCGCCCTCACTGGGGTCTTCACCCCACCAGGAAAAGACTGCATTCTCACCTCCTCTTGGATGTTGCCTTTTTGCCGAACTTTTGATTCCTGAGCCCTGTACTCTCTTCCGCTGGTTCATTCACTTCTGCTAAATCACCAACCTGTTGGTTGGGAAGGGCTGGTGATTAACTGTAAACCACTCTTCTAAGCCTTGCTACCCAAAGTGTAGTAGGTAGAGAGCAGCAGCAACATCTGGGAGCTTCTTACAAATTCAGAATCCCAGGCCCCTCCCCAGACCCACTCAATCAGAATCCACAGTTACACAACTTACCCTGGAATTCATGTGCATGTTAATAGTTACTTTGCTAAGGCAGTCATTCTCCAAGTGTGCTCCCCAGACGAGTAGCATCAGCACCCTTGGAACTTGTTAGAAATCCAAATTCTCAGGCCCCACCCCAGTCCTACTGAATCAGTAACTCTAGGGGTGGGGCCTGGCAATCTGTGTTTTAACAAGCTCTCCAGGTGATTCTGGTAGCCTCTAGAGTTTAAGAGGCACTGCTGCTCTAACATACATAAAGCAGGAAGCTCTCACAGAAAAGTGTCAGGCCCTCAAATTTCCCTAACCCTGACAAAGATGAGTACCAGGCAGGCCTCAGCATCTGAAGAGGGTCCTGCACTGGGCTGATAATTATTCAGGCATCTGGGATAGTCTCTGGGAAATGATGCTTGGCATTTGGGAGATTTCAGAAGGCCATCACTTCCTGAGCACTGACTATGTGCTAAAGATAGCCAGACACAGTCATAGACATTTCTTCATCTAACCTATACACCATCCTGTGGGCTAAGACTTAGTCCACCACCCGCTTTAAAGATGAGGAATCTGAGGCTCAGAGAGGTCAAATGAGAAATGAAGGGTCTGTGCCCAGATCTGTGAGAACCCAAGTTTAATGTCTTGTCCATAGAACCGTTGCTGCCCAGACTTGGTGCTCTAGAAACACTGAGTGCTGACCGTAGGCTGAACACCATTCCCAACTGCTTTATCAATATTAAGCCATTTATTCCCACAACACCCCCATTTTACAAATGAGGAGATTGAGGCCTGAGGAGGTTAACTTAATTGTCCATGGTCTTGCAGCTAATAAGTGGTAGAGCTGAGATTCCAACCCAGGCAGAGTGGCACCAGAGGCCTTGCCTAAAAACCAGAGTTAATTTGTTGTCCCTTTAGAAGCCAAGTACAGGTCAGGCAATGGGAACAAAAGAGGGAGTTTGTTGGCCTTGACAGGTTTATTGAGGTGGTTTATGTTTGATTTCCCCAATTTCCAGCTCAGCTGTTTCACTCACATCCCCTCCCTCCAGGGCAGAATCAGCCAGGGGCTACAGGCCACTCCCCCGCTCTGTCTATTGCTTCTCCCACCTCATTCTCCAGGCCCCTTAGGGTCCCCTGTAGCAATCACGCTCAGCTCAGGCTGGTTTTTTGGGCTTCCTGCCTAGCATCCAGTTGGCCAACCTGAGGCCCGCAAAATAGAAATCGTACAGGTTCTGGAGTCCCCAGGGGGAAGGGGTAGATGATAGCCAGATGAATGTGTCTTCATGGATCCTCTTCATGCTTCCTCTACCTCAGCATTCTGGTTTCCCACCCTTTTTCCACTGGACTACCACCTGCCAGCCACAGCATTTCCCCCAGTTTGGCACAAGTTCAAGGCTGCCAGCTTCCTGTACTGACAAATGGGCAGGTGGGCCTCTGGATGGGCAGACAAGCTGGTAGGACAAAGTGTCTTGAGGCCATGGCTGTCCTTCCAGGGATAATGAGTTTTTCCCGGCTGACATCTTTGTAATGATTGACAGTTTACAAAGGCTTCTTAGAGCATTGTCTTAGTTAATCATCACAAGTACCTTGTGATGAAAGCTTTTTTACACGATTTCTCAGGTGAGGGAACTGAAGTGGTTTCAGAGAACAAAGCAACAGGACAGAACTCACACGGACCTGCTTATGCTGCCTTGAGCCAGTATGGTTCTATGGTGCTCCAATGATGCCACCGAAGACCTGACCTCAATTCTATTAGGGCCACTTCTTGACAAATGAAATGGAGTGACTGGACCAGCTGAGAAAACTCTAGGAAAAGTTGGGAGACTTGACATGCTTTGTGCTGGTCAGCTTCAGGGATGCAGGCAGCCTTACTCTCTTGTCTCTTACAACTGGCTCTGCTGGGAAGAGGTGGACGAGCTGCTGCAGTCATGCTCCCAGAGGACTGCTCCAAGGACAAAAGGCTCTCTCGGGCGCCACCCCAGTCCCTTATCCTTCTTTCCCAAGTCTGACTTCACCCTATCACCACTCTGAGTGTTCTCCATGAATGCCTATTGTACTGGGAACAAAGCTACCAGCCTCCAGATTTTCTCCAAGTACATTCTCCCTTTACTCTCATATCAGAGCTGAAACCAGGTATCTGCCTTTAGCAATTCTCTCCAGTGGATACCCTGCTTTTACCTTTGCCCAGGTTGGCTTCTAGGAGCAGTAGGGAAACTGGTATAGTCCATGTTTGCAGTTGTTTATGGCCCAAGGCTCCTGTTCCTAATTCCAATTCCCTGTCTCCCATAGAAACCCGTGCTATTAACTAGAAGACCCTCTCCCCTTGCTCAGCCCCACTGCCCTACAGAATATTGGTTGGTCTTCCATTCCCACAGCACCAGGTCCCAAGCCTTTTGCTCCAGCCTGGCCCCTGCTGTCTTCCCTACTGGCTTTAGCATCCTCATGGACATCTCCTTAGCCTGACCCCCAACCATCCCACCTCCATGGCATCATCTACTTCCCCTTCTGTTGAAGTTTCCAACTGGCTTGGCCACATCCAGAGCCTTGTCATTACTTGGGTTGGACTCCAGCTCCAAAATTTCCTATTTTGGCTCCTCTACACCAGTCCCTCAGATGACTGGCTGCTTTATTCTTCCTGAACCTTGTCTTGGATCCAGTGCTTGGTACTGAGCAAAGCAACCATTTGTTGGATAAATGAAAAAAAGTGAATTGATCCCTCCACTCATGAGCACTTTAGTCTCTCATCCCCATCCCCTATCCCATTCTTCCAGCCCTCAGTTCTCTTTAATTCCCCTCACGTCCCCACTTTGTCTCCTCTGGACCCTGGTGCCAGCCATGACCTTCATGACTTGAAACCATTCAAGCTTTGCTATTTCTTGCCTTCTCCTGTCCCTTGTGCTGGCCAGTTAAATCATAGCACTTGTAACTTTGCAGCCTCAACAGGAGACCCCTGCTATGCTGTCGTTCTACAGTTCTTTGGCTCATCCCATGGGGACTGCTATTCCCATCTTCCATTTTTCTTACATTCCAGCCTCAACTACACCCCCCAACACTTGGCTTCCAATTTTGCTAAGATAAAGGCTGTCCATCTCAGAATTTCTCTGTATTCCCCCATCCCTCCCAGTCTCTCTTATTCCTTAACCTCCCTTCTTTCCTCCCCTCCTCTCTTCCTCCCTCTTGCTTTTGTCTCCTGGGAAGACATGTCTATCCACCTCTCCATACCTAACCTCTAACTCCATCAATTATTCCCTTTCTCTTATATCTCCATCTCTCCCTCTTTTTTGAGTGCTATTTCCTCCACAACCTTTAAGGATCTTCACTTCTCCCCCATCCTTCAAAGAAACACTCTCTTGACCCTTCTTCCTCCCTCTTAAGCTATCATCTTCTCTCTTTTGCCTTCATTTCTCATCCAAACTTCTTAGAAGCATTGTCTACACTCACTGTCACTGTTTCCTCACCTCCCACTCTCTCCTCAGCCTATTGCATCATGTCCTCTCTCCCTCTCCCCTGAAATTGTTTTTTTAAACGTCACCAATGATTTTCTTATCTCCAAATTAAATGGCCTTTATCCATCCTCATATCTGACCCCTCTACATGTCCCGTCCTACTTGACATTCTCTCTTCCCCTGGCTTTGGAGACACTGAATGCCTCCAGGTCTCTTGAACATTGAAGCTCCTTTACTCTCCTCTCATGTCATGTATGAGTCAGTGTTGCTCTAGCTTTTGTCTCAGGTCTTCTTTCTCTTATGTGCTCTCCAGAGCAGTAATGTCTACTCTCCTGCTTAGCCATTCTGATCCCATCCCATTATTTATCACTAGTCCTGGTCATTCATTCAGTCTCAAACTCAAGTCCAAAAAATATACTTACTGGGCATGTTCATTTTATAACGGGCAGGGACCTTGAACTCAATGCATCAAACTGAGGTCATCATTTTTTCCCCAAGCTGGCCCCTTCCCATATTGTTCAGTTTTATCAGTTTCATAAATGGCCCAACTATCCACTTGGTTGATAAAGCCCAAAACCTGGAAGTCATCCTTGCCTCATTTCTTCTTCTCCCCACATCCAATACATCACCAAGTCTTATTATGTCTGCTTCCTCAATCTCTACAGTTCGTCTCCTTTTTTTCCAGGCTTATGTTCTGTTTTGCCTCATTTATCCATTCATTCAGCAGTTATTGAATTATTTGTAATAGTCGCTGTGTCAGACTCAGGGGGACACCTGGTGAACAAGACAGCCAAAGTGTCTGGCCTCATGACACTTACATTCTGGTGAGGGAAACAGATAGTGAACAAACAAACAAATATATAAAAAGAAATGAAGGGAGTAAATAGATGGCTGTGACAGAGAACAACAAGGGGACCTATTTTAGATATGGTGTTCAGGGAAGGACTTTTAAAGGAAGCCTTATTTAAGCTAACGCCTGAAGGCTGACAAAGAGCCAGCAATGGGAAGAGTCAATGAGTAAAGGTTTTACGCAGAGGGAACAACAATTGCAGGGATCCTGAAGCCAGAAAGAACTCAAACATACTAAGAAGCCAAAAAGATGCCAGTATGGCTGAAGTGGACAGAACAAGGGGGCCAGTGGGACAAGATGTGGTCAGAGAGGGAGACAGGGGCCACATCTCCAGGGAAACTGTAGCCAGAGTAAGAAGCTTGCATTCTATTCCAAGCACAATCCAAAATCACTGCAAGGTTGTCATTTAGGGAGAGACACAGTTTGATATGCATTTTGTAAAACAATTGTTCTGGCCACTGTGAGGAGACCAGACTGTAGCAGGGTGAGACAGGAAGCAGGTTGGTGGAGAAGAGGTCTGTGCTATCATCCATGAGAGAGAAGATGGTGATGGTGGGACAGGTGAAGAGGCATGGATGGACAATATATGCTGGAGATAGAAAAGAACCTATTTGTAGGTTGAACGTGGAGAGTGAGGAAAAGGAAAGAATTAAATATAACTCCTGGGGTTTGGGCTTGAGCAACAAGTAAATGGTCCCATTTACTGAGGTGGAAAGACTGGGGGAAGAACAGGTTTAAGGGTGAATTCAGACTTTTCCTTTGGATATAGTGGATTTGGATTTTTCTGTAGGCATTCAAGTAAAGATACCAGGTAGGTAGTTGGTTAAATGAGACTGGAGATCAAAGAGGTTTGTGATGGACGTAGACATTTGGGAGTTACAAGCATATAAATGGGAATGGTTGCAGTCACCCAGGGAGAGAATGAAGAGAGGAATGAAGATATCCCAGAATGGGTCTCAGGGATTTCAGTACTTTGAGGTTGGATAGAGTGGGACTGAATACAGGGACCAGTGAGGTGGTGGAAAGAACTGGGAGAGTATGTGGTCGGTCACAGGGTAGAGAGAAGAGACATTTTACAGAAAGTGGAAGTTGACCAACACTGGTGAAGTCTCGTGAGAAGTCAGGTCAGATAGAAGCCACTGATGGAGCTAGCCTATATGGATGTGCGCCAAGCACTGTGTGAATGTACTCAACCTGTATTACCTTATTGAATCTTCACATCAACCCTATGATGTAGATGCTCTTATTATCACCTCCACTTTACAGATTAGGAAATTGAGTCCCAGAGAGGTTAAGTATCTTTCTCAAGGTCACAGTCACATAGTTTGTTAGTGGTAGATCTGGTGTTCAAACTTCAGCATGCTGGCTCCAGAAGCCCTGTCTTAACCACTACACTGGCTCATCATAGTATCAGCTCCTAGAAGTGTCTGCTGAATCTGGCAATCTGGCAGTTGTTGGTGATCTTGACAAGGGTGGTTTTTAACAGAGAGGTGAAACTAGAAGATAGAATGCAGGGGTTGACAGATGAATGGAAGGTGAGGAGGCAGAGATTGAGTATATATAAATGGCTCTTTCAAGAAATTTCCCTGTGAAAGAAAGCCTAGAAATTGTGTCATAGCTGAAGGGAGTTGTGTCATAGCTGGAGTTCAAAGAGAAGTCTTGTCTTTCAAATTATTTCCTTTTTTCCCTTTCTTTCCCTCCCCTGTTTTCCTCTCTTCTATTCTTCTTTTTTGTTAGGAAGAAAGACATGGAACTTTCATCTTCGTTAGAGGGTATGAGTCAGAGAGTAGAAGAAGCTGCCCTAAAAATCCTAGGGAAGGTGAGAAGGGTGGTTTCTGGAGGATGGTCTGAGATGGGAGAGAGGCTTCATCCTCCATTGTGATGGGGGAAGAAGGAACAATGGGGATATGGGGATATGGAATTTGTGGAGATAAAAGGAAGTTCCTGTCTGATAGTACTTGTTTTCTCAATGCATGAGGTGAGGTTATCAGTGGTGATGGGTGAGGTTTGGGGAAGAAACAGAAGAATGGAATCATAACTCCATCAATTGCCATTGCAATAATCCCCACCAGGCCTCCCTGCTTTTACCTTTTCCTCCATCCTCCACATGGAAGCTAGATTACTCTTTCTCAAGATTTAGAAAGGTTGACCTCTGCTCCAGAACCTTCACTGTCTTTACTCATGTCTTCTTCTTTACCTGGAATACCTTCTCCAATGGTCTGCCTCTTTCTCTGTCCTTCTCTGGAGCTCTTCAAGTGGATATAGCTTTTCTGTCCAGATAGAACTGAACACTCCCCCCTCTTTGTAACAGATTGACATGCCAGGCTCTAAGCCCTCAGAGAGCAGGAGTTCTGCCATATTCACCCCTGTGCCGCTTCTATCTCAACACAATGCTTGGCACACAGTGGGCGCTCTGCTGTGTGTTTATCTACATAGAAGATAAATGCATATAAATCTGAGCACATTCATGGGCTTGAGAGTCAAAAGAGCAAGTTTCTGGTCTCCCTTTCTGTGCCTCCATTTCCATCTTTGTAACATGAGGGGATGGTATCTGTCCTGATACTTTATGCCTCCACCATTGATGAATGTACCTGTCTTTGGGAAAGCCAATGCCATTACCAACCTGTAACCTATGTTTCTAAGCCTCTGGATGGAGAGGGATGGCTTTTGACCTATGTGCCAGCCTCTGCCTGAGTCAGCCTTTCTAGCAAATGATGATGATAGCCAGCCCCCGTTGAGCACTTACTATGTACCATCGTAAGATCTTGGTATTTTTTCATTTCATTTTCCCAACGATCGTGGAGGTCATACTTTACAAATAAGGAAACTGAGGTTTGACAAGATCAGGTAATATGCCCAGTAAGACACAGCTGAGTAAGTGGCAGAGCTTGAATTCTGATGCAGACCTGCCTACTTGCAGAGCTCCTGTTCTTAACCACTCTGCTGTTTACTAACCTTAAACTTTGGCAGCACAGTAGACTCACTTGGATGGGGGGCTTTAAAAATTATCAATGGCTGAATCCTACCCCCAGATATTCCGACACAATTGGTCTGTGGTCCTTGGGGATGTCCCAGACCTCCCTAGGTCTGTTGTGCAGCCAGGATTGAGACCACTGACCTAGAGGCCCAACCCTCAGGCCTGAAGCTGATCTTGACCTGGACCACCTCAGCTCCACCAATTGTTTGGAATAGGGGTGGGAGTAGAGTTTGGGATAGAGACAAAATGTAGGGGCAGGAGCAGGTAGGTGGTGTAATGGGAAAGGTATCTAGAAGCTCTCTTATTATTTAGGCTATGGCACCTGGGGCTGGGAGAGAATCCTGGGCCAGATTTGTGTCCTTCGTGACTTCCTCGCCACCTGCAGTTATCCATTGGTCCAAACTGTACGACTTGTTGACCAAAAAGCATATTTCTTCCTCATGGGGTTGATGCTCTGTCCAAAGCCCCCTCCTTACCCACAGCCTTGGATGCTAGTCCATGGATGCTCAGGGCCTGGCTACAATGCCATCATCAATGCAGAGTACCTAGAATTCTACCACTCTGATACCAACAGTCAGCTACCCCCTGCCCTCTTGTCACTGGACCTGCCCCAACACGAAGCTTGACCAAAGGTCGGGGGCCACAATCCTTTGGACCAAGCTCCCTACTCCGGAATCAGATTCCCGTACTCAGCTTCCTCAGGATCTGGCTTCCTTTTCCCCCACCAATGCTGACGACTGAGGTCACAACAAGCCTTTATAAAAGCCCACCAAAGCTACAGCATGACAAGGTCAAGCAGCTTCTTTGCAGAGGGCTAGGGTGCTCTTTTGAGGACAGTGCCAGGTTAGAGAAGTCCTGTGTCCCTAGAAATGGGTCTCTGCATGCTTGCATGCCGGGGTGAGGCACCCCTGAGGTGGAGAGGGTCTGGTCAGGGGAGGAAGTCTGTGAGCTGCCGCGTGGGCCAGGTGGGTGTGGAGAAATTCTCTGTCCAGCTGCACATCTTTATTCATAATGCTTGATTGTTCCTGGCTAGGGAGCTGGTCATGCTGTGTGTGTTGGGGTGGGGGGAGCCCCAGGCAGGCAGGCAGGCAGGCAGGCAGTGGGCTCACCCTGCTCCCTTCTTCTGTAAGTGCAGTGGGAGTGGGGGTGGCCACGAGCCCGGGGCTCTCAGGCTCACACAGCTGGTCCCGATTTGTGGACAATGGGAACTCAGCTCACAGTGCATCTCATCCAAGCCCCAGCTCCGTCTGGGACTGCTTGAAGGCTTGCACAGGAATGTGAGGCGGAAAGGCTCAAAGGGCGAGCTGCAGAAGAGGCTGCAGGAAAAAGCTCTGCCAGAGAGGGGAGTGAAGAAGTGCGGGGGAGGGCAGCAGGAATGAGGTATGCCAGCTGACCTCACTGAGCCAAGGCGGGGGTCTTCACAGTGACCCCCTACTTGCGCAGCCTGGAGCCCTTGCAGCCCTGCCGCTGGGGGAGAGGGGCCAGCTAACACCTATATAAGCACAGGGACTCAAACAAGGGTCCCACAGAGTCCCTGGCAAGTCTAGGAGTGGTATCCAGGCCTCTGGACCCCAGCCATGCCCTTCCCACTCCTAGAGCTGACTACTCCCCATGCTGAAATCCCATTCCGGATCTTAGTGTCCAGGCCATCCAGAGCCCCTGTGAGCCTAACATCCCCAGGCCTGCCAGACGGCACAGGGAGGAGCCCTGGGGTGACATGGGTTTCTGAAGTCCTGGCCCCACTTCCTCTGAGAGGAGACTTTCTCCTTACCAGGCACGGGAGCACCAGGGCTGTTCTGAGGGGATTTAGGTTCAGGCTGGCCCAGATGGCACGGTGTGGGGAAATGGAGGCAGAAGGGTAATGATAATAATAGCCCAATGTGTTCTTATCTATCTATCTAAAAAAACTGTGTGAGGTGGTAGATGTTAACTATACTTAGTGCAGTCATCATTTCACAATATGTATGTATAAAAATCATTATTGTTGTACACCTAACATGAATACAGTGTTATGTGTCAATTATATATCAAGCAAAAAATAATAATAGCCCAACACATTGATCATCTAGTATGTGTCAGATGCAGTGCTAAGCACTTTGCACATAAGCTCTTATGTCATCCTCATCGGTACCCTAGAAGGTAGCTGTGGTCATTAACCTCATTTGAAGAGGAAGACACTAGGGCTTAGAAGAGAGGCAACTTGCTCAACATCTCACGGCCACTGATTTTTCAGGGCAGGGATTTGAACCTGGGACTGTCCAATCCCCAGATGTACATTCTTGCCACTAAGCTGCTTTCATGAATGCTTTGGGCAAAGAGCGCTTTGGGAACATCATCTAATCCATGCTCTAAACTCAAGCAGGGGTGTAAATGCCAGTCCCAAAGGCACAAACTGAACTGAAATCTTCAAAACACCTGTCAGGATCTGGTGAAGCTCCCTCTTCCTGGATGGAAGGAAGGACCATCCTGCCTGGAGGAGACAACCCCTGCCCTGGGGACAGGCAGGGGGGCCAGGAGTGAAGGGGTAATGTGGGTTTCTTCTGGCAGGGCCTCAGGAAGGCCGAGGACGCCAGTGAGGATGGAGTAGACATTCCAAACCTTGGTCTTCTCCATCCAGGGCTGGGCTGAAGTGGTGTGAAAGACAACCCTGGCACTCAGCTGGGCTCCTGCCTTAGGAGATGTGAGTTACTAAGAAACCAAGAATTCAGAGAGAGACAGAGAGAAAAAGCTAGAGTTAGTTCATTACGGATATTTGGGACCTTTGTGGACCTACATTGGCCTCCGTGCCCTGGGCAGCTTTGTCTGTTGCCCAAGCAAGTTTTCATTAAAGCAGCCTGGCCTGGTGGTGTGGGGGCACAAGGAGAGGGAGCCCAGCAGGGCCCAGTCCCAGCGTAGAGCTACACGAGAACAGAGCACAGCCAGATCTGACAGGGAGGGTCTGACCAGAGGCAGAGGCCTGCTGGGGGTGGCGATGCGCCCCAGCAAAGGAGCCTCTCTGTGCCTGGGCACTCTGTTGGGCTCTCTGAACAGAGGACCCCTGATTTTTCCCACCAGCCTTGCAAAGTGGGCCTGAGGATTCTCCTCATGTAACAAATAAGGACACCAAGGTCCTGAGAGGTGACCAGGCAGCAGTCACAGAGCTCGGAAATTGCCCAGCCAGGGCTGCACTTTGTCCTTCAGCCTGGTGGCCCCAGGCACTGGAAGGATTGCCCTGGTTTCTGTCCCTAGGTGTGACCTGTCCAGGCCGGGCCAGGGGTCGGGCCGGGAAGAGGGGTGCAGGCTGCCAAGATGGAGAGCTGGGTGTGTTTGCTTGTCTTTTTGTGGGTGTGTTTGTGCCTGTGTGTTTCTGTGTGTGTCTCCCAGCGGCTGTTCTGCGTCCTTTAGCAAGCCTTCCCTCCCCCTCGGCTTCGTTTCTCTTTCTTCTTCTCCTTATTCCTCATTGTCGTCTTCTTTTTTTTTAATGAGACTTAATTAGCATTGAGTTCCTCCTCTGGCTCCCTCTCCGCCCCCTCCCCTCCCCTCCCCGCCCCTGCCCTCCCCTCCCCTCCCCTCCCTCCTCTCCCTCTTTCCCGAGGTACAGGCCAAGCGATCTGACAAATGCACTTGAGAACAAAGCGCCAGGCTAATTCGGGGCCTGCTCAGGAAGCAGGAGCTGAGCTGAGATAATGGGTCTGAAATAGCCCAGCATGATTATGCTTCCTCAGCCTGTGGCCAGGTCCGTGCGGACTCGGGCTGGCAGGCGGGTGGCCGGCGGACGGCGGGTGCCGGAGGCCGCTTGCCTATGTCCGGCCGATGGGACAATGCCAAATCCTGAGCCCTTCCTTAAAAGCCCTCCAGATGCTCCGGGTAGCAAGGGCCGTGCTCCTACACCCATGTCAGTCCTCTTCTGGACCTTCCAGGAGCTGCTCTCCCTCCTGGAAGCCTACAGACCGCAGCAGGGATAGTCCCAGGTCAGCAAGGAAGGGCCAGACACTCGACCACAGTTTCCTCATAGGCTTATGGCAGAGCTACGTCGAGAGTCCAAGAGGCCAGGCCCCCGGCCCTCAGTCCTCCCTGCTTGGTCTGCTTGGTCATGCCATCCCAGAGCCCAGCTTGGTGGGAGAGGAGTGGGAGGGATAACACAGAGCAGGGCTTGGGCCTCCAGTCGGGGCCCTCTAGGAACCTGAGTGCTGGGGAGGGATGGAGCCCCCTAAGATGACCAGAGAAGGAGGGGAAGCTGTTCTGTTCTGGCATCTGAAGCATGACAGGACATTGGCATGGTGCCCACCAGAAGGGCGGGTTCAGATGTCACTTGGATATCGTCTGCCTCAGCTTCATGGAGTTTGTCCAGAGCTTGAAGCCAGACTATGGGAGGGACAGTCAGAAGGATAGGCCCAGGATGAGCAGGAATTACTTGCTGCAGGCCACTGGTCCATCCTATCATCTCCCTGTCCCTGCTGCCATGCCTTCATCCTCATCCAGATGTGGCTCAAAACCCTGCAATGAGAACAGATCTTTATTCCCTGGCCCAGTTTTTAAGTCCACTCCCTTTCCCAGGCCAGCAACCATGCACTGCATGTGGACATGTATCTATTTTGCCTCATTCATGCAGACAATATGCGTGTCTTCAGCTCCTCCTAGCACCAGGCTCAGAGCCAGGCCACAGGGACCCAGGCAAATTGCACAGAGGTCCTGCTCTCAGGGGCCCTTAGCCTGGTGGCGGTGACAAACAAAGCCAAGAGATAAGGTGCAGTGTGATCTGTCTGATGACAGCTGGAGTCCCAGAGGCCACAGGACCTGAGAGGCTATCAGGGGCAGGGGGCAGGGAAGTCTTCACAGAAGAAGGGGCATTTGAAATAGGCTGGAAAGATGGATAGGGCTCCACCAGGGGGAAGATGGAGAGGGTAGAGTTTTGCTCCCTTCAAGGCTTAAGGGAGCTGGAGTGTGAAGGTGCTAAACCCATGTGTTCTGATGTTCTAACCATCACTGACAGCCTCAGGTCCTGGGGCTAGAAGGAGGCAAGAGGGGGCTGCCCCAAAGGGCACATGGACCCCAGTTGCCTGCAGTCCTGGCAGGCCACCACCTCCTGCCCCTGCCCCTTGGTGATCTGACTTAACACAGGACCCAGGGTTCCCTCCCCAGACCTACAGCGCTAATCTCTCTGGTCCTTGAACAAATCTCGGTCTTTACATCCTGTTCTCCAACTAGAACCCCAGGCCTTACCCCTTTGGTTTTCACTTTGAATTTTATTTCTTACCCCCTTGTGCTGGCATGCCCTCAGCCCTAAATCACCTTCCTAGCTACCAGGATCCCAGAGATGGCCTGCCTTTCCCAACATTTGCTTCAGTCATGGCTGTCTGTGGAGGGAGCAGACCACCTTCCTTTGATGTTTTTCCATCTCTTGAGCTGTTCCAGGATTCAATATGACCATCCTGGCTTTTCTTGTAGCAAGGTCTCTGTAAGAACCCAGTCCAGGCTTTCTTAGCTTGCATTAGAGAGCTCAGACTGTCTCCCAGAGTCACCATGTATAGCTGTACAGGATGTTAACTGCACAAGGATGTCTGGCTGAGGGTGGGAGTGGGGACTGACCTCCAGCCTGCCTTCTGTTTACCAACCTTATATAAACTGGTAAAGGCTGTGTCTGCCAACAGGGGGTGCCCTTTTCTAATTAGCACAAAGATACTGGATGGATGAGAGGGGCCCTGGTCCCCCCTCCCCCCCACTGCCCATGCCCCATCCCCATTACAGAGCCCTGGGTGAAAGGGACTAGAAATGATGAACTCTGCAAGGCCCTCCCAGTTGAGAAACCTAGGTTTGTGAGCTGCAACAAATATCTGGTGAGTGGAGCCAGCTCCAGGACAGAGGCTGTTCTGGGCTGTGCAAAGGGACTGTGTGTGAGGATTAGTGAGAGGAAATGAAAATTGGGGATGGCCCTCAGGGGAATTGACTGCAGATGATGTCAGAGAGGAGGCTGCCTCCTGGACAGCAAGGGACCCGAAAGGCTGCAGAAACAGGGGAAGGCATGGGAAGGAGGGGGCTCTCTCTATTGTCCCCAGCAGCTAGGCAGGCTGCCACCTCCAATGCCCAGGCCCCAATCAGTCCACCTGTTTTTCTGACCCCTAGCTGCCTCCTAGCTCTCCTGGTGCCTCGGGAGCTGAGGGGGCACATTCCTGGAGAGGGCCTCCCAGGACCCAGAGCAGGAAGGCAGGGAGGGTTTTACCTCCTGACTGCACATTTCACAACCTGCAGAAGGATCTGTTCTTCAAATAGGTTCATCATTGATTCCCTGAGCCATGCCACAAGGTGGGTATGATCATTGCCATTTATAGATGAGGACACTGATGCTCGGGGAGGTAGGAAGAAACTTATCTGAGCCCATTGAGCTAGTCAGTTGTAAAACCTGTATTTGAACTCCATACTGCTCAGGCTTTTCCAATTTCACCCCACTGCCTGCTGTGGGCACAAGTTGAAGGCCAGGTGTTACCTGTTAATGATTTAAAAAACTCAAAACGCTCAGTTTGGGCAGGTTTGACTCCATTTTCCAGATGAGGAAAACTGAGGTCACACACAGCTAATAAGTGGCAGAGTTATTCATGATGGCCTTGGACAAGGCAGAGAATGGGAGTGTTTTTGAGAAAAAAAGGAGAACATGTACATGTACATGTGTCTGGGTATGTATGCATGCTGGGCAAGGGGCCAGGATGCATCATAGAGCTCTCATGCCAGTTGAGAAGAGGAACAGAGATGGGAGGGCCCAGCTAGAAGTGGCTTTGGGATGGGTGGAGAGGGAGGTGGGTAGTATGTGGATCTGGTGGTATGGCTAGAAGGTTGTACCTTGGAGGAGCGCAGGCTCCATTTATCAAGATTTCCCTGAGTTTGAAAATAGCTCTTTCTTCCTTTTCAGGGAGTGCTTTCTCTCCAAGGCTCTGCCACTGCCTGCCCCCCCCTTTACCCTCTGTGGGGGCTTTGCCTGCTCCCAGGTCCCCAGCTGGAGCCCCCAGCCCTGCTCTCTAATTCCAGCAGGGTAGGCAGCATGCCCGCATGCCCAATTGATTCTCCCAGTACACACAGGTAATTCATCTCAGCTTCCCTTTCAGATCCCCACCCCCAGATGTGCGGCCTTCCCAGCAGCCAGAGGCCAGCTCACCCCACCCATATCCCTGGCCAGCTGCAGCCCCTTATTTCCCAGGGAAGAGAGAACTAATAAAGGACAATCTCTGAGTCACAGCACCTCCCCCCCACACCTAATTCTTTCTTGCCACAGCCGCCCCATAAAACTGAGGGGAGAGATATAAAGGGAGCAAGTGTGAGTGGAGATAGAGTTTCCATGTGAGGAGGGAAGTGGAAAGGTGGGGATGTGTAGCTAGGGCTAGAACAAGAGTGGGCCAAGGCTGGGGCCTGAGTAGACATGGAAGTCCCTATTAACAGTCCCTTTGGCCCCTACAGCAGCTCTAAAGAAGGAAGAAGGGTAATATGGGGTCTGCAAGAGATGGTGGTAGTGAATATGCCAAAGATGGTAGGCCTGGTGTGAGCACCAAGGAGCGGTAATCCTGAGAGCATCCTTTCTGCCTTTCCCTTCCCTTCTCTGATCTGGCCCAGCACCCAGCAGGAGAGTCAGGAGCCCTAGCTCTGCCCTGACCCAGAGGGACTTTGGTCTGCTCCTTTACTCTTCTCTTCAGGGCACAGTCTCTTTAACTGTGGAATGAGCTCTGCCAGACACCCTGCAAATCTGAGTCAAGACAGGGTGTGCTATTGGCTGTGCCCCATGGGAACTCATGGAAGCCCATTGTTCTTCACTTCTCAGGTCAGGCAGAGCTCTTAGGAGAAGGTTGAGTTTTACAGGTATATGAGCCAGGTGCTCCAGGATGGGCAGTGTCAAGAGTTTTACTGTTGAACTCTGCAGGAGGTATGCCCTTTCCTGATGTGTCCAAGAGAAAGGGGGGGAGCAAATCTTAGGGTAGGAAACCCTCCCCATTTTTGGGACTCCTGGCATAACATTTATTTATTTATTCAATTCAACTATGACTTATCGAGTACATTCCATGTGTCAGCCACTGTTGCAGGCACTGGGGACAGTGCAGTGAACCAAATGCACACATCCCTGTCCTCAAGGAGCTGACATTATACTGGGAACAAAGAGCGACAATAAGCAGGTGACTCCTCTTCTATAAATCAGAGTTTGAGAGATGGGAGTAGGCAGTAAGATGGTGGGAGAGGGGGCTCTGGGCCATACCATGGCCACTTCTCCCTGGTATTGCTCTCAAAAAAGAGCCTTACAACCTTCTCCCACAGAAGCTCCTTTGCCAGCATTGGGCCAGTCGGATTGGGTTCAGGATATAAGCGTAGGGTGTAATGGCCAATCCCTTCTGTCTAGATCATGGAATAGGAGCACCTTCCATACTGTCCCCTGGCTTGTGCCTGTGGGGATAGACCTGAGGCCCAGTCCAGTGAATGCAGCCTGAGCTGGACCTGGTGTGGTGTAGGCCCCATGGCTGACACCAACTTTCCCAGTGGACAAATGGTTTGGTCAGTTTGGGTCCCCAGCTGCCAGCAGGGCATGGCAAAAAGAGCTCTGGATCTGGGATTGTATGAGTAGGCTCTAATCCTCTGTCTGCCATCTACTTCTTAGCAGACAGTGGGCATAAGGTTGATCACCATTTACCTTAGCTATTAAAAGGGTGGCAATTGTGACAATGTATGGGAGCGTGCCCTGGAAACAGTAAAACTCTTGTCAGATATGAGAGTTTATTTGTATCTGTCTGCATTTCCTTGGGTTCTTACCCAAAGGGGGACCTCAGTGTGTGTTGACAAAGCCTTTACAAAATGAGTGGGAAATATCAGAAAGGGAGACAGAACATAAAGACTCCTAACTCTGGGAAACGAACTAGGGGTGGTGGAAGGGGAGGAGGGCAGGGGGTGGGGGTGACTGGGTGGCGGGCACTGAGGGGGACACTTGACGGGATGAGCACTGGGTGTTATTCTGTATGTTGGCAAATTGAACACCAATAAAAATAAATTTATATATATAAAAAAAGACAAAGCCTTTACAGCAGAGAGCACCTACCTGCTCCTTTGCCCATGATTCTGGGAGAAGAGTCAGGATAAGGCAGTGCACACTTTGCTCAGTAGATTTTACCCCTGGTCTAGATCTGGCACTGCCTAGCTGTATGTCCTGGGCCAAGTCCTTTGACTTGTTGGGAATCAGGGATCTTGTCTATAAAGTAGGCAGCAGAATCTCCAGCTCTGCCTCCAGAGCTTGCTAGTGACAGTCAGCTCAGACATTATCAGATGTGCCAGGTGTAAAATGGGGCATGGGTGGCAGCAGCTCAAATACCTATGGGGCCGACAGGGTGCCAGGACCATTTCCCAGCCCCAGCGACCCCAAGGTTTAATTGGGATGGTTATTCCCCAAGGCTGAACTCCAGGAAGGACCTGGCATGGTGGGAGGGAAGAGTCATCTTCCAAGCAGAGCCAGGCCTTGTGCTGTCTTTCCCTGCCCTGCCCCCACGGGCTTGCCCCTCCCCCCCAGCAGGAGTCTGGCACCCTGAAAACCTTGCCCATGCCTGTTCCAGATGCCCCTGCCCGCTTCAGGGAGGGGCAGAGAAAGATTCAGGAGAGAGCAATATGGTGTCTGAGAGAGACAGACAGAGATGGCAGACAGATGGAGGGAGCCAGAGCGAGCCCACCTGACACTGAGATGGAGAGACAGGGCGAGTGTGAGGGCCACCATCAGCCAGAAGCAAAAGCAAGCCAGACAGTTTTTCTGCTGCTGCCTCCCCACCAAGGTGTGGGTACAGGACTGGGAGAAGCAGATCTGAGACGGGCAAGGGTGAGCCCTTTGTGATAGGGAGGTAGGTGTCAAATCCCCCGACTTCTTTGGCCAGGAGAAGCCCCTGGGGATTGCCCCAGTCCCTTGCTGCTTCAGAGAGACCCTGAGAGCTTAAGCTAGGAGCAGACCTACAATTAGGGAGATGCAGAAAGGGCCCTTGCTTGGGAACCCTGGATCTGGGTTCCAGCCCTACCACTGCTTGGCTTCGAATCTGAGGCTGGAACTTTCCCTTTTTGGGGCTCCAGAAGGCCTTTCTTATAATGGATGTGTCAGTGGAGGGTTGAATCGAATAATCTCCTCCAGCTCTAATGTTCTAGGATATATCTAAGGAAAGGCAGGAGAATATGAGGTCCCTTAAAATACAGAAACCCGTGGGCGGAGAATTTCCAAGCTCCATATGGATATTTATTTTTTTCTGTAGAGAAGGCTAAGAAGTTAGATTTTCAATCTCTGGGAGGGGGGGAACACAATTGGGTATCTGAGAGTTGGGACTGCTTGTTGTTGAGCAGAGGGAGGCTGCCTCAGGTGGAGAAGAGCTTCTCTTGCCTTCAGGTAGGGGATTGGTGAGATTCATTGCAGGGGCCTCTGCCAGTCTGCTTAGAGGCTGTGATGCTCTGACACAACCCAGGGGGGTGCCCAACCCCTGGGGGACATAGTCTTGCTCCCCCTTCCCCCGTTTTAGCAACTGGGAGCTCAGTTAACAGGGTAAAGGCAGATAGAGTGGAGGTTGTGTTTGTTCCCAGGAGTGGGCTCACTGGGAAAGGGGCTAACAGAATCCTGTTGTTCTGCTGTGCTGCTGGAGAAGGGACCCACAGAACCCTCCCAGTCACTGTCCCAAGCGCCAGAAGCCTGAAGCACGACAACAAAGATGACAGAGGGTTTGCCTGGTGGGTGGTACAGGGGATAAGTGACGGTGGCTCTATACAGGCCCTTTCCAACACGTTCCATGCTTCCTCTTCTCCACCTCATCTGGCAAGCCTGCCCTCCTCTCCTGTGCCCACAGGTCTTGTCCTGGGGGGGGTGTGTGCTGCTGTGGCCCAGGAGGCAGACACTGCTGGGGTGCTAGGGTGCTGGGGTGGGAAGGCTTCACCCAGCCCAGGAGCTTTACCCTCTCCCACTCTATGGCATGGGAGTCAGACTTGTTTACAGCACTCTCATTTTCCACATTGATAAACTGAGGCCATATCCTCCCCTTTCTCTTAATTTGGCAGGATGAGGACAAGCTGGTGGAGACTGAGGGCCACATTGAGTGTTTGTTTGTACCTTGGCGGCTTTGTCTGGGGATGAGGATGCCAGTCTCTCTACCTTTGTTCTTGATCTCCCTGGAGTGACCAAAAGAAAAGGTTAGGTTGGCTCTACAGCAAAGACAGAGAAATGGGATATTGTAACACTCATCCCAGAGGTGAGATATTGGAGACTCAGAGAGCCTGGGTGACTTGTCCACAGTCACACAGCTAGTGGAGGCATGGCCACGATCCTCTGTGGGTCAGGCTCTAAAGCATCTTCTAATTTTTGTGCTTGGTTCATTTTTTTTAAGATTTTATTTACTTATTCATGAGAGACACAGAGAGAGGCAAAGAAATAGGCAGAGGGAGAAGCAGGCTCCCTATGGGGAACCTGATGCAGGAATCCCAGGACCCTGGAATCATGACCTGAGTCAAAGGCAGATGCTCAACCACTGAGTCACCCAGGTGCCCGGCTTGGTTCATTTCTTTTTGTTTTTTGTTCATTTTCATTTTGAGGGAGGAGAGGTGAATGATAAATGTAATACCTATTCACTGAAAAAAATGTAAAAACCACAGAAGAGTATTACCAAGAAAATATTACCTATAATCCCACTAACCAGGGAAAAGCACTATTGACTTTTTGGTATCCTTTCTAGTCATTTTTTTCCTCTGCATAGTGCATACACATGCATGTGGCCGCACAGACACTATCCTCCCTTTTACCCAAATGATCATACTGATCATCCTGGTTTTTTTTTTTTTTTTAATGGTGGTAAAAAAAAAATCATATAACAGTAGGTCCATCCTCCTAACACATTTTTAGGTATAAGTGTAGTTAACTCTAGGCATGATGTTATACAGCAGAGCTCTAGAACTTTTCTATTTCACAAGATGACTGAAATTCTAAAGCCATCAAATGGCAACTCCCCCATTTCTCCCTCCTCCAGGCCCTGGCAACTGCTATTCTACTTTCTGTTTCTAAGACTGACTATTTTAAGTTCCTAGTACCAGTGGAATCAGGCAGCTTTTGTCTTTCTGTGACTTGCTTTTCTCACTTAGCATAATGTCCTTCAGGTTCATCCATGTTGTCATATATGGCAGAATTTCCTTCTTTTTAAAGGCTGAGTAATATTCCATTGTGTGTGTGCATGTGTGTGTGTGTGTGTGTGTGTGTGTTATGTTTTCTCTACTCGTGTATCTATTGATGGACACTTATGTTGGCTATTGTGAATAGTGCTGTTATGAACATGGGTGTGCAAATGGCTCTTCCAGATCCTCATTTCAATTCTGTTGGATAAATACCCAGAAGTAGGATGGCTGGATCACAGGGTAGCTCTCTTTTTAACTTTTGGAGGAACTTCCATACTGTTTTGCCCAGTAGCTGTGCCATTTTGCATTCCCACCAACAGAGCATGAGGGTTCCGATTTCCCTGCCTTTTCTGTTATTTCCCTACCTTCTCTGTAATTTTTCATTTTTGTTTTCCAGACGGTGGTATTATTATAGCCATTCCAACAGGTGTGAGATGATATCTCATGCAGTATTGATTTGCATTTCCCCAATGATGAGCGATGCTGAATGCTTTTTACATACATGCTGATCACCTACATGTCTTCTTTTGGCCACTGTATTTCATACCCTGAGTCACCTGTGTATCACTGAACCAGAAGCATGTTTATATATCATTTAATATTCCTAGCACTGCCCCTTACTTCACCCTGAAGGCAGGGGCCTGAATTTGGAGAGCCTCGAGTTGCTGCCAGGCTTCTCTTGGTGCCCAGTGTACCAGCAGGCCCATGGCTTGGCAGGGATAGAGGTGAGAATGCATCCAGGAGAGGCCCTGGAGCAATAATAGCAAAGAGTGTCAATTTGGTAGCAGACAACCCTGGGTTCAAATCAAGATTTTGTCACTTCAAGGCTGCCTGGCTTTGGGGCTAGTCAGTTCCTTTCTGAGCCCTGGCTTCCCCATCTGTGAAATGGGGATAAGAGTAGGATCTATTTCACGGCCCTTTTGTGTGGTCTCACTGAGCATGCTGGGACTTAAGCTACAGGCAGCCCCCTGGAAACCATTGGCTGTTATTATGGTGGGAATGTCAAGAAGTCTGAGCAAGTCCCTTCCTCTCTCTATGGCTTCAGTTTCTTCATCTGTACTAGGGAAGACTATATTGGATGCCCCCTTTCAGCTCTGTCTTGAGATCCCTATGAATAGAGGTAGAAGGAAGGTGAATGTCAGCTGTGGAGAAGCTAGGCGCCCTTCCTCTGACCTCCTTGTTGTTACCGTCCTTGGCCTTTTCTTCCAGAAGACCCATTTTCCCTGGTCTGAGGCAGACAGGCTCTGATGTGGCCCTGGCTTGGTTGGGCCGTCTGGCCAGAGTGGAGCAAGGCTGGGCTGCCTCCATCAACACCCAGGAGAATGTGAGCATTTAATTTTGGCATTTATTGGGAGTGTCACAGGGAGGGGGAAGCTAGCCCTCCAGAGGCTGGGACTGGACAGAACTGGGCTCACTCTGTTCCAGCTCAGAACTAGATACTCAATTAGGTTTTATAAAAAGAGAGATGGGATCTAATATGGGGTTCCTGCCAGTTCTTGAGGTTTGATTCTCTTCTTGTATATGGAAGGAACTCCACCAAGAAAGGGCCTTCAGAAAATATTGAATCCAATTCTCCCCATCGTACAGAGACACTGAGGCTGAGAGGAGAGAAAGGGTTAGCCCACACTGCCCATCTCTTCCATGTTACTGAGTAGGATGTGAAGGTCAGATCTGTTTTAGTCTCCCTGGAGATTATCCATGAGCAGAGCCAAAGGATACATTGGTTATAGATTGAATAAGCAGATGAACTTCCTGGCAAGACCCTAAGCTCATTGTATCTTCCAGTATCAAGGCAGGAAGAAACCATAAGAGGTTATTCCTTTTTTTTTAATATTTTATTTATTTATTTATTTATTTATTTGAGAGGGAGAGAGGGAGCATGCATGCACATGAGAAAGAGAGAGCACAAGTGGGGGGAGGGGCTGAGGGAGAGGAAGAGAATCCTCAAGCAGACTCTCTGCTGAGCATGGAGTGCAATGTGGGGCTTGATCTCGGAACCCTGAGATCATGACCTGAGCTGAAATCAAGTCTGGCCACTTAACCAACTGAGCCACCCAGGCACCCCGAGAGGTCATTCTGAGTTAAAGCTTTAGAAACTATTTTCAGCCATATTAATTGTATAGCTTGAGACCTAGGTGGGGACCCCAGGCCCTCCACCGTCTTCCAGCAGTGCCCCCAGACACACCTGCAAAGAACCTTTGGAGTTGAGCTCCCAAAAGAGAGGAACTGGCTCAAGGTCCAACAGGGAAGTACTCAAGACCCATTTTGGTGTTCTTCCCAGAACACAATGCACTTGAGTTAGTCTCCTTCAGCCTGCCCCCTGCCAAAATGCAAGCTCACTGGGGACTCTAGCTTATAGTCCCTTCGGCATCTGTATTTGCCACCACATGCCACATCAGGGGCTCAGCCTCGTGTGTGCTGCCTGAGTGTGTGAAGAACAAGGGGAACTGGATGCAGAGTGACATGGGCAGAGCAGCTGGCAGAGCCCTGGCTTAGTTAAGGCCCGGACAGCTGTGACCATCTGTGCCCTGACACTGGAGGATCTCTGTCCCAGTAGCAGCAACCTGGAGACTTTCCTAGGCAGCCTCTACATGCCCAGGAGTTGCCCAAAGAACCATGCCCATAGTCCTTAGGCCACAGGATGCACTGGAGGGAGACAGGTCAGTCCATTTAGCCCTTACCTCTGAGGCCCATAGCCCCTTTTGAAGTCTAGACAGGTGGCAGCAGGAATGGCTGACATGAAAAGCCAAAGCTGAGGCTGGGGTCACAGGCCCTGTCAGGAAGCTTTCCATTTCTTACCCAAATTCATGCAGCTGCCAGTTCTGGAGAATTCCTTCTTGGAGACCAGGAGTGGCTGGCCCTGCTCTCTGGATGATATTTAGAGAAGAGGAAGATACCGTTCATGAGTTTGTTCATACGTATTTTGTGCCAGGCATTAGGCTAGGTGCTTTTCTTATGTGATTTTACTCACTTCTCAGACAATGCTGTGAGGCAGGAGCCATGGTCCCCATTTCACAGCTAAATTAACCAAAGCTCAAAGAGGTTGCATTACTTCCCTAAAGCCATGAGGCAACTAAGAGACCAAGCTGGGACAGAGCCCATGGTACTCTTTTTATTGCTCCTGCAAGTCTCTCAGAGAAACTCAGCAAGCTGCTGGCCATTGGGCAGGGAGAAGAGAGCAGTGAGGTTCGGTGCCCTTGTCTTGGGCCCCTGGAGCACTGCCCTTCAACCCCCTTTCCCCTTTCTAGGAGTTCTCTGACCCTGGGAGGGCTTTAAAAGGGCTGGGGGCAGGAGAAGTGGGGGGGGTGGTGCTGCAAAGAACTGTTGCCCCAGGAATCCCCTGCTTGACCCCATGCCAGTGGGATAGCTCCAGAAAGGCCTTCTGGGAATAGAGAGAAATTCATTAGTGGATACGCAAGTCCCAAACTGTTTAGTGATTTATACTCTGGGCTCAAACAGCAGGTGGCTTAGGTTTATTATCTGACTTAGCCCAAAGGCCACCCAGTTCCACTCCTCCCTTCTTCTTTCCCTTCTTCCTTCGATTGTCAGAACTGGATCATCAGCCTGATTTATCTTAGGCCATTCCTTTAATCCCTATAGCCCAGGCCACTTCCCAGGAGAGAATGCACTGGGGATGGTAGTGGTGGGGAATGATAGGTGGCAGGGTGCCAGGATGGCCTCCTGAACAGGAAGAGATTTTCTAATTGGAGCTCTGTTCATTCAGGGACCAAAGAAGACTTCGTTACCATTTTGGGGCAAGGCAAGAGGAAAGAGGGTGAGGTACTGCAGCAGGAAGAATAGGGGGTGGATATTAAGGGGAACTTCCAGAACGCTTGAGTTTTTATTCCTAGGCTGGGATAAATGCACTGCTTGGCTATGGGAAAGGGACTGGGATGGAAATTATACAGGCTGGGCCTATAGCCAATGGGAACTTCCCCACAGAAGATGCCACTTAAAAGTGTTATTAAACCCTTAGGACTTTTAAAGCAGAGAACAAGGTAACTATGAACACCGTTTAAAGTGATATTGAGAGTTCCCGAGGGAGCTCTGTGTCTTTTGCACTCCCCTCTGCCTTGGGATGAAGACATGTGGTGTTCCCATATACCCACTACCACCAGCCCTGCCCCGGGGCCCCCACCCACACTGTGTCTATGGTCATGGTTGCCATGCCCTTCTCTATCCTCCAGCCTGACCCGTCTTCAGCTCTGAGGCAAAAGGCCTGCATTGATTTCTGGGCTCTTCTGTAGTAAAGACAGAGGGTGGGCCTGTGGTCTGCCTCAGCTGGGTTCTACCCCCTGGTCAGCCTCTGGGGAGACAGAGGCTTTGGTGGCCTTGAGTTTGCACCTGTAATCAGCAGCCTCAGCACTGTACTGAGAACATTCCCAGTTCGCTTCAGACTACTAGACAGGAAATGAAGTGAATTGACTTACCCCACTTCCTAATGCTGAGCTCTAGGCTTAGGGATACAGGTGGAAAAATCAAAGCAGCCAGCCCTTGCCCAGCTCTGAATGTTACTGCCCCATCCCCACTCCCCACCTCAGGCTGGCTTCCAGTTCAGGGCCAGAGACTTCAGAGTCCACCTGGATTGCTTCTGTGGGGTTCCACCTTCGGGAAGTTCCTCCTGATGTCTGACCTGAGGCCTTCCTGCTGTAATTAAGTCTTTTTTTTTTTTCTTCCTAGTTCTGTCTAGAGAATTATGAGGGGAAGTTTTCTGATTAAGATCACACTGTGTGCAGAGCTTAGAAGACTAGGAAGCATTGGCTGAACCAGGAAGCCCAAAGGGGCTCGGAATCTGCTGGAGTGGTTGCAGAGATGGCTGGCCCCTCCCTCTTTGGCTGTTTTCTAGATCCCATGAAGGACAGCATTACATGGTGACGAGAAAGGATGAAGCACTATTTCTTCCTAGCTGTATGACCTTGAATGGAGCCAGTCCTAGCGCCCTGGTTATTTGCCTTCTGGTTCATGGTCTTGTCACTCATTCTCTCCTGGTACCATTAGCCCTGCCTGTTAGTCTGTTATTTGGCCAAGGGTTGTATGTCCATCCCAGAGTGAGGCACTGCTGGGGGTAGGAGTAGCACTGACAGGAATGTGACCAAAGTGGCCAGGCCCTATCCTTCAGAGTCTCCCAGCCTAGCAGCCCTTCCCAGACTCACCTTCTTGATAAACCATCTGGGCTGGGAGTGGGTGTGCTTCCAGTCCAGCTGAATTGAGTAATTAAAATCTCTCCTCTCCCCCTGATAGATGACCTCCAAGGTCTGTTCCAGCCCCATGATTCTATGATTCCAGCTGGGGGTATCCAATTAACCCTTATCATGCTTGGCTGGGCTTCGTGGGTTGTAAAATGGGAAGAGGTGGTGATGGACATACCAGGATGCTCCACTCCTTCATCTCCTCTCCTCCTCTCTGCTCCCCCCCATCTTGCCCAGCCCCCATGACAAGGCTGTACTTATGAAGCCTGGGCAGTGAAGTCAGAGCATCAGAGTAAGGACGGGGCTACTGGTACCTACATCTGAGATGCTGCGTCTTTCCACTGTGGGCCTAAGGGCAGATGGATACCAGCTATGGCTTTGCATAGTATCTTCCTGGCCCTTAGTCCAGCCCAGGCAGAATGTGTTCCCAAAGGAAGGTTCTGAAGGGTGGCTTTGAGGCAGTGGGAGGTGGGGGCTTTGGGAGCACTGGCCAGTAAACAGGTCATCTGGAAGACTAGCATCTTGGATCACATCCCCCCACCCCACGAGCATGTCAATGCGAGGCAGCCTCCTCTTGGTGGTATCTTCTGCCCATTCTCCAAGGGCATGGCATTTGGATGAGGTTTGGACTCCGCTTAGCATGGTGGTGGAGCCATAGATGTGGTGATTGAGCTGATGTGGGCCTTTAAGACTGCCATAAAAAGGCAACTTTTGGACCACTTAAGACCCTCAAAAGTGTTTTATTTGGCTTGCACAATGCCTACATTAAGAAGAAACTAGCTGCTATCATTTCAAATTCAGATTTTTACATAAAAATCCAGATTTATAACTTCTAAACAATCCAAAGATCTGGGAGCACCAGGCCCATATTCTCACAAGGCAATGACTGGAGCGGAGTGGCAGCTGTCCCCTTAGCCAGGGCATATGCTCTGCTTCTCTGCTGTTCCCACCTGCTCAAGTTTGCCCCTCATGGGAGCAAATGGGGAAATTGGGGTTCAGAAAGAAAGGAGGGCACTTGCCCAAGGTCATCCTCCTATGCTCTTCCCCTGCACCCTCCTCCCCAGAGCCCAGAGGCTTGGAGGTCCCTGCCACTGCCATCTCCTCCATTCCTGAGGCCTGGGTCGCCTCAGCAGCCAAGCTTTGTCTGGTCGCCTTCCTGAACGGCCCCTTTTAGCTGCTGGGCCCCAGCCCCAGCCCAAGCCCCCTTCGGATGAGAGCAGAGGCACTGCGGGGCCTCCACAGCCCGGCCCCATCTCCCGCAGCTCTGAACAAGAATCTCATTAAGTGCAGGGGGCTGCTGCCGCCGGGCCTGGGGCGCCCTGACCACAAAGCTGGCTTCCTTCTGCAAACAGCCCTGGCTGGACCCCGGCCGGCTGTGTGTATGTGCATGTGGGGGCACTGCAGCAGCCTGTATCCAGCCCACCCCTGCAGGCTCTCATACTGCTTTGTGCCTCTTTCCCCACCCACCCCTCTGACCACCCCATCAGTGATTTTTATCTTCCACCATGCCTCCTGCCCCCACCCCCTTTATCTCTCTCTCTCTCTCTCTCTTTCTCTCTCCTACTCTATTTTCTTTTTTCTCTCTGCCTGCCTCTGTTTCTGTCTTGCTTTTGTCCCCATCTCTCCAGCAGCCCCGGATGTTCTTCATGATCTGGTTCCCTATCTCAGCCAGGAGTCCTGCCTACTTCCCTCAGGTACCATCTTGCTGCTGCACCATCTTTTTGTCCCACAGACGTGCCCTCTGAGCTTCTGCTTCTTTCTCATCCTCTATCTCTGAGCTTCACTGTCTCTCTTCCTCAATCCCTCTAGTGCTTACACTCCCATAGGCCTCCCTCACTTGGAGCCTCTGAGTCACTCTGTGTCTCCCTTACTTGGACTCTCTGGCCTGCTCTGAGTCTGTGTTTCTGAGGCTGCCACAAGATGCTTCTGGGGAGGTTTGCTGTACTGGATAAACATGGCCCCAGCAGCAGGACATGAGGAATTCTGCTGACGGTGCTCTCCTCAGGGGCTGAGGGGGTGAGGGCTGGTGGTGTGAGCCAGCAGCCAGGGGCTCCGAGGAGATAGCAGTGTCCTTTCCATGCCTGTACCCTGGACTTCCCAGCATCTCAGCCCAACTCAAAGTGTCTCCCCAGCTGGAAAAAAGGAACAGACCCCAAGGGGCTGCTTACCCAGCCTAACCCACTCACCAACAACCCCTCCTCACACACTGTGCACATTCTTCCCTCTAGTATCTATGCCTGGAGCCAACTAAATGGAATTCAGTCCTGTATTTCTTCTGGCCTGGCCTGCCTAAGCCTCAAGAGCAGGGGATGTGGAGATGGAATATAACCCCAGGGGTCTTTGATGTGAGGTAGTAGATTCAAGAGCCCATTAGAGGGATCCCTGGGTGGCACAGCGGTTTAGCGCCTGCCTTTGGCCCAGGGCGCGATCCTGGAGACCCGGGATCGAATCCCATGTCGGGCTCCCGGTGCATGGAGCCTGCTTCTGCCTCTCTCTCTCTCTCTCTCTCTCTCTCTCTGTGACTATCATAAATAAATAAAAAATTAAAAAAAAAAAGAGCCCATTAGAGGTCATTGCAGCCACCCCTCTGCTCCCAGACAATACCCTACCCTTTGTAATTGTGCTACATTTAAAATCCATACCCCGCAGGAAAAGTTTATCGCCTCCCCCCTCTAACCTATTCTCAGGCCTGATCCTACTGTCAGAAGGTTCCTGAATCAAACAGAGATCTTTCATCCTGAGACTCAGATGAGTATGGGTATGCCTGTGATGTGTGTGGCATATGATGCCTGTATGTTGGGATATGGCTGAGGCTGGCTGCCTGGAGAAAATGGAGAAGGGATCATTTATTTGGAGGTGTGGCAGTGGCGGAGGACGAGAGAAAATACAGGGAGCCCAGAGGAGAGGCTGGCACAGGAGTCCAGGGACGAGACAATGGGGTCCAGTGGCAGAGGAGCTGAAGGAGGGAAGGCTCTGTGGATACAGATGTGGGGGGAGGAAGCAGAGAAGAAGGCGCTGCATGGCATGAGTCCAGGAGACTTCCTGAAGAGGAATCGGGCAGATTTGGGAGAAAAGACTTTCAGACTGAGGAAGATCAAGTGTTTGGAGGCATGTGGAGAAGCGAAAGGTTCTTCAGAGGTAGGCAGCTTCTAGGAACCAACATTCATCTAACACTGACTCTTAGGATGACCAACTCATCCCGATTTGCTCAGGACAGTGTAGAGTTTAGCACTGTAAGTGCCACGTTCCAAGAAACCCCTCAGTCTTAGGTGAATCAGGATGGTTGGTCACCCTACCTATCTACCTACCCACCCCACCTACCAGGCAGTGTGCACAGGATGGCTCCTGCCAACCTCACAATAATCTGACAGGATAGACTGTATTAGCCCTGTTTTACAGATGAGAAAATGGAAGCTAAGAAAATTTAAATAACTTGCTTTAATGGCAGACAGTGACTGGCAGGTTTGAAGCCAAGTTCTGTTGTTTCACTGCATTGAGTTGTTTTATCCTAGACTCAGAGACCTTCAGGGACAAACTTAGTAACACCCCCCACACACACCCACTGCCTCCTCTACGTGCATTCCAACCTCAACAGAGTTTCAAAGTCTTGATATGAGCCAGTGTCATTTGGACCTACTGTCAGAGTCCCACTGGACTAGGGCTGGGAATAGGGGTGGACTAGGGGAAGGGGGGCTTCATTCCCTTCAGCACAAGGCATACCAGGGCTTCGCTATGGACTGCCACTTGTTGATTCTTTGGCTTCTCCCCCAGCTGGGGGCAGGACCAGCTGTTGGGGGATAGGGGTGGGAGGCGGAAACTGGGGGAATTGTTAAGGGGGGGGGTTGTCTCCAGGGCCTTGCTGGGTTCCTGGGCTCCAGGTGGTGGGTCTGGGGAGGGCTGGCCCAACATCTGAGAGCAGGCTGGGGGCCAGGCCCCAGGAGTCCCGCACTGCTGGTCAGCTCCTCCCATGTGCTGGGGTGTGAGGAAGTGGCCACAGAGCAAACAAACAGAGCCTGTGAGGACAGGAAGCAATTATAGACCACCCGGCCTAGGCTGCTGAGGAGTTCAGGGTGGAGAGAGGTAGTCTGAGGCAAAGATAGGCTGCCAACTAGGTGTGGCCTGGGGTGAGGCCAGAGAAGCAGGATAAAGAGGTTCTAGGCTGATGAAAGTTAAGGATTTTTAAAAAATATTTTATTTATTTATTTCAGAGAGTGAGCAAGAGAGAGCAGGTGAAGGAGCAGAGGGGAGGGAGAGGGAGAGAATCTCCTGCAGATTCTGTGCTGAGCGCAGAGCCAAATGTTGGGCTTTGTCTCATCTCTCTGACATCATGACCTGAGCTGAGCTGAAACCAAGAATCAGATGCTTAACTGACTGAGCCACCCAGGTGCCCCAAGAGCTAAGGATTTTTAGCTAACAGGGATTTATTGAGTGCCAGCTATATGCAGCCCCTGGGGATAAATGGTGGGGTTGGGGAGAGACACTTGGAAGTTTCAGACATGGGTTCTGTCTTTGAGTAATAATATTATCTTAAAAAATAATATGTACTGAATTTTGGCTAAGAATGATATTGAAATGACATCATCAAATTTCCTCCCAAATCCTGCAGAGTAGGTACAATTATTATTTTAATTTTATAGATGAAGAGATTGAGAGTAAAGAAAGGTAAGTAACTTGCCTCAGACTACCTTATCTAGGAAGAGGAGACCCAGACTTTGACCTAGATCATCTAACTCCAGAGCCAGTGCTCTGAATCCCGATTCTAAATTGCTTCTAATACAGATGAGAAACCAGTGACTGACCACAGTCTACATAATGTGCTCATCTGTTCATTAGCTTATTTCAGCTTCACAATAGCCCTGTGGGCCTGGTGATATTGTCCCCACTTTATAGAGAAGAAGATTGAGGCTCAGAGATATGAAGAGCCCAACTGCCCTCCTGATGCCAGATGTGCATTAATGTGATTGACGTGAAGCCAAACTCCCTGCTCCCCAACCCCTGGCTCCAGCAGAAAGCCAGCAGTGCCCCTGCAGTCACCTGGGAAGCATCCCATCTTGACACTCGCTATGCAATGAGTGGACAGGCAGGCAGGCAGGCACCATTTGACCCTTTGTTCCCCTCCCTTTCCATCCCTCTTCAAGGATTTATTAGGCACTTATCATGTCCCAGGTGTTGTGCTGGGGAGGGTCTGTGCATTATTCCTTTTTTTTTTTTTTTAAGATTTATTTATTTGGGGACGCCTGGGTGGCTCAGTGGTTGATCGTCTGCTTTTGGCTCAGGGCATGATCCCTCAGTCCCGGGATCAAGTCCTACACTGGGCTCTTTGCAGGGAGCCTGCTTCTCCCTCTGCCTATGTCTCTGCTACTCTGTGTCTCTCATGAATAAATAAATATAAATAAAATATTTAAAAAGAAAAGATTTATTTATTCAGAGAGAGAGAGAGAGAAGAGAGCGCATATGCCCTTAGGCAGGGGGAGGAGCAGAGAGAGAGGGAGAGAATCTCCAAAAGACTCCCCACTGATTGCAGAGTAGGTAGGGCCCAATTTCCCAGACCCAGAGATCATGACCTGAGCTGAAACCAAAAGACAGACGCATAACTGACTGAGTCACCCAGGTGCCCCCT
Organism: Canis lupus baileyi; assembly: GCF_048164855.1. Taxonomy (NCBI): domain Eukaryota; kingdom Metazoa; phylum Chordata; class Mammalia; order Carnivora; family Canidae; genus Canis; species Canis lupus. Next base: position 71,209,820 of record NC_132876.1, on the reverse strand, counting down.
GTACATGATTCCCTTAATCACACAGCTCCCCATGAAATAATTTGAACCTTCATTGTGCAGATGAGGCAAGTGAGGCCCAGGGCATTCCAGCCTCCCTCCTCCCTCCCAGGGCCCAGTGCTGGGCCTGCAGGGGCTGTAGGGGCCTAGGGAGCCCGGGCTTACAATTCTGTTCCTTTTCTAGGACACTCTCCAGTGAATTGCCGAGCCAGAGCTAGATCTTTCTCTCGGCTCCTGGAAACAAAGCCATGTTCAGCCCCTCTCCCAACACCCTTCCTCTCTCCCTTTCTGACTTGCATGGAGCTGAGGCTCCTCTGGGTCCTGATCTTAAGCACTTTTGTGCTGCTGGGACCTCAGCTCACCAGTAATGTCCAAAGCTCTGCTACCTGAATTACCTCATTTACTCCTTACTGCAATCCCATGAGATAAGATGGTTATTATCACTGTCATCTCCATTTTCCAGATAAGGAAATTGAGGCACGGGGAGATAAATGGAATCCTCAAGGTCATCAGCTAGTAAGTGGCAGAACTAGGATTCACACCCAAGCCAGCTGGTGCAGGACCCCTATGCTGAGCCAATTTGTGAAATTTTTTAAGCGCCATCCTTAAGGAACGTGGCCTTGATCCTGAGGCAAGAGGAAGTAATTGAGGGGCTTAGCCTCGGAGGGACATAATCTGCTTTTGCCTATGAGAATAATCTGTCCAGAGGCGAGAAGGATGGGACTTGGAGGGACAGATGAGAGGCAGGGACACCAGGGAGAAGGATGAGGTGGCTGGAATCCCAGGAAGGGAGGATTCTGACTTGGGGCAGTGACAATGGTCATGGACAGAAGCGGACAGAGATGGAGGACATTTGGGACTTGAAGGTAGAGCCACTGCCCTGCCAAAAGACCAGTGGGACCTGGAGTACTGCTCCTGCTCCTCCTGCCAAGGTGTGTACCCTGGTGTGAAGGAGCATCTGTCCTCAGGAAGGGGCACTCCTCTCTAAATTGTCTGCCCAGAGGGGCACCTTGTTTCAAATTGGCACAGGACACCATATGGGCTCACTGAGGGTCCTGACTGGGTGCCCGCAGAAGCTCCCACCCAGCCTTTCTTCTTCTGCTCCCTCCTGCACCCTGGAGCTTCCTTACAGTTTGGGTAGATTGTGACAACGCGAGGAAATGCAATATACGTCTGTGTGTGTGCACATATACCTGTGTATATGTGTGAAGGGGGACATCTAGATAGAGATGGCGAACTGCTAGTAGTGGTTCTGCTGGGGAGAGAGGTGAAAGACGTGGAGAACCTCACCTTTTGCCATGCACACTTAGACACTCTATGAATTTTCTTATAAGAAACATGTTTGGGGAAGCCCGGGTGGCTCAGCAGTTTAGCTCTGCCTTCAGCCCAGGGCCTAATCCTGGGGACCCGGGATAGGGGATCACGTTGGGCTCCCTGCATGGACCCTGCTTCTCCCTCTGCCTGTGTCTCTGCCTCTGTGTCTCTCATGAATAAATAAAATCTTAAAAAAAAAGAAACATGTTTGGTCTAAGAAGTTAATAGGAGGACTCCTAAAGGGTGTAAAAAGTTAACGTTCAGGGTCAAGAGGAGTATCAATTGAGAAAATGGAGAGCACTTGGCAAATTGAGGGCTTGGATGACAGATTAGTGATATTCCCACCCCTCTGTGAAAAAAGAAAGGGCAAAATGTCCCAGGGCTGATCATTCCCAGGCGCAGAGCCCTAGGTGGCCCAAACCCTGGGAAGTAAGTGGTAAAACTCAGCTGCCCTGGTGTCCTCAATGGTTGCTCTTATCCCATCAATCCCCTGGGACCAGTCAGAGTTTGCACGAAAGGGAACTTTAGTTGTAGGGCTTTGCTGGGGCCCTGGGAATCGGTGACAAATTGAATGGGATAATAAGTTAATTAAAGCTGTCCCATATGTGAGACATCCCAGGGCAGGAAAAAAGAGGCTTGGCCAGGGCGTCACACAGGGCACCTGGATTCCTGAGCCACAGACTCCCTCAGGAACCTTAGGCCAATCCCTCCCCGTCTCTGGGCCTCAGTTTCTCCATCTATACAATAAGGAAACTGGCAAACCTGGTCTCTTGGGGCTGTGCTAACATTCCAGGAATTTCTAATTAAAACTGTCCCCTGTGTATTAATCTTCTTGTCAAATTTTTAATTAATGGCTGATGGAGCCAGAGCAGGCACCAGCTGCCATCCCCCTGCTGGGAGGCAGGGGACACCCACAGGATGCTTGACCTGATAATCATCACTGAGTGGCCTCTATCCCCATCTCTCCAACCCAGGCCTGCTCTCATAGTTGAATGATTTTTCCACTATACTAGACCACCTTAGGATTGAGGGCCTCTGTGTGTGTGTGTGTGTGTGTGTGTGTGTGTGTGTGTGTATTTGATGGTGGTAGAGGGTATAGCCTTTCTCTCAACTCTGCCACTAACTAGCTCTGTGACTAACTTAGCCCCCTGATCTTCGGTGTCCTCTTTCATTAAATAGGGATAGCAGTTGGCTGCAAGTAACAAAAGAAATGCTGAAAATGCCTTCATGATAAGCCTTCACATTATCCCACCTGAAGAAGAGTGCCTCAATGGTTGGTTCATTCAGCATCAAGAACTCTGGTTCTTTCCATCTTTCTGCTCTACCATTCTTAATCTTGGCTTTTGTCCTAAGATCTGTCCCCTCATAGTCATAAAGGTGGCTGCAGGAGCTTTGAGTGTCACACTCTAATTCAATAAAATCCAAAGACCAAAAGAAGTAGCAATCTTGCCTCATGTCTGTTATGTCCCCTTTCAAAAACAAGGCAGCCTTCCCCAGAGTCCAACAGCTTTCTGCTCATGTTTCTCATTGGTCAGAATTGTGTCACATGCCCAAGCTGAGCTCAAAACCATGGCAAAGAGGTTGGAACTATCATGAATGACTTGGGAAGTATTGTCAACAAGATTTTCCTGGGGTGCTTTTAAAAATACCAGTGCAGGCAGCTGGGTGGCTCAGCGGTTTAGTGCAGCCTTCAGCCCAGGGCGTGATCCTTGAGACCTAGAATCGAGTCCCACGTCAGGCTCCCTGCATGGAGCCTGCTTCTCCCTCTGCCTGTGTCTCTGCATCTATCTCTCTCTCTCTCTCTCTCAATCTCATGAATAAATAAATAAAATCTTAAAAAAAATACCAGTGCCCAGACCAATTTAATCTCTGGAGGTGGGGCCTAATTAACAGTATTTTTTAAAAGCTTTCCACATGAGTCAAATATGCTTAGACTAACCAAGATTCAACCCCCAAAGCCCAGCCATCCACATGCTGCTTCTGATAGAAAAGAGGAAATGGTGGCAAGTGGCTGTGAGTGACCCACTATCCACACACATTTTTTGTCTCATATTAGCACCAGAAGTGGGGTTTAATCCTGTGCAAACATGTGTCCTCCAAAGACTTCCTTCCAAGACCAGCCCTGCCTTTAGAATCTAAGGCTGTCTTAAAGCAGTTGCTTCCAAACCAGGTTATACTGCAGATGCTCCTGAGGTGCTTGTTAAAAATACAGATTCTTGAGCCTCCTTAATGGCTATAGCATTGGAATCATTAGAATAGAGCCCAAAAGGGCTCTATTGGTTAAGCATCTGACTCTTATTCCCAGCTCAGGTCTTTATCTCAGGGGCATGCGTTCAAGCCCCATGTTGGGCTCTGCACTGGGCATGGAGCCTACTCAAAAAAAAAAAAAAAAAAAAAAGGAATGGAGCCCAAGAATACATACATAGTCACAAACACATATATTTGTTAATTCCTCAGATGATTCTCAGGCATTTACCCATAGAGTGGTGTTTTGAAATGACTACTCTACATATCCTCATCATAGGCCTGAAATGGTGCCCGAAATTTCACCATTAAGTTCACTCTTCTAAGTTACTCTCCCTAGTATTGCCGCCCCACATTAACACGTTACATTATTGATTGTTAAAGAAAGTTAGCTGGAAAGTCACTGAGAGTCTCTTGCATCAGTTTCCTTTCTCTTAAAATGAAGGTAATCGTGCTTACCTCATCACTAATTACAAAAAGCACCCAGGAGATAACAGAAGGGAGTTCGTCAACCTGAATGTGTTGAGGGACAGTGAGAAAATACCCCTGGAACTGGAGATCAGAGGCCAGTGTTCTATCCTGTTACTGGCTCACTTTGGCCAAGTCTTTTCTACTTAGCAAACCCCCAAACCTCCATTTTATAATTTGTGAAATGTGAAGGATTGCATACATGAATATATTTTTTGAGCACCATTCTTTTTTTCCATTGCAGTATAATTGACATACAATGTTTTATTAGTTTCAGGTGTGCAACACAGGGATTCAACAATCCTATATGTTACTCAGTGCTCATCATGATAAGTGTACTGACCATCTGTCTCCATACAATGTTATTCCAATATTATTGACTATACTCCCTCTGCTGTACTTTTCATCTCTGTGCCTTATTTATTTTGTAGCTAGAAGTTTATACCTCTTCATCCCCTTTATCTATTTTGCCCATCCCCCCCACACCTCCCCTCTGGCAACTGCCAGTTTGTTCTCTGTATTTAAAAGTCTGTTTTTAATTCTTTCATTTTATAGATTCCACATACAAGTAAAATCATATGGCATTTATCTTTCTCTGTCTGACTTATTTCACTTAGCATAATACCCTCTAGGTCCAGCCGTGATGTTGCAAATGGCAAAAATCTTGTTCTTTTTTATGACTAAGTAATATTCCGTTGTCTATATACCACTTTTTGTCCATTTCTCTATCAATAGACACTTGGGTTGCTTCCATATCTTGGCTATTGTAAATAATGCTGCTACAAACATAAGAGTGCATGCATATTTTCAAATTAGTGTTCTCATTTTCTTTGGGTAAATACCCAGCAGTGAAATTACTATGTCATAGGGTAGTTCTATTTTTAATTTTTTGAGGAACCTCCATACTTTTTTCCACCGTGGTTGCACCAGTTTACGTTTACATTTACACAATGTACAAGGGTTCCTTTTTCTCCATATCCTCTCCAACACTCGTTATTTCTTGTCTTTTTGATTTTAGCCATTCTAATAGGTGGAAGGTGGTATCTCATTGTTGTTTTGATTTGTACTTCCCTAATGATGAGTGGTGTTGAGCATCTTTTCACGTGTCTGTTGGCCATCTGATGTCTTCTTTGGAAAAATGTCTATTCATGTCCTCTGCCCATTTTAACTGGATTACTTGTGGGGAGTTTTGTGGATGTTGAGTTGCATCCGTTTTTTAAAATATATTTTGGATGTTAACCCCTTATCAGATATGTCATTTGCAAATATCTTCTCCCATCCACTAGGTTGCCTAATTTTGTTTCGTGGATGGTTGCCTTTGCTGTGCAGAAGCTTTTTATTTTGGTGTAGTCCCCATAGATTATTTATTTTTCGTACCATTCTTAATGACAACAAGAAGAATCTCCTCTGCAGAAATAATTAGCCAGTTTAGCAAGTTGCCTTGCTATGTCCTGATGGGTAGTACAGAAGTCCTCTGTGTTTGGCAGGATGAGGACAGAGGGAAAGGGCTAGATTGTGCAGTTCTCTCCAGGGAGGAAAGGCCTGGTAGGTGTCCATGGAGAGATCTAGGGAGGCCTGTAACGAATGAGGACGTTTTCCCATGTCTTTGGGGATTTCTTCTGGGGCCTATGGGGCCCTTAGTGTTCCTCGTTGGACTTTCTGGAGCTCCTCATCCAGAAGCTCGCTGCCTCACTCAAGAGCAGTATATTGGACACCTAGGTACTGCAGGGTTTGTGAAGTCAGCACGTCCCAGCCTGGCCTCAGGTTCCAGTCCCCCTCCAGGCCCCAGATGTCCCATTTCCCCACTCTCTTTTGCTCTAACATTTAGCTACAGGTCAGATGTAGATTTCCTTTTACCTAGCAGGCCTGAGACTGTCCATCTGTGGAGCCAGGGCTGGAGCCACAGGCCATGTAATGAGCAGCTCATCCATCAGCTGAGTCCAGGCTGGAGCTGGGAAAGAAGACTATGGGGTATCAGGCCACCCTGGATGTGGGGTGGATGAGGGGAGCCCGAGGAGGCTTGTTCTGACTGAGGCAGTCTGAGGAGTGGGGCAATCCAAGAGGAGGAATGAGGAATCCTAAGTCTAGTCCTCTGAGTACCACTCTCCATGTGACCTCGAACGTGACCCTGCCTCAATCTCACCTGTAGCATAAAGAGGTTGGATTAAAATCCCAGAGCCATGGACTCTCAAGGTTGAATGTACCCTTAGCAGCTATCTAGTCCCAGCCCACACCCTGAGCTTGATCCCTTCTGCAGCATTGCTGCACAACCATAGTCCAAACTCTGCTTGCATACCTCCAGGGATGGGAAGCCCACTTCCTCAAATGGCATCCTGTTTGATCTCGGCATAGATACCTGCTAGATGTTTCATTTGAAGTTGATCTCCCTGGCTCCCATCAATAGCTCCTAGCTTTGTCTCCTGCAGCCACATACTTCATCTTCTCTGTGACAGATACTCAGAGGTCTGAAGTTCAAGTTCCCTGAGTCTACTTTTCTCCAGACCAAATACCCCCTTCATCTCTAACTATTCTCATAAAGTCTGATCTGTGACTCCTTCATGTTTGGAGCCTGTAACTGGACACAGTCCCCCAGGCGGGGTCTTGGTAAGCCTGCACAAGACCCAAACATCCCCTGGCTCCTTTTACAAGCAACAGTTATTGCAGTTGAATCTAAGTTTCCATTGGATTTAGCACCTATAGGGTCTCCTCTAGCCTGTGAGCTCTGCGAGGGCAGAGGGCTTTTCTGATTCCTTTCTGGTACCCAAGGGCCCAGCCCAGGACCTTTTCCAGAGCTGGCATCATAAATTGTGTGTTGAGGTAGCTGAGATCCAGGTGCACGTGGGGATGCAACCCAAATTAGAAGAGTGGGCTGGGCCATGGAAGGGCCCAGATCATCCACATACATTCAGGGAACCTCCTCCCACCTCTGCACCAGCTACATTGGCCCACAGTGAGGGCCCAGCATGTTGTCTGGGTGCTGCTGCTGTTCATCAGTGCCCACGCCTCAAGGAGGCTGATATCTTTATCTGCAGCCCCCAAGGGCTCCAGAGAGCCCTGCCTGTTTCTCATAGTTCCGTGTACAACTTGACTATGTTGTATAAATCTGTGTGTGGCTGCTGGAGGTACCCCCTGGTATCTACCAGAGGCAGGAGACGGCAGCTGTATCCTATCCATTAGCAGAGGTGACCTGGAGATCCACCTGAAGCAATATGAAATATGCCCCATCAGTCAGCAAGGGTGTTCTTGGCTGGCTGATGAGGAAGAGAACAGTGGCTATCACTTGACAGTGGTATTCCCAGCTGTCTGCGTGAAGAGGGGGAGGCAGCTGCCCTGGCAGGCAGGCAGCTGGGGTATCCTGGGCATGCCCACCCTGATGTGGCCTTTGTGTGTGTGTGTGTGTGTGTGTGTGTGTGTGTGTGTTCTCCTGCCAGTCAGCTGTCATCAGCCCCAGTCACCACAAGGGAAGTCAGCCCTGCCAGAGCTCAAGACAGGGAAAGGACACTTTAATTATTCTACCATCATCTGTCAGGGTCCCAGTGGAGTGGGCAATGGCTTCAAGGCTGGCTGGAGGGATTGTGTACTAGAGAAGAACAGGACAGATTGGGAGCCTGGGTGGCTCAGTGGTTAGGCATCTGCCTTTGGCTCAGGGCATGATCCTGGAGTGCCAGGATCGAGTCCTGCATCGGGCTCCCTGCATGGAGCCTGCTTCTCCCTCTCCCTATGTCTCTGCCTCTCTCTCTGTGTCTCTCATGAATAAATAAATAAAATCTTTTTTTTTTTTAAGAACAGAGCAAATGAAGGAAAGGAGAGGGAGGGTCATGAAGAAACCCATGAGCAAAGGGAGCCAGCAGAGACTTCTCCAGACACACAGCTGTGGATGGGATATTTCCAGAGCCAATTTCTGCAGGTGCTAGAGTGGCAAGGGCAAGCATGGATTTGGGAGTCAGACAGTCCTGGTTCTGCTGCTTCCTGGCTCCCTGGCCATTTTTTTTTCAGCTGAGAAGTGGAGATGTTGTAAAAATCCAGATTAGGGCCAGGGTACATGCCTAGGAAAGGGAAGGCCCCTCTTGCCATCTCCTCTCTCTAAGGCTACCCATCTGAGGCAGATGGTGGCTGGCAAAGGTAGAAACAGGAACTGCTTTGGTGGGGGGATATCTGTCAGGTATGTCCTAAGCCCAGTCCAGAGTCTCTTTTGTCTTTTCTTCCCTTTTGCTGGGAAACCTAGTTGTCATAGGTGATAGGAAGGGGTGACAGGGGGAGAAGCTAGAGTCCCTATAAGTGACTCCGTGCCCAGCTCTAGCTTCTGCCTGGGTATTTTCGGCATTCCTCAACTCTAGGATCTTTCTAGAAACATAGCCAGAGGCTGATGACACACCAGCTCCACTAACTAAAAGGCTCTTCTTCCATCCCTTTCCTAAAGCAGAAGGCAGGCATTGGTGCAGATGAGGAAACTGAGCCTCTGTTTAGCGACTTGTTCAAGGTCACACAACTATGGGATTGACACAGGATTCAAACCTGCCAGACCCACTGTCCTTTTAATCTTATTCCTCATCACCCTACCTCCCCCATCACATTCCCAGCATCCCAGGCCCCAGCTGTGACAGACTGACTGCTCATGACTTCCACAATACTCCCTGCATCTTCCTGCCTCTGTGGTTCTCCTCAAAGGCTCTTCTGGCCTAGAATGTCCACTGTGCTCTGCCCTGCCCTACTTCTCCCATTTTCCCACACCCATATCTCCTCCTGGGCCTGTGAAAATCCTCCTTATTCTTCAAAGCTCTGATGCCTTTTCTGATTGCTGAAAGCTGAAGGACTTCCTGTGTTCTCAGAGGGCTTTGCTTCACTCTTGCCTTATGTCTCTAGTTGCTGTGCTCACAGAACAAGAGAGAACTTGGAGATCATTGAGGCAAACCCTCTCAGTGAAGGGACCTAAGAGGACCAGGGTGTAGAAGGGGCTCCAATACCTTCCTACTTTCCTGCTTTTCTCTCCAACCCTTTGGCCACGAGTTCACAGTTTCTTTCCTGTTGGAGGTCTCAAGGCTTTAGATCCTCCCTCTCCCCCTTGCCTTTCCCTTCTCTTCTGCTCTCCTCCTTTCTCTCACTAGGGGAACTCATCTATGATGAGACCTTAAGGACAATATTTCTAATTACCTCCAGGTCATTGATATTAGGATGTCCCCTACCTGCCTCAAATTCAACCCATCACAACTAAATCCATCAGGTGCCATCCTCTCCAAACCTGCCCTTGTATCTGTGTCCCCTATCTCAGTGGATGGCATCACTACATCCCCACCAGAATCTTGGAGACATCCTCCAATACCTTTGTCTCCCTACCCCTGTCACATCCAACCAGCCACCAAGGCCGAATTCCCTTATTTCTCTCTCTCCAGCTCCATGGTTTCCATCTTGGTCTAGAACTCACCAGCTTTAGCCTGTGGTTGCCTCCTCCCTGCCTTCTGGCTTCCACTCTGCCCCTGGGTCTGCCATCCCATTCACCACAAGGGGAGGAGAAGGAAGGTTTCAAAACACAAATCAGATTATGTTACTGCCATGCTCAGAAATCCCCAGGACAGAGAATAAAATTGAAGTGCCTAAAGGGTCTCACCTTGTTTCCCTCTGCCCCCGTCATATTGATCGCGCTAGTCCATCTTCTGCTCCTGAGCAGGCTCAGGTATCAGGCTGCTGCTTCCGCCTGAACAGCTGTCCTTTCACCCTTCATCTGACCAACTCCTTCTCCACCTTCAGGTCTCAGGTTATCCATCCCTCTGTATGTGTCCTTTAGGATTCAGCTCAGGTACCACCTTCAAGAAGTTTCCTGACTTCTCTTCCCCTCAAGTCTGGGTTAGACACCCCCTCCTATGAGCTTGGATCCCCTTCCATGACCACCCCCCTACTGCCCTGCAGATCTCCTGTATCACAGCACGGTTCATCCCGGATTGTAAATACTTGGGTATTTATTCATTTCTCCCTCTAGACCAGGGGCTGGCAACCTTAAAGTCCCCAGGCAAAGTCTGATCTACCACCTGTGTTTGTAAATAAAGTTTTATTGGCTCACAGCCATGCTTATTTCTCTTATATATGGTCTATGGCTGCTTTTATACTACAATGGCAGAGTTTAATAGTTGTGGCAGACCACAAAGCCCCAAATAATTACTATGGGACCTTTTACAGAAAAGGTTGCTGACCCCTGCTCTAGATCATCTGCCCCACAAGGACAAGGGTAGTGTTCTCCTGGCTCATTGCTGGGTCCTCATCACCCAACACAATGGTTAGTGGTTGGCAGGTAGTCTAGAAACATTTGTGAAGTGTTGCTTACAGTGCATATGATCACAGGGTAAATCTGCAGCAGCCCACCCAGGGTCCCTACAGCCCCCAATGGGCTCAGACTTGTGGTTTCTCAATCTGAGTCCCCAGGGAACAAGAATGAGGTCTGATTCCCTGTGTATTTCCAGCCTTCCGCAGAGTAAGACCAGGTCCAGAAGACAGAGAAGCTGTTGCTGTGGGCCACCTAAAGGGCTCAGGGAAGGACAGCAGGGCCCTTGAGCTGCCCTGAGGGGGCTCTGCCTACATCAGAGATGTGCACCTCTACCTTAAGACTGTCCCTGACATTAGAGCAGTGGACCTCAATCAGGGACAACTTAGCTGCCCTCCCCCAGGGGATATCTAGCAATGCCTGGAGACATTCCTGGTTGTTACATATGAGAGGCTGGAGAGATGTAGCCACTAGTGGCACCTAGTGGGTACAGTCCAGGGATGCTGGTAAACATTCTACAAATGCATAGGACAGCCCCATACAACAAAAATTATCTGGCTGAAAATGCCAATAGTGCCCAAGTTGAGAAATTCTGCTCAAAAACAAGGGTTTTCAGCCCTGAATCTCCATCAGAAATGGGCATTGCTTGGGCTTCAGCCTGGATCAATTAGAACAGAACCTCTGAGCTAGGACCCAGACATCAGCATTTTTAGAATCTCCCCCAGGTGATTCTAATGTGAAGCCAACACTGAGAAGCTCCAGGCTTGAGCCTACTTTCTGGGAAAAGTTTCCAAAGATGGACCTGCATACAGCCCCAAATCACCTATAACAGTCATTGCCTCAAACATTTGGTCCCACTGCCAGGCTCTAAGGCCAGCTAGTCATTTGAGAAAATCCAACTCCTGCTCTCATGGGATATCTCTGAGCACTGAGGGGCCAGCAGAGCCCTCTTATCCCACTTCCCTCCCTGCCCATCTCTGAAGGAGGAGGGGTGCTGGTGGAGAAGAGGGGAGGGGCTGGGGAGTACAGCTAGGATTCCAATCACCTCCAACCACAAAAATCCATATCAAGCCATCTCTCTCCCTTCTCCCCTTCCAAGCTGAGCTGTAGAGAGAAGCACCCCCTTCCTGAAAGCAACCCAGAGGCCCCAACCTGATGTGGAGAGAGGGGCTCAGCAGTGTGGATGTTGGGGAGGAGGAACAAAAGCTCCTACCTCCCTTATTTGGCATTAGCTTGGGGGATGTGTGTGAAGCTACTGGCACCTCCTAAATTCAATCAGCCCCTGGGCCTGAGCAGGCTCCCCAGCCCGGGAAAGGAAGGTACTGGATGGGCAAGGGAAGGTGGGTATCTCCACCATGGGAGAAAGTTTTCCTCTCCCTCTAAAACAGTGCCTCTACAGGGGCAAACCCAGTCTGACTCCCCCATCCTCTCCCCAGGGTGGAGTTGTGTATCCCTCCCAGACTGAAGGCCTTCCTCTCCAGGGAGAGCCCCTCTGCAGCTTCCACTCTTCTCCAGGGCTAGGCAAGTCCTGATCCCTTTCTAGGCAATTCTAGTCAAGACAGCTTAGCCACCAAGTACTGAAAGGAGAAGAGGCCTAAAAGAATAGGGCCAGGCTTCCATGGGACTCTCTGACCAGAAGACTTCTGCAGTTTTGAGGCTGCTGGAATTCAAGATTGGAGAGGCCACAGTTCAGCCAGGCTCTGACAGTAAGATTCCTGGGGTCTAGGCTGGCAAGCTGCTGCCAGAGGGACAGAGAAGAAGCACAAACAGAATGAAGCTGAGCAGCAGATTACTACTTCACAAAGTGAACCCTGGCATAGGCTATCCAAAAATGACAGATAAGGCTCCCAAGAACACTGGAGCAGGAGCAAGCGGATAACTGCCCTACTTTGGTGGGGGCGAGAGACAGGGGGTTGGGAAGTGACAGGCAAGGGACTTTGGAGCCAACCCTGAAGCATGAAGGAGAAATTGCAGAAGACAGAAAAGAGGAATCAAGTGGGAAGACACAGTGGAGGCAAATGCCAGGAGGGGTGCCGAGTCTGGGATACGTGGCACTGGGCCTTGTGGATAAAATACATGGTATGCATAGGCCAGAGATAGAACTGAGGCCCTCAGCAGGAAGTTCTTGGAATGGGAAGGCCTGTGTGTCCACCCATATGAGAAACCTGACTTTATCCTGAGAGCTGTGGGGAGCTGTGGATATACTTGAAGCAGGGTTAAGTGATATGATCACCTTTGACATTTGGAACAGTTCTTCCCCCTCATGGTTGGAGGCTGGATTGGAGGATGGAAAGGCACAAGACCTAAAGACAAATAATCATCTAGGGGCCAGTGGAATGGTCTGAACATAGGCCCCTGTGGGCCCTAGTCACCATTTAGGCATCAGCTTTCTGGGAGGTCCTCCATGATCCCCATGCCTCTTGTAGGCTCCCTTGGCCCCTTGGAACTGCTCCTATCTTGGCCCTTAGCAACCTGGATGGCAATTTTCTGTAAGCTGTGGGAGGGCAGGGATCATGACTGACTTGTTCACCACTATCACCCACCTCAATGCACAAAGTTGGCACATGTTCAATACATATGGAAGGAAGGAAGGCAGGAAAGCAGGAAGGCAGGCAGGCAGGCAGGCAGGAAGGAAGGAAGGAAGGAAGGAAGGAAGGAAGGAAGGGAGAGAGACATGTCAATGTCAAGAATGATGCTCAAATGGATGGATGGTGATATTACTGAGGCAGAGGATGGATTTTATTTTGCTGGTAGAGAGAGATAAATTTAGAGTTGACCTGGAGGTATATGATGGTCACCCCAGAAGACATATTGAGTAAGCTGTCAACTCTCAAGGAGCTGCTTGGATTAGGCCAGTCTGCTGAGAAGCATGAGCTAAAGCTGTGGGAATTAATTTAAATTTAAAACTTGATGTTTTTGACTCCTAAGTAAACAGCCAGCCAAGATCCAGTGTATTTTGAAACACTGGTAGCCAAGGACATGACAGGAAGAGGTGGAGGGAGGTGGCAGAGGTAGGTGGCGGGAGGTGGCAGCCTCCCCCTGTGGGGTAGAGGAGGATCCCTTCTCTGGACCTAACTCAGCTGTCACACAGCTCTGTAGGGAGAGAGAGCCCTGGCTGGGGGGCCTAGCTTGGGATGGAGGACTGGACAGAACGAAGGTCCCCTGGCCTGTGTCCCTACCCCACCAGGTACCCCTCAATGCTCTCTGGCTCCTTCCTCCTCACTGGAACCAGCGAACCTCAGTTTTGCTGTGAGTCTCCCATCTCCATGGACTTACACACACCCCTTTCCCCACTGCTTCATCCTTGCCCTAGCCAGCCACTGTAACTCAATGCTCCTGCTCCTTCCTTAGCTGGGCCCAGGAATCCTGCCAAACATTGTGCTTCCTGGCCTGGGGATGACTCAGGCTTCCTTCCCCAGCACCACCCCACCCCCAGTCCCTGATCCGTGCTATAGGCTGAGCAGGGAGACTTGCTGATGGGCAGCTTCACTCTAGGAGACAGCATACTGGGGAGATGGACCCAGGCCCCTGCTCCTCATGCCAACCAGGCAGCATCCACGGGGCTGTGGGTACTGCAGGTAAGGCATCAGGGCTGGGGATTGCCAGGAGGCCTGGCAGGCTAGCATCAGTACTCCAACATGATAGTACCTAGGAACCAAGGGGCCTCAGATACCTACTAAGTTGCAAGCCAGGCAGTCTTCCTTAAAACCTTAGAGTTAGCCATTTCAGATGGAAGGTCAGTCATCCAGGGGTTCCAGAGATCACGGGCCTGACATAAAATCCTTGTGCCACCTCTTTTTAACTGAGTGACCTTGGGCAAGAAGGTCACTTTGAGACTCAGTGTACCCATCTGTACAATGGAGAAACAACTCTCCTGCCAGGGTTGTTAAGAGGATTGAATGAAGGAATACATGGAAAATGCTCTGTAAACAGGAACTGTAACAGGAGGGGTGTTATATTTATCTGCATGGCTAGGATGGAGACAAAGAAACAGGTGGCTTTCTGCTTTTCTGTCATCCAAGGGCACATTGCCCAGTCCTTTCCATTTGACACTCTGGGATTCCTTGAGGCCTCAGCCCATGGAAGGAAGGTCAGGGCTCAGAATGGTGGTTGCATATTTTGCTAGAGGACCTTCAGCAAGAGACTTGAATTTTCTCAGCCTCAGGGGGAATTTCTTGGGGAAGATTTCTCCTTCCCTCTCTCCCCTCCCAACCTCTTTCCTTCCCTGGGGCTGGTGTGGTGTTCAAAGAGGAAGTTCACGCAGAGGTGAGGCCCAAAGGCCCAGTACTCTTCTAAGATGTGCTGGGGTTGGGGGGAGGGCAGAAGAAATGTGGATATGTGGAGGGCAGGGCCAGAGCTGGCCTGTGTCTATGATCAAAGGCACAGGATGGGGTGGGCCAGGGGGTGGAGGGTGAGTTCTTTGCATTGCTGAGGGTTTAGTGCTTTCTCTTGGTTGCCTGGATACTTTGGTGTCCACTTCCCCCCAACCCCAGTGTCCACCTTGGGCTTATGCCCATACCCCCTACTCAGGACTAGCATGAGTGAAGAGCAGGCTGCTTACCTGGCCACTGGTGGGCAAGTTGGTGGATCGCCTGCCTGGCCGGCCATCTGAGACCTGTCTAGCTAGCAGCTGCCTAACCTAGCTGTTGTGTGTGGAGTCACGGGCTGCAAGCTTCCTGGGTTGACTATCAGAGGGCTGTGCTCCCTGCAAGCTGCCCACGGCCAGAGTTCAAGGCATCCTACTGCCCCACTGCCTGGGGCTTACCAGCCTCCAGCATGTGTGAGAAGGTGTTAGTGCTGTGGCTGAGTCTAAGCCTCTCAACCTCTTGGCTCAGGGCAGCAACACCTGTATGGCCATGTAGACCTCTATGAGCCTACATGTACTGTCCTGGGCCAGAGGAAATAGAGCTCAGCTCTACAGGCGTGCAGCTTCCTCCAAAGGAAGGAACATGGGAGCAGAAATAGTGGCTTTGTTCTGGAGGAGAGGAGGAAAGATTCAGGCCTTCCTGGGCTCACTCCAGTACCCTGGGGGTTCTGACTGCCAATTCATCTAGGAAACGTGCCTTCTAAACAATACCTAGGCCAGCCTGTCCCAAGCCCTGCTTCCCATCCTTGGTGGGAGTCCTGGGGGGAGATGCCTCTGAACCATTGTTCCCAGGGACACTCACCAGGGTCAGGTCTAGGCTAAACCAGGGTCCTGAGTTCCCACACCCTAGGAGGAGGCATACCTTTGTTTGTGGCTGGGCAGCCAACCACTCAGGACATGATGGTTTGTTGGGGAGAGGGGTTGGAGTAGACAGTGCTCCTTTTTATTTGCTTTGGGAAGGGTTTATAGGGAGTAAAATGAGGAAGGGAGCAGACACTTGGCCTCAGATTATGGCAGACTTGGAAGGCACCACAAAATGGAAGGAACCCCCGAAGTGTGCTTAGTTGTTCTCTGGAGTTTGGGCTCCATGTGGGTAAGAACTTTGTTTTGTTCCTGCCTGTATCCTCAGTGCCTAGAAACAATGCATGGCACATAGCAGTGCTCAAAAAAGATCTGTGACTCTATGAACCCCTTTGCTTTCCCATTTGACGCTCCACCTGCACAATTGAAGGCTGCCGATACTCAGAGTGCTCTGGACTTACCAACAAGGCTGGTTTCCATTTTGGTCTATATAACATTCTAGCTAGGTGGTCTGATGTCTCAGTTTCCTTATCTGTAAAGGGGAGATAGCTATTCCTACCTCCAAGTTACCAGGAAGACTTTTTGAGATAGCTTTGGGAGCTTTCCTGGAACATAGTAGATGCCCCACAAATGTTAGTTCCTTTCCCCTTTCTTTTTACTGAGTCTTCTCCTATTCAGGCTGAATGACCCAGCAGCTCCAGACATTCCTTATTATTTCATTTGATCCTCGAGCAACAGGTCCTGTCAAGTGTGTGGCTGTCCATATCCCCATCTTACAGATTTGGAAACTGATGCCCAAGGAGAAATATTCTGGTCACACATGAAGTGCTAGGGGCAGAATTTTTATGCCATTCTGCCTGGCTCCTGGCCTTTTGACCTAACACAACACTTGGCTCCTACCATTCATAATAGCTTGTGTCTGACATTCTAGCTGTGTGACCTCAAGCACCTCACTACATGTCTGTGAGCCTCAGCTTCTTAAGCTCTCCAATGGGAATAATTATTCTGACTCCGTAGGCCTTGATGCCAATCTAGGGTGGCTGGCTATATCATCAGTTCTTCACCTTCTCTGCTGCTTCTCTCCCAGTGATTGACAGATTATGTGCCTCTGACCACCATCCTCCCCAGGCATTCTTTGCAAGGTGGCTGGAACTCCAGCCCTTTCACTCTCTTTCCAGGAAACATCTCTGAATGCAAGTGAGTGAGAGGGACATTATTAGAGGGATAACATTGGGTCAACTCTAGTTTATTAAAATAGCAGTAAATCATTTTTTAAACTATTATTAGCACCAAATGACTTTCAACACACTGTACAACTGTTTGTGACACACCAGTGGGTCATGACTCCTGAGGGAGAGTGGCTGGTGTTTTTGATAGCTCTTCTGTAAATGTGTAGGGTCCTGTGGAAATGCAAGCAATGATAAGCATTGTTATAATAATTACCATTGTTCCTATCCCAGGAGCTATGTAGCACAAAAGTTAAGACTTTTAACATTTTTTGGTTTAGAAGCCAAACTGCTTGGGTTCAAATACTGGGCCTGTCATTTTCCAGCTATATAACATTGGGCAAATTACTTCACTACTGAAATAAAATAAAATAATAAAATAAAATAAAATAAAATAAAATAAAATAAAATAATAAAAAAGTTACTTCACTATGCTATGAGCCTCAATTTCCCCATACATCAAATGGGAATAATAATAGTAGAATCTACTTCCCAGGGTTGTTTGTGTTTCAAATGAGATAATGTAACAAGTATGTAGCCCCTTGTTTCATTTAAGGGTCAGCAAGCTACAATCTGCAGACCACTTTGGCTGTCTACTTGTCTTTGTAGATAAAGTTTAATTGGAACTCAGCCAGGCTAATTTGTTTACCCATTGTCTGTGGCTACTTTTGTGCTATTTAACAGCAGAGTTGAGTAGTTGCAACAAAGGCTGTACTCTCTGGTCTCTTATAGAAAATGTCTGCCAACTTCTGTGCTAGTTCATAGAAGAATTGTTCAATAAATGTGAGCTGTTATTATTTCATTTCATTTCATTTCATTATTTCATTTCATTTCATTTTCTAAAAGCTCATTCATTGTAAATGTGAGGGTGAGTCCAGAGAGGGGAAATGACTTGTCTGAGGCCACACGGTTAGGATGGTACAGGATTGGGCCTTGGAACCCAGGTGTCTTGACGCCTAGTCCAGTGAACTTTCTAGTATATGACATTGACCAAGGATCCCCTGTACTTAGAGTCCTTGGGTTCAAAGTTCTTCCTTCAGGACATGGAAGGAGCACAGCCTACTAGGATAATGGACCCAAGACAGAAAGCCAGAGAAGGGTCCTAATGGACCTGCATGGGGCAAAGAAGCTGCTCTGTGCAAGCTGATCTAGCAGCGCCTCTGACACAGGGAGGGAATAGTGTCCATGGGCTTTGCAGCTGGTGTCCCTCTCTGGCTTTCTGTCCTTGGGTCCATTATCCTAGTAGTCTGTGCTGTGGTGGCTGGCTTGCTAGGTGATTAATGTTTCTGTCTCACACTCAGGATTCTTATCTGCTTGCTGACCTTGCCCTTGTTCTTGTAATGAGCTGGTTTAGGTCATTTACATTTCCTTTGTAACTTCATGCTCTCCTGTCCAATAGCAACTATGACATAATTATATTGCTCTCCCTTATCCTTAATCCTCTCAAACTGCCTAGTTATCTTTAACTTCCTGTCCATTTCCCTTATTGGGGAGCTAAGTGGAGCTAAGTCAGGCCAAAACTTATGGGATAGTGTGGGAAAGCTCATAGAAGCTCACCCAAAGTCCCTGGAGGCCAGAGAGGAAGCTTGGACTCCAGAGCCTATGAGGGCTGGTAGGGCACACCACTTCCCAGTCTCTACCTCCTCTGTTAACAAGTATGAATCATTGGTAGGGGCAAGGAGGGAATACCTCTGAAGTCCTTTCTCCCAACTTGGGCAATCTGGAAGTCTTAAGACCTAATTTTAGTGAACTCCAAAACCTCCAGCCTCTCCACTTCCCCTCAGTGCCTATATCAAATATTATTCCTGTCTCTGATGTCTTCTCCAGTCTCACAGCCCCAGAAGTGACAGGCCCAGGACTGATTCTAGCTAGAGTGACTGTGTGCACATGCATCTGAAGGCTGACACATATTTCTGTGACCATGGACGCCCTTTGACATATGGTAGGCACTCAAGATGTTCTCATTTTCTTCCTCTCTTGGGTCACCATAGTGTCTAAGCACAGTAGATGTTCAATCAGTGCTTATCAAATGATTAGATTGAGTAAAAGTGTTCTTCCTGGGAGTGTGTTCTGTGTATCGTGTGTGTGTGTGTGTGTGTGTGTGTGTGCTTCTCTGTGTGTAGTATATAGAATGTGTGTGCTTTGGGTATGGAGTGTGTACTCTGTGAGCATGTGTACTACATGTGTTTGGTATGTGGGCACAAATGTGCATGGCATGCTGCTGTGTATGTGTACATGGGAGTGGGTGTAAGCAGGAAAGTACAGAGTTCAGTGCACAAGCTCTGACTGACCTGGATTTGAATCCCAGCTCCCTACTTTCTCATGGTGTTACCTTGGTCCCTGAATTTACCTAAGTTCCCATTTCATCACCTATAAAAAGCAGAGGAAGGGGGCACGTTGGAGCACCTGGGTGGCTCAGTTAAGTGTCTGCCTTTGGCTCAGGTTGTGATCCTGGGGTCCTGGGATTAAGCCCTGCTTCTCCCTTTCCCCCTCCCCCTCCCCCACCTGTGCATGTGAGCACTCTCTCTCTCTCAAATAAATAAATAGAATCTTTTTTTAAAAGCACGGGTGGTTATCAATGCCAAACTCACAAGGATGCAAAGCATGAAATGTGCTAATGTAGCAAAACTAGCACATGACCTTGCACATGGTGAGTGCACAACAGCTGATAATTGTTGATGATGATGATGATGATGATGATGATGATGATGATGATTAGTACATGGAGAGCTTGGCCATGAGGGTGTATGTGCTATGTGGGGAGTGTGAGCGTGTGTGTGTGTGTGTGTGTGTGTGTGTGTGCCAGTGTGGGACAGACTGTGTGAAGGAAGACTTGATGGGAGAGGCTGGAGGGGTTGGGAGACCCTGGGGATGTCCACCTAGAAGGGAAGCTTGGAAAGCAGGAGCAAAGGCCACGTGCATGCACAGAGGGAGCTGAGAGAAGCCTAGACTTGCGTGTATGGATATGATGACTTAATGAGCCTCTTCTGCTGTCAACAGCAGGATTAATGGGTTGAAAGTGAGCAAAGGACAATTTAGCTGGAGATTCAGGAAACAATCCCTGATAGGGCAGCCTATTAGCTTAAGAAATAGTCTCCTAGGACACTCTGTGGCTCTCACTCAAGGCATTTCAAAGCCCTGCCTGCCCAAGTGAGGGGAGGAGGAATCTAGAAAGGTGAAGAAGAGACAGCAGGGAGCCAGGAAAGCAGTCTGGAGAAGAGACCAGGAAGCATGGCAAGTTTGCAGGTGGTACTAGGAGAAGGGGTTGGAAGAGGAGAGGGTGGGTTTGGGAAGAGAGAGAACAGAGGGGTTGGGAAGGAGGGGAAGAGAAGAGGAAGGCAGTGGCACTGGGAAAGCCAAGTTTTCCCTCTCCCTGGGCCTGGTGGCATTTCCTTTAGGCCAGGCATTGTAGCTTCTCTGTAAAATACAGGGGCTATTTCATGCTCAGTTGAGAATATGGAAAGTGACCAAATTTCCAGAGTGATCCAGGGACACCTCAATATGTGGAAGAGATACTCCTCAAACTTGGACTGAGTCTAAAAGCCAGACAATCTACAGCTTCTTAGCTCCCTTCCATGGCATTTTCAGCCTACCCTCGAGGCCTCTCCTTTGGCTTCTCTCATAACACCATCTAGCTTAGCTTGGCCCTTAGTTACTCCTAAGGCTCGGCTTAGGCTTATCTGCCACATACTTTGGGAGTAGATGGCTGGCTGACCTTACCATTTCCTACAGTAAGTTTGAAGTCCTACCCACTTCCCTGTACTCTCCAGGGTAGATTTGTACCCCTGAGTGGGGAGACTTCATTGGCCATAGTTATTGAGACAGACATCTTGGGATCTCTAAATTGGCACACTTTTGGTCTCTGGCCTCTGGCCTCATCCTCTTTGCTTTCTGAGTACCTATCAACTTTCTATGGGCTTTGGAAGGCAGGGGCCACAACAACACATTTCATTAATGATAAAAGTGGGAGTGGTAATCATAATATTACCACCAATAAAGATAGTGACAGTGTCAATGGTAGTAATTAGGGTGCTAATAATAATACCATTGATGGTGGTGGTAAAGATAATGGTGAGGAAGACAGTAGAGGTGATGATGGTGATGATAACCATGGTAGTGGCAGTGGCGTTAATGGACTTGGATAGATGTAGTGATGATAATTAAGGTGATAATGATGGTGGAGGTCATGAGAATTATGTTAGAGATAGAAATAGTGGTGAGGAAAAGAATGATGGTGATGATAGTTGAGGTGTAATAGTAATAACATTGCTGGAAGTGGAAATAGTAATGTAGAAGTAGTGACAGTGGTGGTGAAAGTGGTGATGATGAAGGCGTGCCTGGGTAGTACAGTTGGTTAAGCATCTGACTCTTGATTTTGGCTCAGGTCATGATCTTACAGTCATGAGATTGAGTGCTACATTGTGCTCTATGTTCAGTGGGAGTCTGCTTGAAGATTCTCTCCCTCTGCCCCTCCCCTCATGCTCTCTCTCTCTCTCTTTCAAATAATAAGTAAATCTTAAAAAAGAAAGTGGTGATGACAGTAGGTGTTCTTGAAATATTAGAGATGGTGATGGATAGTTGAGGCAGTGGTGGTGATAATGGTAGAGAAACTGATGGTAAGGGCAATGATGCTGATAGTTGTGATAGCAATAAAAATAGCAATGAGGATAGAAATGGTGGTGGTGGTAGTAATGGTGATAGTGATGAAGACTGGAACAATTGATGATGGTGATGACAACATGATAACCAAGAATCTAATAGGTCTCCTCACTAGGTCTATAATTTTCTACATTGTTTATGATTTTTCCTCCAATGCCCTCTCATCTTAGCTTTATTTTGTCTTTCATCCTTCACTATTCCTGGGGAATTAGAAATTTGGGCCAGCCATTAAAGACAGTGTACAGATGTTAGTTTCCAGAAGAGTAGCTGATTTTCCCCATTTATACTACAGTCAAAACAACAAAGACTTGATATCAGAACTAAAGTTAGGTATTATAAAGAGCACCCTAATGATGAGAAATATAATGCTGGGAAGTTACCTGAGGAAGGCTATAGAATTTCTTTAATACTTTTGAGCTGGCACAGAATAAGAGAGAGACCCTCAGTGTTTTAAATGAATTACGCCCTAAGGCAGGAAGGATGGACATAATAATCTCTGTAGGTCAGGACCAACTTCAGGATTCTGATTCTTTGGCTTGCTAGTCAGGGAAAGAAGTTCCATCTCTGAAGCTAATGGTGAGGAGATGAAAGGAGGAGGTTTGGGAAGGGAAGTAGCAATGAAATCTGGTGGTTTAGAAAAATGTTGGCATTCTCATCCAGATTCCTTGTGGCTCTGAGTGGGAGGTGATGCAGGATGTGGGCCTCTGTGGCATTGCCTCCAGCTTTGCATCTATTGAGAGGCTGCCCTTCAGGGCCATTATTCCCATCCCTCAGCCAGGCTGTGGTAAGAAGGAGGGAGAGGAAGGAAAGAGGGAGGGACACTGCTCACAGTTCTTGGGATGAATCTGCTTTCTCCCACAGACTCTTGGAGCTTTTACCTCCCCCACAGTTCTCCTTTCTCCTCCCTCCTCTCAGTTTCCTGATTTCTGAAGGCCACTCAAAAAGCCTGTGAGGGACAGGCTTCCTGTAGCAGCTGGATAGGTACCAAGGCAATGGCCAACATACCAAGGGAAGGAGGAGCAGAATGCGCTTTAGAGTCAGAACTAGGACCAAGTCCTAACTCCATTACTTAATCACTGTGTGACTTTAGACATAGTCATGCCACTCTCTAAGCCTTAGTTTCCCCTCTGTAAAATTGGTACCTATCTTGCAGAGTTTTGTAAGGATTAAATTATGTATGTAAGGTTCCTAATATACTTTGGCACCTAGTAGATGTTCAAGAAGCATTAGTCTACTACCCACTACCCACCCCCATCCCTTTCAGAAGGGGAGAGCATACGGGCCCCTGGGTGGCTCAGTCAGTTGAGCATCCGACCCTTGGTTTCAGCTCAGGGCGTGATCTCAGGGTCCTGGGACTGGACTCCATGCTCAGCGAGGAGTGTGTTTAAGATTCTCTTCCTCTCCCTTTGCCCCTCCCTCCTTAAATAAATAAATAAATAAATAGATAAATAAATAAATAAATAAATAAATAAATAAATAAATTTAAAAATTGAGAAAATAAAGAAGAGGAGAGCATAATCATGGCCTAATCCTCTTGCCCAGGCTCTATGGGCACAAGCCTTTCCCATCTTGTTATACCATCTGAGTCTCCTCCTCATATTCCCCATGAGACTGGGAAAGTCTGCGTAAAGTGAAGGGACAGGCACCCCTTCTAGCCTGGGTGCTAGGTTTGGAGTCAGAGAACTTGCTAGTGGTGTGACCTTGGTCATTGCCTAGCTTCTCAGAGCCTCAGTTTCCTCATCTGAAAATAGGGATAATAATCCCTGCTTTGCTGGCCTTGCAGAATTATTATGAGACTCAAACAAGATCATGCTTTGGGAAGTACGCAATGCTAGATACATGTAGGGGTTATTAGCTTAGTCCAGAAGGGAGGTAAGGGAAGATTAGTCCCTGGAGACTAAATTAGTGCCCAACTCAAAGGATTTTCCCCTCTGGGGATACCAAGGCCAAAGTATTCAGGGATTCACAGTGGCTGGGGATATAGAATTAGAACCCAGCCACAAAGCCATCTATGTTCAGCTTGGGTGGAGAGGGACAGGGGTTGTTCATATATGTCCTTTAGCATAAGTCACATGTGAATATGCCAATTATAAGGTTTGAGTCAACTGCCTGGGCACTTCTTCAGCCACATGACAACCCCAAAAGGCCAAAGGACACCCTCTCTTTCTTCCCCTGACCTTCTGGTTCTACTGAGGTCAGAACTTGACTTGACCAGTGCCTGAAGTTGGCCAGTCTTTCCCCACCTAGCACAGAAAACTATGGGCCATGCCTTCTGGGTGACCTGAAATCAGAGTAGAGATTTTCTGAGTTGATAATTCTGATGAGGTGAAGATCTTTATGGTACCCTCTGCCCGTGTGACTGCAAGCCCAGTGTCTATCGCCTAACAGCTCTCACCAATGCTATTTCTTCCACATGTCCTTCTGTCTTGTTCTCCTCATCAACAGCCCACCTTTCTTTCTCACAGTAATGGCCAACTTCTGCACACCTTAAGCTCTCATCAGTGGGTCTCCTTCTCCCTGATCAAAGTCTAATTCTCCACCCCCACTTCTGGGCAGCAAGGTTGACCATGACTGTCACATGCCCCAGGCTGACTATATGGCCTCCAAGTGCATTCCTTTGTTCTTTGTCCCTGCCCACCCCTCCCCAGGCTCTCATTCTTTTTTGGAAGCCCAAGCAAGCCCTTCTCCATGCTGGCCTCCAGCTTTGGCTCCTCCTCTCTCCTCTTCCAATACCTGCCTCATTCATTTTCCTGAGGGCAACCCAAAGGAGCCTGGAGATTCTCATTTCACCCTTTCCTCCCCCCACCCATCTTACTGTCTTTTCACCACAGTGTCTTCTCTTACCTCAAGGTTCAGCTCCTATCTCAGGTCCCTGCTGGTGATGCATTCTTGTGTTCCTCTCACCATGAACAGCCTGGACTCTAGGCACCCCCTCACCCAAAGTCAGTTTGGGCCCTGCCTAGCTTCCACTCACAAAGCTCAGTCCAGTTGGTCCCTCCCTGTGGGTATGCCATGGCAGCCAGATGCTCCCTGCAGTTCAATGGTGGGGACCACATATCAGCTATTCCAGAGCTGAGGTTCAAACATGGACCTCCTATCATGTGTTTGACTAGCTGAGACCAAATTCATAGGCTTCTAAGAAATGGCACCTACCAGCTGTGCTCTGGATCCAGGGTCCTCAGACAGGTCAAGCATGGCCCAGCAGCCAAGACATGGGGAAAGGAGGAAGGATAAGGATAAGGAGAAGAGAGCTCTTTTCTTCTCTTCTGTGTGCATGAGTATGTGTTTGTGTGTGTGTGCGTGATGAGCAGGGGTGATGGTGATCCATGTGTTGTGTCACTGTGTTGGAAACTACTGGGTGCCTCAGGAGTGTTTCTTGGGCTGTCACTGTGCCATACAAGTGCTGAGCACTTTCTCTGTGAATTGTGTGCCAGAGGTGGAGGGCTGCCATGCTTTGGGGGTGATGAGTGTGTTAGGTGTTACTCTGTCCTGTGTGTGCTTATGCTGTGGCTGTAATGTGTGCTGTGTCAGTGGTCTGGGGTCTGATAGATGCTATGGTGAGTGCATTATCTCACTGAGATGGGGGTGCTGTGAAGAATGCATCACACTTAGCCGCAAGTGTAACAGGTGTGCTGGAAGACTTGGGGGTCATGGTGCTGGTGTGTAGTAGGGACATACTGTGTGTCATTAAGTGTGTATGTCTGTCAGAGGCTGCAATTTGTGTAGGGTGAGGCTTATGAATCTCAAACCCAGTTCCTAGGGCCTGTAACTCAGACCTGAAAGTGTCTAATCTCAGGTGATCTGGGGCCAAATTCTTGTATACATTGTCCTACTTCTCACCCTATCCCCACCCTGCAGGTCAGGTCATCCTTCAGTTCCTGTGGTTAATCCAAACCATTGGCTGAAGTTGTGTGAATATTCAGCTTGTGATGGCCGGAGTGAAAGGTGGTAGAGGAGAAGCAATGGGAAAGAAGGAAGGGGAGAAGTAAGGAGCAGGAGGGAGGGGAGGAGGGAGAGGGAATGAAGAAGAAGAGGAGGAGGAGGAACTGGAGGAGAGGAAGGGTGGAGCACGGAGAGCCAATTGGAATGTTTGCCTGAGCCCTGAGACACACTTCTAGGCCCTGGAGATGCAATAAATTCAAGTGAGGTCAGCACTCCTGAGGCCAAGTTCAAAGGGCCATGGGAAAGTCAATCAGGTGAAGCTGGTTTAAACTGGGGGAGCAGAAAGACCTTGAGAGGAAGAGATGTTTGAGTTGATGTCTGAAGGTATGATGTGTGTGAAATCTCTAGGTTTCTGATTCCAGCACATGGGAACATTTCCAATTACTTTCTTGGTTACCTAGGCTCAAGCTGAGGGTGTTATCTTGGATTATTCCTCTTACTCCACATCCAATCAAGTTGGCAAATGTTGGAATGGCTCATGCTTTTAATCATTCACTCAACAAATAGTCATTGAGCCTGGACTCTGCTAAGCACAGTGCCAGACCCTGAGAAGCCATCAGCAAGCAAGCAGGACTAGGTTCCTGCTCCCATGGATCCTGCCTTTCCTCAGTGCTGCCCTCTCTCACCACTGTTCTGGGTCAAGCTTAAAGTCCTCCACACAGGGAGGATTCTAGCAGGCTCCTCACTGCTCCTCTACCTGCAGGTTCATCCCTCTAGCCTACCATTCTTATTGTAGCTAGGGGAGCTGGAAAGGGCTGTGTTCATTTTATGTTCAGTCACCAAAATTCACTGTGGTCTGACTGTGTGCCAGGTACAGTTTTAGGGACTTGGGATACATCAGAGAACAAAACAAAGTTCCCTTATGGAGTTAACAGTGTACCAGGAGAAGATGAATAAACAATAACATAAGTAAATTATATAGGACATCAGAAGATGGTACAGATCAGCGACTGGGGATGCCAGAGTGAGGGGTGCAGAATTACTTAATCATGGTAGGTCTCATTGAGAAGGTAATATTTGAGCAAAGACTTTAAGGAGGTTTGAGAATTAGCATGCGGGTATCTGGGGGAAGATCATTCTGGGCAGAGAGAACAACTAGTCCAAAGGCTGGGAGGTGGGAGCATGCCTGGCACAGTTCAAAAACAGCCAGGAAACCAGTGTGGCTGATGTACAGTGAATAAAAGAAGAGTAGCTAGAAATGCTGGGGGGTCAGATTGCAGAGGTTCCAGAGGCCACTGTAGGTACAATAGTGTTTACTCTGAGTGATACGGGGAACATTGGGAAAGGCTCAATTTATGTTGTAACAGGATCTCTTTCTTGGGCTTCTCAGTGAAGTGTGTAGGGGGCAAGGGTGGAGGCAGAGTATCAGTCAGGAGGCTACTGCAGTGATCCAGGCAAGCTTGAATGGATTAAATGGGAAAGGGGCTGGGACAGCCCCTTCGTGTGCTCTAAAAAGCCAGCCAGATAGGCAGGGACAGAGGGGTATCATTACTGGTGGCAAGGGGAAGACCTAAGATGTTGCATGGAGACCTTTCTGCCCAGGCAAAGACTCTAGCCCCATCCCAGCCTCCAGATTCAGCCAGTAGTGCTGGGCCACGTAGAGGCTGAACATGCACATTCATCACTAGAGCTTCTGAAGCCCTTGCTCAGCCATTGTCTTATATACTCCTCCCATAGTCCTGTGCAGTAGATTTTTGTATCCTCGTTTTACAATAGCAGAGGCTGCAACTTGCAGGGTGCTTACTACAGTGCAGGCACTTATTCTCAGAGCCTGACATCCATTAAGTTATTTGACACTCACAACCATCCTATGAGTTAAATGTTGTTATCCCCCTTGTACATGTGATGACATTGAGGCACAGAGAGGTTAAATAATTTGCCCAAGTTAAGGCAATTGGTAAAAAACATAGCCAGAATTCAAGTTGAGGCATTCCAACTCCAGAGTTTGGGCTCTCATCCCTATGTTGATAGGAAAACCAAACCCAGAGACTAGAAGTGACTTCCCAAGGTTACTCAGCAAATCTGTGATGAAGTTCATATTTGCACCAACGTAACTGACTCAGCCCACCATTTCCACTGATGCGTCACACATTTTCCCAGCTTTCCACCCCAATCAAACTTAAACAGACTGAAGGTTGACTATTGTCTTTAGACTTTATTGTCGTTACAGATTTTTTCTTTTGCCTCATCCCCTCCCCCACCTGCATGTTTCCAAGCAGAAACTTGGAGCTTTCACCCAGCCCAATCCCTGAATGATGGAGGTCAGGAAAGGAGGCTGAGCTGGCGCCAAGTGGGTGGCATTTGCTGGAGGCATTTTTCCATTCAGTTAGTGTCTTCATCCCCCAAAGACTAAAGGAAAGATCTGAAGGAAGCATGCTGTGCTGTGGGCTGGGCTGGAACAATCCCTTCCAAGCCTTCCCCGGAAGGTACATGCATGTCTGTGGGTGTTCATGCATGTGTGTGCCTGTGTTTTCACACATGTGTCTGGATGAATGAGGGTGTTGGGGGACAGAATGTGTAGGAGCTTCTGTGTGTGTGTCTGGGCATGTGAGTATTATGTGTGTGTGTGTGTGTGTGTGTGTGTGTGTAACTGTAGCTGGGTGAGTGAGTATGTGTTAGTGTGTATGCCTGAATGTGTGTATGATGGGAGTGGGGTCGGTATGTGTATGTGTCTGTGTGTGGAGATGGGTGTGTGGGGCTCTGGAGCACAGGGCTAACCACTTGGCCCTTGTGCTGATCTGGCTAGCCTCAGCCTACCCCGCCCACCTCAGGCACACCGGTTGGCCCAGTTCTGCAGCCCACAGCAGAGATCACCTGGCTCTCTGCTTCAGCTTCAGCTTCACCCTCCTCCTCACTCCCTGCCTGGTTTGTAGCCTTTCCCTCAAAGCCTTCAGGCCTTGCCCAGGGGAAGCAAAGACCACTGTGAGGGAGGTACACACACACTAGCTTTAGGACCCTGAGATTCCCATGATGATGTTCCTGGGGTCCTGGGGCATGGGACAGGCATAGCTTGCCACCACCAAGATGGGAAGGGTTATTCATGTTGACACACTGTGACAACCCCTTCTCTTCCTATGGCACACAGGGGAACTCTGTATCTTAGAATGTAGCCAGGAAAACAGAAACCACTCTAGGTCTTTCAACAGAGGGAATTTCATCCAGGGTTTTAATACAGGTAGCATGGACTTGAGAGCCAGACAGCTCAGCTGCAGGTCCCAGCTCTGCTGTCTATTTGCTGTTTGACTTGGGTAAAAAGTTACTTAACTTCTCTGTGCTTCAGTGTCCTCATCTGTAAGCTAGACATAGTAACAGTGGTATGTAGTTCCCAGGCTCATGGGAGATGTTAAATAACCCAATGACCGTAAAAGTGTTTAGAGAAGTACATGGCACATACTAAGTATTGCATAAGTGTTGGTTGTTATTGGTAGTAGGATAGAGTACAGATAGAATTTTGGGGTTTCTAGGATTTGTCCCACCTTAGGCAGGTACCTTCCTCTCTGAATCTCCACCTTTTCCAGCATCTGGTCAGAAAATCCTTGCACACTGCTAACATGTTGGCAGGGACAGGCAGTGGACAGCACCTCACCACTCAGCTCTGAGCCAAGTCTCCTCGCCCTCTTTTTCTCAGAGTGCTCTTACCATTCAGTTTCTAGATGCACATGCACATCTGGATGCACACCAGAGACTCAGCCTATTCTGGGTGTGGCCCAACCCTATAATCTCGGCCCTTTGGAACATCCCCGCACACCTGCACAACTCATGATTCACAAAAGACTCACCAGTCATTAACTCATTTGGCAGACATGGCAATCCTGGGAGGTGATTGTTAACCTTTTTTCCCCCTATAGACAAAAGCTGATTCTCAGAGAGGTTGAGGAACTTGCCCAGGGGCACACAGCTAGTACATGGCAGAGCCAGCACATGAACTCACATCTGTCTGAATTCAGGCCCACATTTATAACCACTCTAGCCATGGCCCCTGAGGGTCTGTGGACATGTCTGTCTCCCTCACAGGACTCTAAGCCCCCTGAGACTTTGTGTCTCTTTGCCTAGCATTGCCAAGCAGTGTCTGACACAGAGCTGAGTGCTCAGTGGGGTGCAGCTCATATGCCAAACTCAGCCAAGAGATGTTTTGTTTAGCTTGCAGAATATTTCTAGGAACTTTAAGATTAGTCATCAAGATGGCAAAATGTGATTTTATGTAAAAATCCAAATTTCCTGCTCCTCTTGAAAAATTCAGTAGCCGTGGCAACCCAAGGCTTGCATTCCAACATAGCAACCACCAACTGTATGTGAGGACCCATCGCTCCTGGAGACTGGGCACATAATCACCACTTTACCCAGCCCCCAGTACTCCCTGTGTTGTCCCAGCTGCCATTCCTCAACATGCTTATACTATGGTTTCCTGTCACTTTATTTCTTCACTTATATCCCTCACTTGGCCTGAATGGGCACCTGGGTTGGTGCCTCCCGGGGCAGGGCATGAGCACAAAGGAAGTCCTGGGGGTTGACGTAGCTGTCTATCCTCATGAGCTTTCCGGCATTAACTATGTATTCTTTTATCCTCTGGCCCATATGCCCAGGTCTCTCTCTCTCTCTCTCTCTCTCTCTCTCTCTCTCTCTCTCTCTCTTCCATCTAGCAGAGAAGGAACACAGACAGTTTTGTTGCTCATAAATAAAGGTCTATAGGATGGTAGAGGATAGGGGCATTGTTTCTGGCTGGAGTGAAATCAGGGGAAGCTTCTAGGAAGAGGCTGTACTTGAGCCAGGAAGGATAAGCAGGCTTTGCATGGATGGGGATGGGAGCAGAAGGGAGGGTAGAATTAGCAGCAGAAGCAACAAGGGTAGGGAGGTGGCTATCTATGTCTGGGTTGTGTACTTGAATGGTTAGGTATGACTGGATCTTGGGGTGACACTCTGTCAGGGAAGCAGGGAAAGGGAATATGGGAATTAACATTTGCCCACCCCTCATCTCTGGAGACTCCTAGTCCCTCCCTGGCACCCTGTGAGGGACCCACATGCAAGAACTTGGCTAGTTCTCACAGCAATTCTGTGAACCTGGAACTATGGAAACTGTCATTATAAAGGAGTGAATTATCAGAAAGGGAGACAGAACGTAAAGACTGCTAACTCTGGGAAACGAACTAGGGGTGGTGGAAGGGGAGGAGGGCGGGGGGTGGGAGTGATTGGGTGACGGGCACTGGGGGTTATTCTGTATGTTGGTAAATTGAACACCAATAAAAAAATAAAAAATTTTAAAAAAATAAAATAAAAAAATAAAGGAGTAAATTGAGGTTCAGAGGTTGGGCCATTTGCCTAAAGCCAACAGCTAGTGGAAGAGCTGAATTTCTCCCTAGGGAGAAATAGGGATGGGGAGCCATAGAAGATTTTGAGCAGGTTGGTGGCTAGGTCTATCATGATTTCTGGGCTGTGGGCAGGTGGCTCAGGGGATATGGGAGGGGAGTCCCAGTCTCTTCTGTCTCCTCCCCTCACAGTTTACCCTCTTCAAGTCTGTTGACTCCCCACCCCCTAAATAGCTCTTCATCCCTACTGCCTTGCCCCTAATTTAGGCCCCCATACCTCTCATCCGGACCACAGCAGGAACCTCCCACCTGGTATCCCTGTTCACATTCTTTCTTCCTTCCCATTCACTCTCTGGCCAGAGCCAGAGTGAACTTTAGAAAGGTCAGAGCTAACAGTATCACTCCCCACCCTGCATTCACAGCCATTCATTTGCTGGGAGCTTTCCAAACAACTCCCTATTGCCTGAAGGGTCTGCTTTTTCGTCATCCCTCCACCCTTTCAGTGCCTGGTGCATTCCTTATGTGCTTTAGGACTCAGGTCAGGTGTTACTTCCTCCTGGAAGCTGGCCAGGACTTGTCTCCTTCTCCTGCGTTTGCGTTAAATGGCCCTCTCCTGGACTCCCACAGCCTCCTGAGCTTGTCTCCACCACGGGCCTTTCCCATGCATCCTGTAATAAGAGCATCTTCCTTTGTGATCTCCTACAAGACTGGCCATTCCATCCTGGGAAGACCAAGGCCTAGTAGAGTGCAATGCTTTTCTGCCTGGCTTTGAACCCTTGTACTGCCATTTAGTAGATGTGTGCATTTGAGTAAGTTCCTTTGCCACTACATGCCTCAGTTTCCATCTGTAAAATGTAGATTATAATAGAACCAACTTGGGCAGCCCAGGTGGCTCAGTGGTTTGGTGCCACCTTTAGCCCGGGGTGTGATCCTGGAGACCTGGGATCGAGTCCCACATCGGGCTCCCTGCATGGAACCTGCTTCTCCCTCTGCCTATGTCTCTGCCTCTCTCTCTCTCTCTCTCTCTCTCTCTCTCTCTCTCTCTGTCATGAATAAATAAATAAAATCTTAAAAAAATAAAAAATAATAGAACCAACTTGCCAGAGGGCTTTTGTAAGAAAGGAGAGTCCATGTAAAGCACTTAGGCCAGCATCCAGTTTACAGTGAGTGCGTGATAAATGCAACTATTGTTACTCATTTCTGTATCCCCAGGACTTGGCACAGAGTAGGTGTTTGGTGGCTGGATGGGAGTCTGGAGTACCCTAGGTCAGGGGAGACTGGCTTTCTTGGAGGGAGACCTAGCTGGGAGATGAGCCCCTTGGTAAGTGGCTGGGAAGGGGCTGGGGGCAGATGTGGCCCCCAAGGAACAACTTCAGATCTAATAGCTGCTGCATGTGGCAGCGTCTATCTGGTCTACTCGCCAACCTCCCCGATCAATGTGGTTCTAATAGTCAGCTGACACCTCATTAGCCTAAGTCCAGTCCCAATTCTGCTGCTGCACAGTAAGTGAGCAAGCTGCTGGGGGGCCAGAGGCTCGTTAGGGCCAGGCCTTCATCAGGGCCAGAGGGCCCACAATGTGATACTGGCTCAAGGCCTAGTCAATGTGTTTCCAATCAGCAATTAGTCTTTAATTAATGGGGCTGCAAAATTATTGTTTTCCCATCTGAATGGTGGCATGGGCAGGGAGCAGGCAGAAATGGCCATCTGGGGAGTGTTAAGCTGGAGTTACAAGAGGAGACATAAAGAAAGGAATCAAACACCCCAATTTGGGCCCAAATCATGGCCCTGGGCAAGCTGCATGGCATCCAGCCCAGTGGCAAATAAAAGCCAGGCCTAGGGTCCTGGTGGCACCTGTTCTTGCTCAGGCTTTAGTGTCCGCAGTAGCTCTGGAGATGGCCAAAAGGATATCCTTTGGCATACCATGAGGAGTTTCCTGATGGTTCTGTAGGGGCCCTCACAGCTCTGGTGTTCCAACAGGCTTGCACAAGTTACACATGACTCAATGGAAAAAACAATCTTCTGGCCGTGCTCCCTGACATCCCAACCAGGCCTCATCTCTAAAACGGTGACCATCATTCCTACTTCCTGGGCCTTTTGGGGGTGGAAAAGAGTTCTGGTAGACTGCAAAGTGCTATGCTGGGCCCCTGAAGCTTGGAGCTGGGAAGTAACCCATCAGCTCTTTGGGGTTCCTGTCCCTGACTGCCTCTGAGCCCGATTCTCATACTCTCTATTCTCATCAGCTAGAGAAGCAACATCTAATGAGTATAGAAGTCATTGTATGTATTGAGCATGATCTTATCTAGTCTTCACTCTAGCCCTCTAAGGTAGGGCTTGTTTTTATTGCCCCCAGTTTATAGAAGGGGAATCTGAGCTACTGAGCAATTTACTGAGTGGGAATTGAGCCCAAGAAAGTCTCACTCTGGAGCCCATTCTCTTTGGAAGGATCCATTTTGGACAACAGTTTGATACCTTCCCCTGACATCTAGAACCACAGGCAAAGAACATCAGCCCTGGCTGAGCCTTTAATGATAAAACATACTCAGCACTTGTATGGTATGGATGAGGAGACTGAGACCTAAGGAGGGTTAGGGCTGTGTCTAGGACCATACTAAATGTTCCTGGCAGTTCTAGGGTTGGGGCCCAGGTTATTGACTCCTAGGTCTGTTCAGTTGGAGCAAAATCTCACCCCCTTGGGCTCCTCCTTTCCTGATCCCTGCCATCTGTTGATTCCACCTCTTAGGTATGCCACTAATCCATCAGGACTTCTATATCCACTCTGTGCCTGCCTGGGGCCAAGTCTTCTCCTACTTTCCCCTTCCCCATGCCTCATCTCCCTCAGTGGCTTCCAGATGAATCTTTGAAGTATACACCTTGGATACTATTGCACACTTGCTTAGAACTCCTCAATGATTTCCTATGACCTTCTGAGTGAAGTACAAGTTCCTTAGTCTGCCATACAGAGCCTTCTACATAAAGGTCCAATACACTTTTCCAACTTTAACTCTATTTTTCCACTAATAAATCTTATTCCTCAGCCAAACTGGACTCATCAAAGACTGGTCTCCTGCTCCATAAAACTGTTGCGAGGATTAAATTAGTTGCTCTATGTAAAGCCCTTCAAAAGTGGCTGGAAGAGAGCAAGAGCCATACCAGTGTTGTTAGATACAGAAATATATATGTGGACCTGCATTATCTATACCCAACTCCAGGCTTTTCTGCTCACTGGGTTCCTTTGATCTGCAGTACCCTTTCTATCACTCTCTCTACATGGTCAAATTCTACCCAGCTATCAAGGCCTTCAGCTGCTCCATGTTACTTCCTCCAGAAAGCCTTTCCTGATGTCTTCTGCCTTGGAATATCACCAACACTCTCTTCATCTTCTCCCATGGCTGCCTAGTCAGTCTTTTATTACTGGTGTGTGCATATGTTCCCAAGTAGCCTCAAAGTAACTTGAGAGTAGGTGGTATGATGTGGGAAAGTGAGCAGAGGTGTGGGCATCAGACTGATTTGCACGTAAATCCCAGCCCTGCCAAGCTCCAGCTGTGTAACCTCAGACCTAGCCCCTCTAAGTCTCAGTTTCCAGTTATAAAACGTCCTTACCTGATAGGCAGTTGTAGAGTTGGCCTGAGAGGGCATGGACCATCTGGCACACAGTGGAGCTGTTACCTCTTACCCTTTTGTACTGAGGAGCTAGAAAGAGGCCCTGGTGGTTGGTTATGGGCTAAAGCTTGGCCACTTTTGGCCTGGGAGGCATTTCATTCATGACTTGACCTCTTCCCATATCCTGAGGCCCAAGTAACTATGTCCTATCTGAATCCTTCCACGGTCTAGCCTCTAGCACTTACAGCAGTGATGTGAGCTGGTCAGTACGAGAGTCAGCTGACGTGTTTCTTAAAGTGAAATTTGCTATTGACTGAGGAGGGATAGCTACTGAGTCAGTGTCTTCTGGCAGTTTCCTTCCAATAACCTTCATGGAAATCAGAATACAGAAACCCTGGGAATTCCCCATGGATTCCAGCCCACCTGGCCAGTTCTCCATGACCTTGCCCGGGTTGCTTCCTCGGACAGACTATAGCCCAGCCATTCTCCAATTCCCTGCATTGAGGGAGCTTAAGAATGACCTCATGACTGGCCTCACCTTCTGAGGATTCCCAGGAGGGCAGACTTGGAACAAAGTATATTGCCTAGGAAGCTAAGAGACCTAACTGTGGTGTTCATGCTACCAGTGATGCCATAAACCCTAAGGCCAATCCTTCCCCTCTCTGACCTTAAGATTTTGAATTTTTCAAATGGCACAATTGCAGCCTCCATTATCTCTTACCTGAATGACTACACTAGCGCTACTCATCTCTCTGCTTCCATCTTTTCCCACCTCAGTCTACTCTCAATACAAAGTCAGTAGGATCCTGTTAAAACATATACCTCATCATATTCCTGCACTCAAAACCATCCCTTGACTTCTCAACAACCATAGTAAATGCCAAATACCTTGTACTGATATATAAGACACCACATCATCAGTTTCCAAATTTGGCTGCACATTGGAGCCATCCAGGGATTTTTAGCATTTAGATTTCTGGCATTTTTAAAAATACTGATATCTGGGTCTCATCCCCAGAGGTTCTGACTTAATTGGTCTGGGATGCAGCCTGGGTGTGGGGTGTTTAAGAAGCTCCTCCGATGAGTCTAGGTGAGACCCACTGCCAATGTGATCTATCTCTATCACCACCCTCACCTCTCCGACTTCATCTCCCACTGTCCCTCCATTCACTCTGCTCCAGCCATTGCCCTGGCTATTCCTCAACCATTCCAGGCACACTCCCATTTCAGAGTCTTTGTACTTACTCTTCCCACTGCCTGAGATATTTTTCTCTAGCTACCTATATATCTAGCTCTTTTCCTTTATTCAGTTTTCTGCCAAATGTCTTTTCAGAGAGGCCTTACCTGCTTATCTAAGCTAAAATAGCAACCTCCATCACCACCATTACTCTGTAACCATTGCACTGCTTCATTTTTCTTATAGCACTCGTCACTATTAAGCATATTGTCTAGTTATTGTAGATTTGATTATTTGTCTGTCTTCTTCCACTAAAATATCACTTCCATTAGGACAAAGCTTTGTATTGTTTCTTGCTGTACCCCAACACCTATAGTGGTGTCTGTTAAACAGTAGATGTTTTATAAAGGTTCATTGGATAGGTAAATGAATCAAAACAATGGAACAGGAAGCTTGTGAATCAGACCCATATAAATTGGAATTTCCAGCTCAGCTCTTTTCTCACTTTGCAACTTTGGGAAAATCATTGAATCTCTCTGATCCTCAGATTCCTCAGCTGTTAAGTGGGCCCAGTGATGTCCACTTTATAGGGTTATTGTACAGAATGATTGTTCAGAAACAGGTTATAGACAGTCCTAGAAGCTATAGGGCAGCCAAGACAGATGACTTGTCATTTGCTAGTACACCTATACTCTAGCTTTCCTTTAACAATACTTTTTAGCTTTTTACATTGAAATAATTATAGATTCACAGGAAATTGCAAAGATAGTACAGAGATTCATTAGCAAGAATGATAAAATAAGGACCTCCAAAAATCCTTTCCTCCATAAAAACAACTAGAAAAATGGTAGAAATTGTCAGGATCAACTTTTTCAGAACTCTGGAAATTGGCAAGGCTTGCAGCAATCCAAAGAGTGTTCATTCAAGAAAAGAGACTGTATCTTGGTAAGGATAGTGAGCTTTTTGGTATTTTAATTTCCCTTATTCGCATTCATGCTCCCCAGCTTTACAGTAGCCTTGAATGTTAACAGCATGAAATCACAAGGAAAATCAACAACGTAGCAACCACTGGAGAAAAAGGAATAGGATAACCCCATTCTCAGAGAATTTTCACTCTTTGACCTGTCTTGTGGCTCACATGAAGACACTACTTGCAAGGCCTGTGTTTATTTAACCAGACGTAGAGCTTATCCTATGTAAACAGCTTTTTCCTCAGTGGCATTTGTTGAAAACAATCAGAGGAAATTTTTAATTGTTTAACATCATGATTGCCTAAGATAGTAGATAAGAGTTGGAGCAAATAATAGGCCAACAAAAAAAGTTAATAAAAAAGGTGGAGAATGATGTCCATAGGAGGCTTTGGAAAAGCTTTCAATATTCCTGGGAATCTAGAAGACCACACGAGCCTATACAACTGCTCGTGAAATAACTGAGAAGGTCCTAAGCTTTCAGCACTGGCTGACATTGAGCCTCTGCACAAGTAGGAAGTGAGGGCTAAGGTGTAGTTGTAAATTGCCTGGATGAGTATTAGAAGTGTGCCCCCAACATGCACAAAGATCTGTTTCACTAAAACTGAGCGACTTATTAGTTTTAGGCATTGAGAAAACTTTCTGTCTCATAATTACCTGACTACTAAGCTAACCAAGCAGAGACTTTACTGGCCAAACAAGACAAAGAATACATTATGGAATTGTTTCAGAAAACTCATTAAACAAATGAATAGCAACAACTGCAGCAAACGGCAACAACAACACAGCCTGGGATAGGGGATAGTCTGATTTTCGTAGTTGT
The DNA here is from genome assembly GCF_048164855.1 of Canis lupus baileyi. Taxonomy (NCBI): domain Eukaryota; kingdom Metazoa; phylum Chordata; class Mammalia; order Carnivora; family Canidae; genus Canis; species Canis lupus. Next base: position 71,172,679 of record NC_132876.1, on the reverse strand, counting down.
CATATCATATTATTTAAATTATTCACTTTCCAAAAACAACAACAACAACAACAACAACAACAAAATAAACATGCAAAGAAACAAGAAAGTATAGTCTAAACAGGGGGAAAAAGTAGTCCATAAAAACGTCCCGAAGGAAGCACAGACATTAAACTTATTAGACAAAGACTTTCATAATATGTTCAAAGAACTGAGGGAAACCAAGTTTAAATAGAGGAAAATGTATTCACAATGTCTCATAAAATAGAGAATATAAAAAAATAGATTATATAACAAGTACGAAATGTAAATTCTGGATGTGAAAAGTACAATGATTGAAATAAAGCATTCACTAGAGGGGGGCAACATCAAATTTAAGCAGATACAAGGAGGAAGCAACAAGCTTGAAGATAGGTCACCTAATATTATTCACTCAGAGGAACAGAAAGAAAAAAGTGAAGAAAAATTAACAAAGCCTCAGAGAGCTGTGGGAAATCAGTAAACATGCCAACATGCTCATGAGAGGGGTCCTAAAAGACAGGAGACAGAGAAAGGGGTAGAAAGACTATTTTAAGAAATAATGACTGAAAACTTCACAAATTTGAGGGAAAAAAACCAGTAATTTACACATCCAAGAAGCTTAATGGCTCTAAGGTGGATAAATTCAGAAAGAGATCTATACCTTAACACATTACAATGAAACAGTCAAAAGCCAAAGCCAAAGATAGAATCTCAAAAGCAGCAAGAGAAAAATGACTCATCACATAAAAGAAATTCTCAATAAAATTAATAGCTGATGTCTCATTAGAAACATTGGAGGCCGGAAGGGAGTGGGATGACATATTCAAAGTGCCGAAAGAAAAATGTTGTCAACTAAGATTTCTGTATTCACCAAAACAATCCCTCAAAAAAATGAAGACAAAATTAAAACATTGCCAGATATACAAAACCCGAGAAGATACATCATTACCAGGCCTGCCCTATTAAAAATAAAAATTCAGGTATAGGGATCCCTCGGTGGCGCAGTGGTTTGGCGCCTGCCTTTGGCCCAGGGCACAATCCTGGAGACCCGGGATCGAGTCCCACATTGGGCTCCCGGTGCATGGAGCCTGCTTCTCCCTCTGCCTGTGTCTCTGCCTCTCTCTCTCTCTCTCTCTCTCTCTGTGTGACTATCATAAATTAAAAAAAAAATTCAGGTATAAATGAAAGAATGCTGGACAATAACTTGATTCCACATGAAGAAATAAAGAACAGCAATATTTTTTGTTTGCAATGCTTTTTTGATCCCATCTCATGAAAGAAAGCTGCATAAAACAATAATTATAAATCTGTTGATGTGTATACAATGTATAATAATGTAATTTTTTTTTAATAATGTAATTTGACAATAAAAACATAAAGGAGGGAGGAAGGAATAGAGCTATATAGGAGCAAAGTTTTTGTATACTATTGAAATTAAATTTGTCTTAATCTGAACTTGATTGTTATAAACCGAGATGTTGATTATAATTCCCATGGTAACCAAAAAGGAAATAGCTAAATAAATGGTAAAATAAAAAAAAAAAGATTCAAATGATACACCAGAAGATACCTATGTAATGCAAAAGAAGGCAGTAATGCAGGAATAAAGGATCAAAAAAGATAATATATATAGAAAACAAATAGCACAATGACAGATATAAATCCTACCATATTAGTAATTGCATTGAAGCAAATGGATCACATATTCTGCATAAAGGTAGAGATTGGTAAAATGGATTAAAAAGCCCATGATTCAATTATATATGCTGTAGAAAAGAGACACACTTTAGATTCAGATACAAATATGTTGAAAGTAGAAAGGATAGAGAAAGATATACCATACAAATAGGAATCAACAGAGATCTGGAATGGCTAATATAAAGCAAAATAGACTATCTGGTAAAACTTGTTACTAGAGATAAAGAAAAATATTTTATGATGATAAAAAGGATTCATCTAGCAAGCAATATAACAATTATAAAAATATGTGTACCTAACAACAGAGCTCCAAGATACATGTATCACAAACTGACAGAATTGAAGGGAAAAATAATAGCTGAAGACCTCAATACCTTACTTTCCATGATGGATAGAACAAGACAGAAGATCAACAAGGAAGAAGAAGACTTAAATAATGCCATAAACCAACTAGACCCAAAGACTTCAACAGAATACTCTGCCTGGGGATCCCTGGGTGGCTCAGCGGTTTAGTGCCTGCCTTCGGCCCAGGGCATGATCCTGGAGTCCTGGAATCGAGTCCCACATTGGGTTCCCTGCATGGAGCCTGCTTTTCCCTCTGCCTGTGTCTCTGCCTCTCTCTCTCTCTCTCTGTCTCTCATGAATAAATAAATAAAATCTTTTTTTAAAAAAAGAATACTCTGCCCAACAAGAGCAGAAATCATACTCTCTGCTCATGTCCATAAAGCTTTCTCCAGGTAGATTATATATGGTAGAAAAGTTTCAATAAGTAATCCCTGGGTGGCGCAGCGGTTTGGCGCCTGCTTTTGGCCCAGGGTGCGATCCTGGAGACCCGGGATCGAATCCCACGTCAGGCTCCTGGTGCATGGAGCCTGCTTCTCCCTCTGCCTGTGTCTCTGCCTCTCTCTCTCTCTCTCTCTCTCTGTGTGTGTGTGTGTGACTATCATGAATAAATAAAAAATTAAAAAAAAAAGAAAACGTTTTGAGACAAATGAAAACAAAACCACAGTACCAAAACTTATGGGGTTTTATAGAACTTGACAGGCTGTGGCTAAAATTTAAATGGAAATACAAGGGCCAAGAATAGCCCAAACAATTGTGATGGTTAATGTTATGTGTCAACTTGACTGGACCATGGGATATCCAGATAGCTGGCTAAACATTATTTCTAGGTGTCTCTGTGAAGGTGTTTCTGGAAGTGATTAGTATTTGAAACAATAGACAGAGTAAAGCAGACAGCTTTCTCAAACATGGGCATCATACAATCTGTTGAGGGCCTGAATATAACAAAAAAGCAAAGTAAGGATGAATTCATTCTCTGCTTGACTGTTGAGCTGGAAAATTAATTTTCTCCTGCCCTCCATGTTTCTCATTTTCAGGCCTTCAGACCTGACTGGAATTTACACCATTGGCTCTCCACCTCTCAGGCCTTCAAACTAGAGTAGCAGCTTTCCCTGGGTCTTCAACTTGCAGATGACAGGTTGTAGGACTTCTCGACCTCCATAATTACATGAATCAATACCTTATTTTATGTACATATAAATGTATTTTTATATTGTATATATAGATCTATTGATTCTGTTTTCTCTGAAGAACCATGACTAATACAACAATCTTGAAAAAGAACAAAGTTGGTTCTTTGAAACTCCCAATTTTAAAACTTGCTATAAAGCTCTATTAAACCAAGTCTGTGTAGTACTGGAATATAGATAAATAGATGGATAAGAGTGAGTTGAGAGTCTAGAAATAAACCTATACATTTATGTTCAATTGATTTTCAATGAGGACATCAAGACTGTTCAGTGGGGGAAAGAATGGTCTGTTCAACAAATGGTGATGGCACAAATAGAGAGCCACATGCAAAAGAATGAATTTGGACCTCTACATCAGACCATATAAAAATACCTCCAAATAGATAAAAGACCTAAATTTAAGAGCTAAAACAATACAACTCTTAGAAGAAAACATAGGTGTAAAACTTCTTAACCTTGTATTAGACAGTGATTTATTAGATTTAACACCAAAAGGACCGGCAACAAAATAAAAAGAAACAGATTAATTGGATTTCATCCAAATTTCTGTGCTTCAAAGGATGCTATCAAGAAAGTACAAAGACAACCCACAAAATGAGAGAGGAGAAAATATTTGCAAATCATATATCTGATAAGAGACTAGCATCTGGAGTATAAAGAACATTTAAAAGTTAACAATAAAAAATATAATTTTAAAATAGGCAGAAGATTTGAGTATCCATTTCTGCAAGAAGATATACAGATGACCAACAAGCACATGAAAAGATGTTCAATATCATTAGTCATTAGTGAAATGCAAGTCAAAACAATGAGATAACACTTCACACCCACCAGGATTGCTAGAATCAAAAAGGCATATAACAACAACTGTGGGTGAAGATATGGAAAAATTTGAACCTTCAGGCTTTGCCGATAGGAATGTAAAATGAGGCAGCCTCTTAGGAAAACAGTCTGGCCATTCCTCAAGATGTTAAACATAAGTTACCATACAACCCGATAATTTCACTGTTAGTGTAGATACCCAAGGAAATCAGAAACATGTTTACACAAAAACTTGTGCATGGATGTTCATATCAGCCTTATTCACAATAGCCAAAAAGTGGAAGCAATCTGTATGTCCATCAGCTGTTGAATGGATAGAAAAAAATGTGATATCTGTATCTATGGATATATACACATATACAAGGAAATAGTATTTAGTCATAAAAGGGAAGGAAGTACTGATACATGCTGCAACATGGATGAAGCTTTAAAACATTATGCTAAAAAAATTATGCGAAGTGAAAGAAACCAATCAAGAGGACCACAAATTACATGATTCAGTTTATATAAAATGTCCAGAATAGACAAATCCATAGAGATAGACAGTACATTAGTGATTGCCAGGGGTGGGAAAAAATGAGGAGTGACTTCTAATGGGTACTGAGTTTCCTTTGGGGTGAAAATGTTCTGGAATTAGTGGAAATATTTGTGCAACATGGTGAATATGCTAAAAATACTGAATTGTACACTTTAAAGGGTGAATATTAAGGTATATAAGTCATATCCTAATAAAAATTGTATAAGAAAAAAAAGAGTGTACAGATAGGGTCCATGTATCCTCCATCTAGTGTTTTCCAACAACTACATCTTACGTAATTAAAGTGGAATATCACATCCAGGAAACTGGCATTGGTATAATGTGTGCATGTGGTTTTGTGCTATTTTATCACATGTGGATTTGTGTAACCACCACCAAAATCAAGATCAAGAATTGTTCCATAATTACAAAGTCCTCCTTCATGCTGCTCTTTATAGTTACACCCAGACCCCTTTACCCCACCATCCCTAACCCCTGGCAACTGCTAATCTATTCCCCAACTCTGTAATTTTGTCATATCAAGAATGTTATATAAATATAATTGTATAGCATGTGACATTTGGTATTAGCTTTGTCACTCAGAATAATTCCCTGGAAATCCATCAATGCACATATCAACAGTTTGTTTCTTTTGATTGCTGATATAATACGGATATACCAGGGTTTTTTTTAACCAAGTACCTGCCTACGGCTATTTTGGTTGTTTCCAGTTTTGGGCAATTACAAACAATGCTTCTATGAACAACAATGCAACAGTCTTTATGTGGACAAGTTTTCACTGCTCTGGGATAAATACCCAGAGGTGCAATTGATGGGTTCTATGGTAAGAGTATGTTTAGCTTTTGAAGAAACCACCATACTATTTTCCAAAGTGGCTATACCACTATACATTCCCTCTAGCAGTATATGAAACCTAGTTTATCTTCATCCTCATCAGCATTTGGCATTGTTACTATTTTTGTTTTCCTTTTAGCCATTCTAATTGGTGTGGAGTGATAGCTCATCATTTTCTTCATTTGCGTTTCCTAATGCTTACTGATTTTGAACATCTTCTCATGTGTGTATTTATTATTCATCTATCTTCTTCAGTGAAATGTCTCTTCAGGTCATTTGCCCATTTTCCAATTGGATTGCTTGATTTTTGCTATTGAGTTTTGAGATATCTTTATATTCTAGATACGTGATTTGCAAATATTTCCCTCACAATATAATTTGTCTTTTTATCCTCTTTATAGGAATTTTGTAGAGCAAAGAAATCTTAATTTTGATGAATTCCGAATGATCTATTTTTTAGGTAATAGATTGTGCCTTTCATGTTAAATCTAAGAATTCTTCATCAAGGCCTAGGTACTAAAGATTTTCTCCTATGTTTTCTTTAAAAAGTTTTCCAGTTTAACATTTTACATTTACTTATTTTAAAGGTTTTATCCATTTATTCATGAGAGACACAGAGAGAGAGAGAGAGGCAGAGACATAGGCAGAGGGAGAAGCAGGCTCCATGCAGGGAGCCCGATGTGGGACTCTGGAATCATGCCCTGAGCCAAAAGCAGACACTCAACCGCTGAGCCACCCAGGCATCCCAACATTTTACATTTAAATAATTGGCCCATTTTGAGTAATTTTTGTGTATGGTGTGAGGTTTAGGTCAGGATTAATCTTTTTGCCTATTAATGTCCAGTTACTCCTGCACCATCTGTTGAAAAGGTGATCTTTCCTCCACTGAATTACTTTTGCACCTTTGCCAAAAATAAGCTGGGCATATTTGTGGTTCTATTTCTGTATTATTGATCTATGTGTCTATTTCTCCACTAACACTACCTATACATTGCTATATAATCAGTCTTCAAACCAGGTAGAGTGATTCCTCTCATTATGTTCTTCTTATAAATTCTTTTTAGCTACTCTAGTTCCTTGGCTTTTCCATATGGATTTTAAAATATTCTTTTTTATATCTACCAAAAAAATCTTGCTGTTATTGCTTTAAGGTTTATTCACCTATTTGAGAGAGTAAAAAGGAAAGGGAGGAGGGGCAGAGGGAGTGGGAGAATCCTGGAGCAGACTCCCTGCTGAGTGGAGAGCAGGATGTGGGGCTCAATTCCAGGACCCTGAAATCATCACCTGAGCCAAAAGTCAAGAGTTGGCTGCTTAACCAACTGAGCCACCCAGGTGCCCCCCCCCAAAACCTTGCTGGTATTTTGATAGGAGCTGCATTAAAACCTATGTTTATTTTCTTGAAGATTTTATTTATTTATTTGACAGAAAAGAGAGAGAGCGCGCACAAGCAGAGGGAATGGCAGGCAGAGGGAGAGGGAAAAGCAGACTCCCTTTGGAGCAGGGAGCCTGATGTGAGGCTTGATCCCAACCCCCTCACCCCCGAGATCATTACCTGAGCCGAAGGCAGATGCTTAACCAACTGAGCCACACAGATGCCTCATTATACCTGTATTTCAACTTCAGAAGAATTGACCTCTTTACTATATTGAGTCTTATAATATATAGACATACTGCTTCTCCATTTATTTAGATCTTCTTTGATTTCTTTCCTCAGCATTTTGTAGTTTTCAACATACAAGTCCTGTCCATGTTTTGTTAGATTTATACTTAGGTATTTCATTTTTTGAGTGATTGTAAGCGGTACTATAATTTTAGTTTCTGTGTCCACATGTTCATGAATAGTAGAAATACAGTTGGATTTTTATATGTTGATCTTGTGTCCTGAGATCTTCAAAAATCACTTACTAGTTGTGGAAAATCGTTCATTTGTCCTTCAGGTTTCTTGGCATTTTCTATGTCAACCATTGCATCACCGGCAAATAGGAACGGTTTTATTTCTTCCTTTATGATTGGCATGGTTTTTATGTTTTTTCCTTGCCTTATTGTACAAGCTAGAACTTCCAGTACTTATTGATTGCAAGTGGTGACAACGGGCATCTTTGCTTTGTTTTCTATTATAAAATGAAAGCATTCTGTCTTTCATTATCAAGTATGATGTTGGCTGTAGGTTTTTGGTAGATGTTCTTTATCAAGTTCAGGACATTCCCCCTCTATTTTTAGTTGTCTGAGAGTTGTTAATGGGCACTGAATTTTGCCAAGTGCTTTATTCTGTATCAATTGATATGACTATGTGATTTTTCTCCTTTTGCCTGTTGATAGAGTTAGATATATTGATAGATTCTCAAGTTTTGCATGGCTGGAATAATCCTACTTCAAGTTACACAATTCTTTTTTTCCCCTCTGCTTTCTTCTTTTAAAAGATTTATTATTTAATTATAACTGACATAAATGTTATTTAATTTCCAATGTACAACATATTGATTTGAGAAGTGTAGTCACCATACATTATTACAATCTTATTGACTATATTCTTGATGCTGTACTTTTCATCTCTGTGACTTACTTATTTTATAACTTTGTTTGTGCCTCTTAATCCCATTCCTATTTTGCCCATTCCCCCACCTACCTCCCTTCTGGCAACCACCAGTTTGTCCTCTATATTTAAGAGTCTGTTTTTATTTGGTTAGATTCCACACATAATTGAAATAGTATGGTATATGTCTTTTTCCATGTGACTTATCTCACTTAGCATATCTTCTAGGTCCATCCATGTTGTCATAAATGGCAAGAGCTCATTTTTTATGGTTGAGTAATATTCCATTCCATTTCACCAGATACATACACACATACACACATGTATTACACACACACATTTTGCTAGATATACACACACATACATGCACATATTATACCCACACACATAACATATATACATACCACTTCCTCTTTATCCATTCATCTATTGATAGACACTTGGGTTACTTCCATGTTTTGGCTATTATAAATAATGCTGCAATAAACATTAGAGTGTATATATCTTTTTGAATTAGTGCTTTTGTTTTCTCTGGGTAAATAACCAGAAGTGGAATTACTAGATCATATGGTATATCTATTTTTAATTTTCCGAGGTATCTCTATGCTGTTACTCACAGTGGCTTTACCAATTTACATTCACACCATAGTGCATGAAGGTTTCCTTTCCTCCACATCATTGCCAAAACTTGTGATTTTTTGTCTTTCTGATACTAGCCATTTTGACTGGTGTGAGGTAATACCCCATCATGATTTTAATTTCCATTTTTCTGATGATGAGTGATGTTGAGCATCTTTTCATTTGTCTGTTGGCTATCTGGATATTTCTTGGTCAAGTTATGTTAATTTGCTAATATTTTGTTAAAGATTCTGCTTCTATATTCATGAGGGGTATTGATTTGTAGTTTTCTTTTCATACTATTTGTGTCCAGTTTTGGTATCAAGGCAATACCAGCCTTATAAAATGAGTTAGGTGTTGGTTTTCTATTTTCAGAGAAAGATTGTATAGAATAATTGTTAGTTTTTCTTAAATGTTTGGTAGAATTCTCCCGTGAATCCATTTTGGCCTGAAGATTTCTTTTGGGGAATGTTTTTAATCACAAATTCAATTTATTTGATAGTTATGAAGCTAATCAAATCTATTTATATAGTGTGAGTTGTAGTTTGTTCTTTTCTCTTTTTGTTATCAGTCTTGTTAGAGGTTAATCAATGTTACTAATCTTTTCAAAGTACCAGCTTTTTGTTCCATTTGTTTTTCTCTTTTTTTCTATTCGAATTTTATTGTTTTCTGCTTACTCTATTATTTCACTACTTCTGCTTGCTTTGGGGTTTATTTTTTCCCTTCTTTTTCTAATTTCTTATAGTGAAAGTTTAGATTACTGATTTTATATTTTTCTCTTTTCTAATGTAAGCACTTAGTGCTATGAAATCCTCTATCATTGTTTTAGCTGAATTATACAGATTTTAATATGTTGTATTTTCCTTTCATTCAGTTCAATGCATTATATATACATAACCTATCACCATCTACTGTTGTGAACATTTTATTACTTCAAGTGAAGTATAAGAACTCTACTCCCTCTTATGTCCCCCTGTACATTTAAAATATTCTTAAATATTTCCTCTATTTACCTGGACAGCCACATTAAACATTGTTCTAATTTTTGCTTTAAGAAAATTCAAGAGGAAGAGGAAAGGTAATTGTATTCACCCATATTTTTACTCTTTCTGTCATTCTTTCTTTCCTGATTTTCCAACATCTATTCCTTTAGACTTTCTTTTACATTTTAAGTTTCCCTTAGCCACTCTTTTAGTGTAGGTCTGTTAGTAGTAACAGTAACAGTAACAGTAACAGTAACAGTAATGAGTAAACCCTCATTCCTGCAGGGTTTTTTTGTTTGTTTTGTTTTGTTTTGTTTGCTAGGTAAACAATGCTGGGTTGACAGTTCTTTTCTTTTAGCTCCTGAAAGCACTGTGCTACTTCCTTCTGGCTCCCATGGTTTCTAATGTGAAATCTACTGTCATTTGAGTTCTTTTCCTTCTTAAGTAATGTGTCCTCTCTTGCTGCTTTCAAAATTTTTTTCTTTGTCTTTGGTTTTTAGAAGCTTGACTAAGTGTGTCTTAGTGTGTATTTCTTTATCCTGTTTGTTCAGCTTATTGAATCTGTAAGTTTAGGTCTTTTGCTAAGATGGGGGGCTTTGTGCCATTATTTCAAGTAGATTTTTGGCATCATCTGTATTCTCTCCTTCCATGGACTCCAATGACATGGATGTTAGATCTTTTGTTAAAGACCCATAGGACCCTGAGCCTCTCAATTTTTTCAGTGTATTTTCTCTCTGCTGTCCAGATTGAATAATTTTTACTGCTCTGCCTTCACATTTGGGTATTTCCCCTGTCCTGTCCATTGTTTTAAAGCCCATCCATTGGGGATGCCTGTATGGCTTAGTGGTTGAGTGTCTGCCTTTGGCTCAAGTCATGATCCCGGGGTACTGGGATCAAGTTCCATATAGGGCTCCCCACAGGAAGCCTGCTTCTCCCTCTTCCTATCTCTCTGCCTCTCTCTGTGTGTGTCTATCATGAATAAATAAATAAACTCTTTAAAATATTAAGCCTGTCTATTGAATTTTTCATTTCAGTCATTGTATTTTCCACTCAAAAATTTTCTGAGGATGCCTGTGTGGCTCAGTCAGTTAAGCATCTGCCTTCAAATCAGGTCATGATCCCAGGCCCTGCATCAGGCTCCCTGCTCAGTGGGTAGACTGCCTCTTTCTGTCTCCATCTGCCTCTCCCCTCCCCATGCTCTCTCTCACACACTCTCTTTCTCTTTCAAATAAATAAATGAAATCTTTAAAAAAATTCCATTTGATTCTTCTTTATATCTTCTATTTCTTTCCTAAGACCTTTTTTTTGTCATTTGTTTCAAGTATGTTTGTCATTCTTTGTGAAGTGATTCTTATAATGACTGCTTTAAAATCATTGTCAGATAATTTTAATATCTGTCAACTCAGTTTGAGCATCCATTGCTTTTCTTTCTTCATTTAAGTTGAGATTTTCCTGGTTCTTGGTATGACAGGATATTTTTTACTGAAACCTGGATATTTTATGTATTATCATATGAGACTCTGGATCTTATTTAAATCTTCTGTTTTAGCAGGAGTCCTCTAACACTACACTAGGAGGGGAAGAAAGATACTCCCAGGTTGGAGTGAAAGCCCAGGTTCCCCACTCTGCCTCCTCTGATAACCCAGGGTAGGGAGGCATGCCTCATTACTGCTAAGTAGAAAATAGAATTTCAGGTTTCCCACTAGATATCTTCTGGAAGTGGGAGCAGAAAAGGCCTCATCACCACTAAGCAGGTATAAAAGCCTGGGCTCCTTCTCAGCATTTTCTGATATCATCCCAGTCAGGAGACAGGGAAAGGATTGGGGTATCTGTTACAGCCTGGTAAGGATGGAAGTCTAGGCTCCCCACTCAGACTTTGTTGTCATGGGTAGGGGTGAAGACACAGTTTTTTCTGTAGTGTTAGGTTGAAGTAGGGTGACTACTATCTAAGTTTTCTGTCTTGCTATACTGCTCCTTTTCTGGTCCTTTGGTCAAAAGAGAACAAGCTTTTGTGGGGCTGTGTCTTTTAATCTTTTGTCTGATTTTAGCTGTGCTTAGTATTGGTGTTTCTGTTTGTTGGCTTCTCTAGCACTCAGGGAACTCACCAACATAGTGTTCCTTGGGTGTCAAGTTCTTTAACTGGTCTGCCTTCTCCTCTCTACCTTTCATAGTCTTCTTTTGTTTTTCTTATATATACAGAATTTTTAGCTGTATTTAGGAGGAAGAATCAGGGGAAATGTGTCTATTCCTCTCATCTAGAATAAGAAGTCCTCCTTTGTTATCATTTTCTCCTGCTTAAGAAAGACCATAGGAGAACCACAAATCTGCTCTAATTTATCTTTTAAAAAAAACCAGGAAAATAATTTACAATACCCAACTCTTTAACTGTAATTAGTGAGTGACAAATTGCTCATAACACCCAGAGCATCTTGATAATGATATTCAGAAGATCTGGACTCCAGTTCTCAGAAAGGAAGATGCTGAGAGACAGTGATTTCATTTTAATACCTACAGAGATCAACCCCCTCTCATCCTTTAAAGTTGTTTTTAGCCTTTCCCCTTACCCATGCCTACTCCATTTCTGGTTGGGGACAGTATTAGGGGTGTGCCCACAGAATCTTGCTACCTGACTTCCTCTGTCCTATGAATATGGGCACAGGGAAGAGGTAAAGAAGTCCAGGTCTAATGCATCCTTCCTGGCCTTGTCACTGGGGACTACTCTCACCCCCAGAGGCTTTGGCCCTTAGGATCATCCCTCTTGTTCATTTACAGCCTGTCTTTTTATTCTCAGCTCCTTCTCTGCAGGACACACACACACACACACACACACACACACCACTCCCTAATGGCTCGGGGAAGCACATTCCATACTCCTTCTTGGGGCTGAGGCCAATGAAGTGGTGGCAGCTGTTCAAGAATGCAGATTGTGTGTGTGTGTGTGTGTGTGTGTGTGTGTGTGTGTGTGTGTGTAGGGGGAGGGCCTGCCTGCTTGGTTGGCCTGGAGCTAGGGATTGGGGATCCCCCAAAGTGCCACAGTTTTGAGGGCTGTGGAGAAAGCTGGGAGTTGAGGCCAATGAGAGGGCAACAGCATGTGTCATCTCTTCCTCTAGAGGCTTCAGTCTGGGGTGGGAGCACAGATATTTATTCCCTCTCTACTTCAGTCCTAGGATTACTGACATGACTGCAGTCCTTCCTTTGAGGATGCTTGACAAATGCCTTTTGGGGCCAGACCTACCATAGAGCCTTAGTTGACTAGGTTCACCGGGACCAGACTTTTGCCTGCACTGTAGCCTTAGTTCTTCCACTTGCAAAAAGGGAGCAATATTCTAGGAGCATTTATGATCTGGTTTCAGGGGCTTCTTTGGAGTCTCTGTCAGTTCTATCTTGGCATTTCCCCAAATCCCAAATGGCCTGATGGCCCTTTAACTGGGTATATAACAATTATTGTGACTGTACTGACAAACTAGCCATTGTTGGTTTTTTAAATATGGATTTGTATCTGCCATAGAAAATATGCTTTTAAAAAACCCAAACACCCCACCATACATTGTTGCATGCCTTGATTTTTGGGCTTGCCAACGAACCACTTAAAGGCCTCATAGACCACCACTATTCTCTGGAGCACCCCCAAAGAACTGCTGTCGCAAAGGAAGTCTGTAAATGATCCTTGGAGACTGAAGTGGGATCTGGGGAGATGGCTTGAGGAGGGAGTTGTCCTGGGACAAGGAAGTGAGTCAGGGTGGCAAGCAGCAGAACTCTGGAGGGGGAGGGGCAACAACCCTCAGGCCTGCTCAGATATGTCTAATAGGAAATGGGCTGGGGATCACTGAATGGAAATCAGAATCTGAGTGGAAGAAGGTACCGGGCTAACTTGCTCAAGGGGTAAATCTCAGGGAGAAAACCTCTGAGGAAGAGCTTAGCCCTCACTGCCAGTTGTCTACATGACAAACACCCAAAAAAATCAGAATTCTAGAGGGGGCCTAGAAAAGATCTGAGCTCAGGAATTCCCCACTCTTGCAGGAAAGCCCAGCCCCCTCAGAGAGGCACTATTCATTCATCCATTCATCCATTCATTCAACAATAATTTACCCATCTACTACGTGTTTGGCCCTGTACTAGATGTCAGGGATACAGCTGTGAGCTAAATAGGGCTCACTCTCAAGGGACTTTCAATCAGTGGGAAAGACAGATAAACAATTACAATACAGTTTAGTCAGAGAGCTATGGGAGCTCAATGGAGAAGACTCAACCCAGATGTGTCATCAGGGAAGTTTCCTGGAGGAGATATCTAAACTGGGAAATAGAAGGTAAGATAGCATTATCCAGGGGAAGACAGGGGCAGAAAAGAACAGCAGTCTCAGCAGAGGGATCAGCATGTGTAAGTCCTGTAGGTCATAGTAAACAGGACTCACCCTTTGGTCTTACTGGCTCATCCCCTAGGCTTGAGTTTGTCAGGGGTTTTCATGCACTGGCTTTTGGGTTACCTTGTGCTAAGGATGCCAGGGACCCTACACATTAATTGAACCTGATCCCACAGTAAAATGAAGCAGCTCTGGGTGCAAGTGAATCAGAATAGAGTCTCAAAGAGATCAGGGCCAAAGTATACAGGGAACAACCACAGTGACCCTTGGCTGGGGGAGGATGTGGGTTAAACAACTGGTTCAGATACAGTGACAGTGCCTGCATTGGGTCAGTGCCTGCTTTCAGCATGGTATTTTGTAGTATGCAAGTACTGCATCCACCACCATTGTCTATGAGGCCTACAGGAGTTCTGGAGGGTACACCTAAAGCAGGATTTAACTACACATGGGCATGGGGTGAGAACTACAAGATGGACAATGACTTGCTTATGATTTTTCAGAGGGAAATGGTGAGGCAGTGACTTCACATGTCTGTGCCTCAGTGTCCCTCTGAAGTCTCCAGATTTGACATGCCAGCAGGTAGCAATGCAGCCAGAGCTTGCCTCTGGCCCTCTAGGAAACAAGTTACTACAGTGACTTTGCAGGTGGGGCAAGTGTTAAGCAGGAAGCTACCCTGTTGGCTAATCTATCAGAGTGGGAGCCAGGGACAACCAGTGACAAATTACTCTCTTGTGTCTCCATCCAGAACAGCTTCCCCTTGGCAGGAGTGAAAGTCAACAAATAAGGGCCAGGACAGCTGCAACCCTGTTCAGGCTGCCAGCACCAAGCAGTACCCCTGAGGACCCTAGTGAACCTAGGTATTTATTTGGGTAGCTGTTAAGGCCTCTTATCTCCACCTTTGGCCTTTTTCCTTCCAAGAGTGAACATGGACTGTAAGGGAAAGCCCCACTGGGTTTATTCCTGATCTCTGGACCAGGCCTGTCTGGATGAGGCCTGTCTCCAGCCAGGACAGACAGAGCCTAACCCTTGCCCTCTCCCATGGACAACCCCTCTACCCAGGACCCAACAGCTGACTTTTTCTAACATTTCTGGGTCTGGCTGACTCCAATCCAGGACTACTGTCCCAGATCTGCCCCCTATCTACTGTCTAATATCCCTGCTTTCTCTGTGCCTCAGTTTCCTCATTAATAATCTGATAGAGGATGGTCTTGGTAGACTCAAAGGGCCCTTACAATTGTGAAATTCCAGGAGTTGGAGGTTGTATTGCAGGTTCAGGCTTTCTTTGCCCAGGTGAGAGAACATTGAACCAGAGCGTCTCTCCTACCTCTGGACTTCCAGACTAAGCAGTATGCCACCTGCATTGGCCTCCTTCCTCTAGAAGAAGCTCTCTTTAACCATGGTAATGCAGACCTTTTTTCACCTTTTCTAGAACCTCTTTGACTTCCGGTGGAGCCTGGACCACATAGGTGTCTGTGTGTGCCTGCACGTACGTATATCTACCTCTGCCCATATTCATATCTGTACTTAGAGAGGGAAAGTCACTTCTTGACCCCCCTCCTTCCACAGGGTTTATCCAAAGCAGTTGTAGACACATTCCTTTAACCAAAATCCACACTCATTAGTCCAACTCTGTATAGAATTTACATTTCTTTGTCTGTTTCCACATCTGCTAAAATTCTCACTTCATAGGATTTTAGGAAACTTCACTCATTCATTCATTCATTCATTCAGCAAATATATATGGAACTTTTCCTATGGGGTCTAAGTGCTGAAACTAAGTGAGATAATAATGTAAAGTACTAAATCCCATGCTGTGTATGTAGCAAGAGCCTAGTCAGTATGAATTATCTCTCCTTCATCCACATAATAATAGCTAACATCTATGGATCACCTACTATGTGTCACACAGTGCCATAAGTACTTTTATTCTTTTTTAAAATTTTATTAAAAAATAAAAAATAAAATTTTATTTATTTATTAATGAGAGAGAGAGAGAGAGAGACAGAGGCAGAGACACAGGCAGAGGGAGAAGCAGGCTCCATGCAGGGAGCAGAGCCCGAGGTGGGACTCGATCCCGGATCTCCAGGACCAGGCCCTGGGCTGAAGGTGGTGCTAAACTGCTGAGCCACCAGGGCTGCCCACACTTTTATTCTTATATTCCTCACAACACTTCTATATAGACATTATTATCATCTCCATATTACAGATGAGGAAACTGAGCCACAGAAAGGTGAGGTAATTTTTTCAGAGTCACATAGCTAGTAAGTGGCAGTCCACCCCAAAGTCCATGCTCTTGACCACTTATAATGTACCGCCTCTCTGTCTAGAACTTGCAGCTGTTCTGCAATTAGGACTCAGCTCACAGTGCCACAGTCACATGAGAAATGTATGTGTACATACACACACATCATACATGGACATATTTATGCTATAAATATTATTGCTTATGTTCAGTGGCCCAGGCCCGGTGTTGGTCCCCAAAACAGGAAGGGGCACACCTTCCACACAGTTGCAATGCCTTCTCCCCACCAGACCCCTTATGCACATCCTCACATGGCTCTGCCCAGCCCTGCTAGACATGCCAGCATGTGCATGCACACAGACAATAGTCCCAAGCACACACCACTTTCTTAACTTTCATGGCCACGAGAGAGAAGAAAGGAGAAAGAATTTTATCTGTAGTATGAGGCTGTACAGTGGGTTCAACAGAGGTAGTCAAGGTCAGCAGGTAGGGAGAAGGGGAGCTGAGAGGTTTGCATTGGCCAGAGACAAGGCTCGGAGGGAGGCAGCAATAGCAGGAGAAGAAGGAGAAGGAGGAGAGGGAACCCAGTATCTTGATAAACCATGCAAGTTGAAGAGGGGTAGGGATTGGACTTGCAAGAACTTTCTCAAGCCATAAATTTTCACTGACAGCCTGAAGCCCAGAGCACAGAGTCCAGAGCAAGTTCTGAGACAGCCAATCTAAGGAGCAGCAGGGGCAGAACCTAGGCCCTGAGTAGGGGGAAGGGTGCAGAGCTGTCCAACCTTATGGGCTCTAGCCCTGTGCCCTCAGCATGCAGCTGGACATGGCACCCGGCTCCAGAGTCTGTTTCTGGATTACCCTTAAGTGCTGGCTCCCTGTGTGGCTCTACACATCTATAGATGTGGGAGCTTGTGCAATTTTTGTCTGTGTGCATGCTTGTGTGTATGTGTGTGAAGTAAAGTAGCAGAGTGCTTTAAGAATACGAGCTTCAGGGATCCCTGGGTGGCGCAGCGGTTTAGCGCCTGCCTTTGGCCCGGGGCGTGATCCTGGAGACCTGGGATCGAATCTCACGTCGGGCTCCCGGTGCATGGAGCCTGCTTCTCCCTCTGCCTATGTCTCTGCTTCTCTCTCTCTGTGTGTGTGAGTATCATAAATAAAAAAAAAAAAAAAAAAGAATACGAGCTTCACACTGGGTGTTATACTATATGTTGGTAAATCGAACTCCAATAAAAAATATACAAAAAAGGGATCCCTGGGTGGCGCAGCGGTTTGGCGCCTGCCTTTGGCCCAGGGCGCGATCCTGGAGACCCGGGATCGAATCCCACATCGGGCTCCCAGTGCATGGAGCCTGCTTCTCCCTCTGCCTATGTCTCTGCCTCTCTCTCTCTCTGTGTGACTATCATAAAATAAAAAATAAATAAAAATAAAAAAGTCTTTAAAAAATATACAAAAAATTAAAAATAATAAAATGAAAAAAAAAAAAAAAGAATACGAGCTTCAAAGTCAGGTGAAATGAGTGTCCAAGCCTGACTTCACAGCTTACCAGCTGTATGACCTCGGGTACATGAGTCATACTTTCTGAGCCTCTATTTCCTCATCTTTAAATGGAAACTTATTGTAGCTACCTTATAAGGTTGTAAGAATGAATTAATATAATGCATGCGACAGGCTAAATGTGCAATAAGTTTAAAGATTATTATGCTGGACCCACCAATCCAAAAAAACTCCCAAATTCAGACCCAGGGGCCATGAATCAACTCCCAGCAGAGGTGGTCACACCCCTCAGACCTCCTCCATGGTCCTATGTGTTCATCAGCAGGCATGGCTGGCTATGCCCTTCCTGCACACTCAGCCACTCCAAGGGCCCATTTTTAGCCCAGGAGCCCACCTAAGGTAGCAGACACACAAGATGCATGCACACACCTGCATAAAGCACTGTGTATACATGTGCCTGCACATACCTGCACGCATATGTACAATCACACACCTATGAGCCTGGGTGGTTCATGCATGTTTTCATGCATGATTGCATGGGTGCAGGTGCCCACACTTGCTCTCTGAAACACACACTTGTAATTGTGATCATAAACAAATTGCTGCCCTTCTCTGGGCCTCACTTTTCTTATTTGTGGAACAGGGATAATATTGATCCTTGCTTTCTCCACTTGACAGGAGCTTTGAATGGATCAAAATTAAATAATGCCCACAGAGGTGTGAGGTAACCTGAAAAATACTATGCAAACATTACCATCAGTCCTGTCAACTCTGCCTCCAAAATAAGTCCTAAATCCATCTTTCTAATGCCCATTTTGCTGCCACCACTCTAGCCCAAACCACCATCACGTCTCATCTGGACCACTGCAGTGGCCACCTCACTAGGTGCAGTATTTCCATTCACGCTACCCTACAGACCACACTACCACGGTGTGCTTTTACCAACATATTGCTGATGAGACTCTCTCCACTGTCTAATCCCTTCAGTGCTTCCCTCTGCTTCCAGCTCTCTCCTATTTCAGGAGGTGTTTGGCCCAGAGATCAGTCTCTGTAGTCAGACTACTTGAGCTCCTGTATCTACTGTGATCTTGTACCATTACCTTGAGCAAGTCATTTTATTTCTCTGAGCTTCAGTGTCCTCATCTGAGAAATGGGGTTAATAATAGACCTTTCTCTTAGGGTTGTTGAGAACATTAAGTGAGCTGATACCTATAAGACACTGAAATAGAGTTTAGCACAAAACTGTCACTATTAGCACACAGAACTGATTCTGGAATTCTTCTCAGTCTGGTCTTTTCTGACTTTTCCATCCGTGACTTAAACATCATGTTGTCAAGGGAGGCTAGCCCTGAACCTCAGCCTAGGGCAGGTCTCTTTCAGTTACAATCCCAGGGCACTCTGGCTTGCTCTAGCAAAATGCTCATCCAGCTGTAACTTTTTGTTCAATGTCTGTCTACCTTATTGTCCAGTAAGTTCCATGAGTGCAGGGCCATGATTATTTCTGCCCAGAGGTCCTGGCATATAATGGATACCTTTAAATACTAACAGATTTGATGAGCTTTCTTAACACATGTATTCCTCCCTCAAAGGAAGGCAAGGGCTCCCAAGAAAGGAGGATGGATGAAATAGAAGCTTGGGACATGTGTCCAGTGATGGCCACATGCACATAGGAGGCCAGGAGTTTTGTGGAGAGACAGCACGGGCCCTTGTGCCCCCATCTTGGGTCATAACTGAGAATTTTTAAAAGATTTTATTTATTTATTTGACAGAGAGAGAGAGAGAACACAAGCAGGGGGATGGACAGAAGGAGAGGGAGAGGCAGACTCCCCACTGAGCAGGGATCCTGACACGGGGCTTGATCCCAGGACCATGGGATCATGACCTGAGCCAAATGCAGATGCTTAACCAACTGCACCACCCAAGTACCTCAGAGCTGAGAATTCTGACCAAAGGTGAGTCCTTAGACTTTTTCAAGTCTGGGCCTGGTTCAGGGGCCAAAATATCAGGAAAAGAGAGCTTCAGAAGGAAGGTAAGACTAGAACTCACATTTCTTGAGCACAGACTCTATACCAGAAAGAAAACTGTGTGTGTTTATTTTTATCATGTCCATTAGAGTCTGTGGGCTTCTAGCCCGAGTACTGCTACCTGCAGTACTGACTCCACGTCCCATGCACTCACTCTAAGGGAAAGTCAGGTAGAGACAGGAAAGACCAGAGGCTGAAGAAAACCCAAACATACAAAAGTTGAGACAGAGACACGAGATATAGATCATGCAGAGAGGAAAACAGAGCACACAGAAGAAAGACAGATGGATGGAGGAAGAATAAAGGGGAGGGAGGGAGGAGGAATGAGAGTTAGAGTGAGACAGAGTAGTGGGAGGAGAAGAGTCAGGTGTCTGATGATGGGTGGTACCCCTATTCTCTGCTTTTTCCTCTGCTTGTGTCCCTGCTGGTAATGAGACGATGAGGTTGAACAAATTCTCCAAAGCATGATCCCACCAAACCATGGGCTGGTATACAGGCAGAGCAAAATGAGAGAGCCAGGAATCGGAGGCTTGGAGCCAATTGCTTCCTTTTTGGTCCTAAGCCTGTTAAGGCAGGGCTGTGGGCACTGGCTTGAGGCCACTTGGGGGCAGGCACTAGTACTCTGGCCAGCATCAGGAAGCAGAAACTGCTGCTCAGGGAAGGCCTTGCTGCCTTTACACTAACTCTTCTGACTCTTCCTCAAGCCTAGCAGAGGGCTGACTCACTCCTCAGGAGGGTGGGGGGCATCCCTTAAGCTCCTATCTCCAGGGGAGTGCCGAGTGCTCAGTAATGGGGCATAGCTCCTGGCTCCTCTGAATAGCATATCTTGTTCCCACACACATTTCCAGGGCCCCTGCTTTAGACCAGGCACTGATTCAGGCACTCCACACACAGCTTCTTTTCATTATCAAAACCACTCAGGAGAACTTCAGTGGCTTCACTTTAGGGTTGAGGAAGGGATGCTCAGAGAGGAAAAGACTTTCCCACAGTCACACATCCAGGGAGCAGTAGGTAGGACTTTGCTCAAGGTCTATGTGGTTGTAGAGTTGATGGCTCTAATCCTTGATCTCCTGGAGGGGAAGGGTGTAGGTGTCAGAGGTCTTACACCTGGCAAGCCCTATGTAATGTCCAATAGAAAGTGTCACACCCAGAAGTGGTCTTGAGGGCAAGCAGGTTCTAACCTAGTTTCAGGGCTGAAAGATGAAGAAAATAGTGTCAAAGAGGGGAAAGGGCTTGACTTGCCCAGAGCCACATTGCCTAGTAAGTGCCAAGACAGAGACTTGAACACAGAAATGACTCAGATGTGGAGTCCATGGAGTGAATTCAGGGGTGCCAGAAAGACCTTCAACGTTTGAATTCCAAAACTCTTGGCATTTAAGACTCATTTTTCATGTTTTTGTGGAGTTATTGGGACCACATGTTAGGATTTGGGGTTGTCCCAGAAGTTCCTTGCTGCATGACTGCCACTTTGACCCTGGAACCCTGCCAGTCCTAGGGCCTGGGGGTGAAGGGGAAGCAGATGTTTTGGTCACTGACCTCTCAGGTTCAAGGTGGCTCTTAAAGCTTCATCCAAAAGCAGTGTCTCATAAGGGAGCAGGAAGGCCAAGACTTGATGCACAGCCACTCACAGAATAGGCAAAGGACTATACCTGAGTGTGCCTCAGTCAGTGCTACAGTCTAGTGCTTGGTCCCAGACAGATGAACCCAAGGTGGCAGTCTTGGTTGGAGCAACCCCTGCCTGCCTTTCTGGACTTGTGAGAGCTGTCCTCCTGGGAGCTTTCCTTTGAACTCCACTAATGAGGCCAAGCTGTCTGGAAGCCCATGCAAATATCTGCCAGATGTTGCCAGCCCATTTCCCACACCCGGCGAAAGATCTGCCCTACTGAGTGCAGGGAAAGGGCGGGCAAGAGGGCCAACAAGGTACCCCAGGGTGCGCCACACCAGGCGTCTTCCATCTCTCAGGGCCTGCTGAGAGGGAAGCTGGCATTCACACCACTTTGCCCAAAGCAGAGCCCAACCAGGAGATTTTCCTGGTTAGGCCAGTCTAAGCTCACTCAGACTCCACACAGGCCTGAGGAGGTGACAACCCTATCGACCAGCTCCGCCTGCCCCCCCCCCCCCATTCACATCTTGATTACATTCCTTGGGAAATCATCCAGGCCACATTCCGCCTGGCAGGCTGCTGGGAAGACCCACAGAGCACTATGGCAACGCGGAGGGGCCAGGCCTGCCAAACAACAACCATGAGGCTGGGGAACCTCCCTTCTAAGGTCAGCCTGGATTCCTCAACTGCGCCAGTGTCAGCCAGCCCTCACTCACCCAGTGTATGCCTACTTCAGCCCTCCTCACCCCTGCCCCCTATTCCAGCCAAACCCACACATGCCCCACCCTCTGCAGGATTTGACATAGTGCCAGGTCCAATGCCCAGCTCCCCTTCCCCAAAGCTTCAGAGAGGGCTGCTGTATTCTTCCAGTCACTTCCCCGAGCACACATACTCAGTCCCCAGAAAGAGTCAGTGGAAGGTGCACAGGTCCGGGGCAGCCATGGAACTGCCTCTTGTGAGCTGTTCACCAAGAGTGCTGGGCCACACCTGTAGCTTTCAAGCTTTTTTTTTTTTTTTTTCATTCTTTCCCTTTCTAAAAAAAGTCCTTAATTAGGACTCCAGTAAGCCATCAAGAGTGAAAAATAATTGATAAGTTCTTCAAAATTTTTTTGCATCTTCATAGTTGAGCAGGAATTACTTCTTTTTGTTTTTGCTCTGTTTTGTTTGTAAGAACACCAGTGGTACCCCCAATGGACTCTCCAGAGCTAATCAAAAAATGTGGGAAGACTTCCTTCTCCAGAAATCACCCCCAAAAGGAGCAATGCACCTTCTTGCTTTTCTCCTTTTTCCTCTGGCAGCCCATCAGTTCCCTAGGAAGGGCCAGGGCTAGGGCCAGGAGGCAGGGCGGCTGAGGTCTTCTTCTCCAACCACTCATCATCCCCCTGTTTGGTGGGGGGATGCAGAGCATAGAAAGTAATGGAGTTCTCATACTCCAAATATTCCTCTCTCCTCCCCTCTCATTTTCTTTCTGCCTCCTCCCTCTCCTCCCTCCGTTTCTCCCTTCCTTCCTGACTTCCTTCCATCCCTCCATCCCTCCCTCCCTTTTTTTTTCTTTTCTCCTTCCCTCCTCCTGTCCTATTTGCAACAGAAACTTCTCAGCCAGCAAAACCTATGTGAAACCCTGATGTGTATCTGGTAATGAATGCCTCTTTTTTTCTGGTTAGTGGCATTGGAACCCAATAGTTCCATCTACTGGGTTCCCACACATGCCCCAGAGGTCCTGGAGCCATCTTAGAGCCTCCAAAGAACAAAATTTGACAACTGCTGGTGTTGTCAACTCCGACAGTCAGAATAGGAGCCTCTGCTTCCTCTTAGCATGCTCCCTGCTTTCTTCCTCATCTCTCCCCCCTCCCTTCCTTCTTTCTTTGGCCTTCTTCTCTATCCTTTCCTTCCGTCGTGCTTCTCTCAGTGCTCCTGAGCCCGGAGTCCAGTCTGGTGCTGCTTTTTTTCTGCCTGGGGAGAGTGTGCATAGGCCTCATTCCAGCCCTGAGCAGTAATTTTGGGGCCCTTGCTTGGCCAGAGAGTGCCTTCCAGTCATATGAACAGAGGCCCTGGAGCCAGGCATTCCTGCCCAGCCCTTTAAATTATAATCAAGGTGGGAGTGGTGACACCGACTCCAAAGGGTAGTTGAAAACCTTGTGTTGTTGTCTGGAGCAACTAGGGAAGGTCCAGAACATCCGGTGTAGGCACATCCTCAGATAGAAAACCCCGCCTCTGTCCACCCATGTATAGAGGGTAGGCCCAGACAGTTGAGGAAGCTGTGGGCTTCTCAAGATTCTGCTTAAAGGCCAAAGCCCTCTAAAGTGCCATTCTGCCATGGAACTCTTCAGAAAGGACTCACACAAGAGCCTTGTTCAGCCAGAGACCAGAGAGACAAAGGCTGGTAGGAGCTGAGTGCCAAGGTCAGGGTCAAAGCTTACACTGGCTTCCCTGCCCTCACTGGGATCTAGTACCTGGGGTCTTGCCCTTCGAGGCCAACTATGTGCCAAACACTGTGTTGGGCACCGGGGCTATGGTTGCAAACAGAGAGGCACAATTGCCTGCCCTCATGGAGCTGACATCTGAGGGGAGATAGATAATAAAAGCAGAATAGACAGATAATGAGAAGGGTCATGGCCAGAGGTCTCACTGAGAAGGTGACACTTCGGCAAAAGCCTGAAAAAAGTGAGGCAGTGACAATAAGATAGCTGAGGGAAGGGCATTTCACATAGAGGAAAGATCAATGCACAGGCTCTGAGATGTTTGAGGAGAAGCAAAGGAAGCAGGTCTGGCTAAACAGAGCAATGGAGTGATGGGAAATTCTAAGAACTTTAGCTTTTGCCCTAAGTTACATGGAAGCCAGTGCAAGATTTGCAGGCAAGAGAGGGACATGATCTGACTGAACCACATTAAGACATCCTTTTGGCTACTGAACCTAAAATAGAAGACGGAGAAAGGACAAAACCTAGGAGACTGGGCAGGAGGCTCCTGCAGGGGCCCAAAGTTGGCACAATAGAGGGATTCTGGATATGCTTTTTTTAAAAAAAAATTATTTATTCATGAGAGACACACAGAGAAAGGCAGAGACATAGGCAGAGGGAGAAGCAAGCTCCCTGTGGGGAGCCAGATGCGAGACTCAATCTCAGGACCCTGGAATCACAACCTGAGCCAAAGGCAGATGCTCAGCCACTGAGCCACCCAGGTGCCCCTCTGGATATGCTTTGAGAGTAAAGCTAGCAGGACTAGATGTGGGTGAGAGAGTGAGAAGCCCTCTGTGTGCCAAGCCTTGGATGAAGTTTGGGGCATACAGAACTAGATTGACCAGGGTCCTACCTTCCTGGAGTCCAGTAGGGCTAAGGAATCCTACAGGATGTCCTAGAGTGCAGACAATTCCAGGGGCCCACACAAGATCAGGGGGAGGTCTAACCCTGAAATGCTAAAGATGCAGACAGAAACCAATCTAAAGAGGCTGGGAAATAGTCCAAAATGTGGTCAGAGAGTCCCCAAAGAGTCTCAGATAAAGGCAAAAAGAGGTGACGTGCCTTTGGCTATGGCGAGCAGCCTGATTTCTGCCTCAAAGTCATAAACTCCTTTTCTCTCAGGGCTGGAGGGAAACCAGAAGACTTGGAAGCTAGTCCTCTATGGAGACGCTTTTGTGAAGCAGAGCCCCAGCCACTCCCTTACTTGCTGAGTCAGTCAAGAAACAAGAATCAGCCAACCCCTAAGCTACGTCAGGCTAGGCAGAATTGACTAGCCATTCTCTCCTATCCTATAGGAATTATAAGACTTCCAGGGTGGAAAGGCTGATCAAAGCAGAGGGGGAAGTTGCAACACCAGGTCAGGGTCAAAGGCTGGGAACTGGGTTGGCACTAAGGGCATTACTAGTTTTCCCATCAAGCCCATTTTCCAGACGAGGCCATTTGCCCTGGCCATCTCCAGAGGCTTGAGCCTTCTCCATTACCTGGTTCTCTGGAGGGCAGGGGTGCAGGGTGCAGGGCTATGCTGAGCCAAGCCAAGGCTCATGAGCTTGAGGGAGGGTGGCTGGAGCAGAAGCCAAGGCTTCCTCAGCCAAGCGATACAGGCCCCTTGGCCCTGGGAGAAGAAGGGGCCAAAGTCCCTTGGCTGATGTCTGATGAAGGACCCTAGGTCTACACTCCTTGAGCCAGAGGCATGTGAAGGGCTCATGAGTCACATGTCATTTAATCTACTAGTACGAGACAGAAAGAGCCCAAAGGGCACTGCCCAGTACTCTCTGTTACCATCTTACTTCACATACTTGTGTCATAAACCGTATCGGTAGTTCCAGATTCCAGAAGACCTGGAAATACCACCACCACCACCAACAACAAGAATGATCGTTTATCAAGTGTTTCTGTGTGCAGGCACTGTGCTGGACACTTTACATCTATTTTCTCATGTAGAGCCCCACAGCAAGCCAGTGAGGTGCAGGTTATTAGCATGCCTATTTTAGACATGGAGAAACTAAGGGTCAGAAAAGTTGAGTTCCCTGCCCAGTGCACATAACTAGGAAGAAACAGAGCTGACATTCAAACCAATCCAGGAACACATGCCCATTTTGGTTAACGGTAATTTAACTATGAGCCTGGAGTCATAAAACCAAAGTCCCCTGGCTGCTTCTAGTGGAGAGGAGTGGAAGAGGATGGAAGCCCTTCTTGCTGAGATTGCTCTCCTTGTCCACCCCACCCCACTCAGTCTTCTGTCCTCCCTGTTTTTCTCTTCCCTCTTTGCTAGTTACACTAAAGCTGTCGAGGCCAGAGCAAGGGGCTCCCATCTGCCAGATCTAGTGTTGCAAGGGCTGGGGCTAGGGGTTCCAGAAGGGGAAATGTTTTAGCTTGAAGATCCAGAGTAGAGTGCAGGATTGTGGAGGAGGGTGTCCCAGGAAAGGAGGATCATGCTACAGACTTGGGCAAAGCCCCCCAAAGCTGCAATGAGGGTCTGACCTGGCTCCAAACCACTGTGGTCTGGCTCCTTCTTGTTAGCAAGGAATGATGAATATGAGAAATTACTGGAAGAATTGAGGGAAACAACGAATTTCCTCATCCACACTCAGGGTGGGTTTGGGGAGTGGGGAGGCTTCCCCAAAGGCCCTGAGCCCCATTCTTCAAAATTCCTCACAAAAGCCTTATGGGGTAGGTACTATTACTAGACCTATCTTTCAAACGAGGAAACTGAAGCATAGAAAAGTTTAGGAGCTTGCCCAAAAATATGTAATAAGTGGCAGAGTTCAGATTTGAACACAGGTAGTTTTACTGTATGGCCATCTGCTTAACTCTCTGCTCTAGGGCCCGGTGGGTGATTACCTCAGAGGACCTAGCTGAGGTGCTTCCCAAACTCATTCTTTGGTGGACAGAGAAACAGGACCAAGCTCTGGGAAGCCCAGCTCTACCATTTGCTATCCATATGTAGAACCATGAGCAAGCTATTTCATCTCCCTGAGCCTCAGTCTTCTGATCTGTAAAATGGGTCAACAAAACAACTCCAGCAAGGTTATATATGAAAGCACCTCTTCCCTGTTCCCCAGGAACAACACCTGGCTTAGCCCCACACTGTTGGGTCTCCACTAGGCCTGACTGGGAATTGCTTCGTGAGTCCCCCAGATTCCTGGTAAGTGCTGTCCTTCTGTGGCCAGCACCACAGTTTGGCTGGACTGGGAGAGGGGAGGCTTGTGGGGGTGGATCTGAGGTCTGGCCCTGATCTCTTGTCTTGGTCTGGGCTCTGATTCATAACAATGGCCCAAACCCAACCTTACCTCCTCCTGCTATGGTCTCTGGGTACCTTTTCTAGTGCTTTGGTGACCTGTCTGTCCCCTGAAGCCCTGAGGGCTGGGCACTGCCTTGCCTTTGCTAGCCTCCCCAAGGGCTAAAGTCCAGCCTCCCAAGCCCTCTTGGGATCCTGATGCCACCTCCTCACCTTGCCAGTTGCTGCGTCCTCCCTGAGACTTCCTATGGCACCGCAGATCCACAGCTCCCTGCAGGTCCCCCACTACTGACTATGTCCACCACCCTCCAGAGACCCTGTTGTGCAAAGGAAGAATTTTCATTCTTATCTTCTCCTTTCTGTTGAACGCGCGAGGCCCCACACCATGAGAAAAAAAAAAGCAAGGAGTTTCCTACTCTCAAGTGCAATGGCCAGAGCCAGAAACACTTTTCCCACGACTGGCATGCCCTCAAATCTTTCCCTTCCAGGCCTAGGGGCTGGAAGGAGTGCAGGAGGAGTGCAGGAAGCTGCCCCTCTGCCCAGTAGAGGCTATCTTGTTTGCGCCTGGCTCCAGGAGGTAGAGGTCAAATCCCAGCCACGGAGGAGCAGAGGAGAGGAGAGAAGGAAATGCGATGAGTCTAGCAGTGGAGGAGCTTGGCTTGGGCCAGGGTTGCGGGGGGGGGGGGGGGGGGGGGGGGGGGGAGCTGGGGGCTGGGCCCAGGGCTATTTCTGTACAATAATACAGAATACAGGGAAAGAGGGCCAAGCTGACAGGACAGTGATTAGTCTTCAGGGAGCAAAGGCAAAGATTCTGATGGTGAGCCTGGGGCCGGAGAAGCTGGCCTGAGGCCCAGTCCGGTGGGCTGGAGCAATGATTTCAGAGGCCCGGAATCTGAGGTAAGTTGGGCCCATAGACTAGGGAGCAAGGAAGGTGGGAGCAGGGAGAGGGGAGCCAACCATCCTCCTGGTCCCACCTCCTGCACAGAAGGCTGAGAAGGGGCTGTAAGCTGGCCTGCCCCTGCTGTCTGCCACCATGGGGTTATCTGGCTGTGTGTGGGGTCAGAGTTTCTGCAATCACACTTCCTGGGCTCTGGCCTGTGGGGGAGATGGCATGAGAAAGAGCCAGTTACGTGAGGCTCAGAAACCTCAGGGGAAGTGTCAAACTTGCTTTTTGTTTCCCAAGGGATTTGTAGTCATGGGGTCTAGAAGAGGTGTTGGAGGTCAGGGAGTAGGGAGGGCCGGCAAATCACATTTCTGAAGGCCTGACTCTATGCAGTGCCTTTTGCTATGCATTACCATATAGATGCCTCCTGCAAACTAGGTGAGGTAGGGGTGAACAGACTTGCTTTACACTGACAAGGCTGAGGTGTAGAAAGGCAAAATGATTTCTGTAACATCATGCAGCTAAGAGGTGGCAGAGTCTTATTTGAAGCCAGGTCCATCTTACTTCAAAGCCTGGCTTTGGAGGCAGTATAGCAAAGTGAGGCGTTAGGAGTCTAGGCTCTGGTCTGTGACTACTGGCTTTGAATCTCCCATCTGTTCCCTGCCAGCTGTGTGACCTTGGGCAGTTTACTTAACCTCCCTTAGCTTCAGTTTCCTCATCTGTAAGATGGAGCTAATAATAGTACTTACCTCCTAATATTGTTTTGAGGATTAAAAGAGTTAGTATAAGTGCAGCGTCTAAAACAGCACATAGTACACAATAACCCACCTATAAAAATTATTGTATGAGTATCCACAATCCTTGGTGGATTCCCTTAGAGGATGGAGTGTGGGAGAGGTGAGGGAGCTGTGTGGAGGAAATACAGGGCAGAGGGTTGCTCTGATCCCTTTAGAATTGGAGTCCTCCCACATTTGGACAATAGTATCAGGAGTCTTCCAATGGGGAGCCCTTGTGACCCAGCAATTCCACTTCTGGGAATTCATCCTAAGGAAATAATGGGTCAAGAGAGTAAAGATGTATGTACCAGGATGTTCATTTCCAGACTGTTCATTAGAGTGAAAAACAGGGACTTGTTTAAATGAATTATGGCATATTCATACATGTCAGCCATTAAAAACAATGATGTCACTCTTTAGGTATTGATATGGAAAGAGATTCCTGATACAGTTGTTAAGGAAATCAAAGCAGTTTACCACACTGCAGGTAGAGGAAGTGTTGGAAGGTCAGGGTTGCAGAGGAGAACGCAGTCAGATTTCCACACTACATGATATCTTTTTACTATAAACACCAATTACTTTTATAATTAGAAGAAAAGAAGCAGTAGAACTGTTTCCATTTTGAAAAATATAGTCTCAAAGATCCACAACATTCTAGCTGGAAAGCAGTCATCCATGAGTCCTCTGGGACTTCAGATGAGGAGTTCCCCGAGCATGAATGATCTCCCCTTTCAGGACCAGGTCCAGTGTTTCAAATCCCACCCTCCTGTTAAGAAGGGTGGGGGAGTAACAAACAGACCTAGTAGAATCAACTAATCCTGACATCTTCTCATAAAACAAAGCTTCAAAACCAACATAATCCACCAAGGCCTGCATTTCAATCCATGTTCATTCATTCATTCACTCATTTTACAAATATTTTGCAAGCATGTACTGTGTACCTGGGCTAAATTATGAGGATACAGCAGTGACCAAAACAGACAAAAATCTGTGCTCTTATGGAGTTTGTGTTTCAGTGAAGGCAGGCAGGTGATAAACAGGATAGATACTATAGTCTATGGGATGGCAATAGTGCTCCAGAGAAAAATTAAGACAACCAATGAGAAGAGTAAATGTGAGGTACAATTTAAAATAGAGTGGTCAGGGAAAGCCTCTCTGACAAAGTGACTTTTAGGTAAACAACTCAAGAAGGTGAAGGAGCAAACCATGTAGATAATTAGAGGAAGAACATACAAGGCAGAGGGAAGAACAAGTGTAATGGCTCTGGGGCTGGAGGGGATTTGGTATGTTGGGATAGAAAAGAGTCCAAGCAGTGCTAGCAAAAGGGAAAGAAGTGGTATGTGAATTCAGAGAGGAAATGAGCACTAAACCAAGCAGAACCACATCAGCCACTGTAAGACTTTGAGTTTTACTCTGAGTGAAATGGGAACCAGAGTAAGATTTTTAACAGAAAAGTGATAAATATCTTAACAGGACCACTTTGTCTGCTATCATGCAAATAGGCTGAAAGAGGAAGAGTCAAGGAGGAAAAATGGGAAAGCAAGTGAGAACATTGCTATAGCAGCTATGACAGTAAATCTAAGTAAGAGGTGATGTGGCAGTGGAGGTTGGGAGGAGTAATTAGCACCATAGCTCCTTTCTGCTCTGATATTCTAGGTCCATATTCCCCTCCAAATCCAGAATGAAAAATGCAACCTTTCCTCTTTAGTAAGAATAAGACATATAGCATGTCTCAGTATAGAAATAGCCTTCTTAGCCCCTCTCAGCCACAACCTGATCCCAGGGCTCTACCTGTACCCTCATCCTAGGCTAAAACCGTCCACTCCAAGAAAGCATGGGCTTTTGTCTGTTTGGTTCACTGCTGTACCTTCAGTGCCTACCACACAGTTTGGCGCTTACTTGGCAATGAATGAATGAACGAACAGTATTGTAGAAGTCTAGAGGAGGTAGCAAGGAACTCAGCCAGATGGTGGGAGAGGAGAAGAGTGGGGATGGGTGGGCACATCTGACCTGTCTACTCAGCCAAACCTTTGCATAGCAGTCCCAGGCCTCAGAACATACACATAGGCACAGGGGGACCCTTCCCCCTTTAGCCTGGCTGACTGAATGTGAGTGTGAGCTATCTCATTAATTGGTCATGGGAAAAAGAGAAGTGGCTGCCTCACTTTCTCACTTGGGCAGGATCACTTCTATCTTAGGAGTAGGAAAGCAAGTCTAGAAGAATCGATAAAGTCCAAAGCATGGGTCCATCCCAGTTCTGGAAAACCAGAAACAGTTTTTTACCCTGCCTCTCTGCTCTCCACTCACTCTCCTATCCCTACCCTTCTGGCACAATCCTCCTGCTTCCCCTAGGAGCCTTATTCCCATTGAACAATATGGCTTCCCAACCTTTTTGTCCTCCTTCTTGCTGATTGTTCTTCAGACTCTTTACCAATCCTCTCATTCCTTTGAAAATCCCACTCCAGGAGCGAAAACTGTCCTAAATCTTAAAACTATCTCTAACTTCCTTTCTTACCAACAACTTGATTCTCTACAGACACAATTGTCCTCATCTCTTGTAGTCTGCTATGGAAGCCTCACTTCCCCTCTAATTTAAGAGAAGAGCAGACTGGCTATCTCATCAAACCATAGGTACATCATTTTCCTTCTATTTTGTCCATTGATATGCCAGGAGTTACTGTGATCCAGGGCAGGTCCTAGAAAAATGTATCAAGCATACTGCCAATAAGATAGGGATGGAACTATATCTCACTGTTGTTTTATTTTGTACCTTCCTGTTCATTAGTCATCCAGGACTTCAAGTTAAGCAAAACAGAATGAATTAGTACACTTGGTACTGTTCCCTCCCCAAGTCCCACTGAAATGATAGTAAATGGATTTTGAAAAGACATCAGGTTAAAGGACTAAGAGAATAGCACTGGAGAGACAACTGCAACAAAAAGTTGGAAGCTGGCAAGCAGATGAAGAGGAGCAGAGAAAAGGGAAACCCAAGATGGCAGTTGGGGAAGCCCAGAAGCAGATCAATTTACTCCATAGAACCCCAGAAATGTTCAAGAATTGAAGCTCACCAGGTACCTCTGGAAGTGGAGGTATATTTGGGCTGGAAACAAGTGGATTTATTGAAAGAATGTATAAGAAAAATTAGATTTCTGAGTTTCTTCTTCAATATTGGCAGAACACCAAAGGTTTACTCCCCAGAGAGGAGATGCCAGCCTCAACTGAAGACAAGGATGATAACAGAAGAATAATGTGATGATCTACATACTGAACAGAGAGGCCTCCTATATCCTCTTCCCTCACTCAGTTCCAAAAATACTGACAATCATGATACTATATCATCTCCCTACTGCTACAAGAGATTAGAGGCTTTCTCCCTGGGGAATCTGATATTTGGATATTCCCTGAAAAGCCCAGAGAACTCACTCTACTGGGACCAGTTGAAAAAACCTATACTATGCACACAGAACTCCAATAAGCTTTTTAGTTCCTCACTCTTAGAAATGATCTCACACCCAAGAATCACCAGACACTTAAGCAAAGCCTTTAATGTGGAAAACAGAAATGGAAACAAACCGAAAAATGAATTCAGAGGAAAGAGACACAACATAGGGACTAGAAAAAAACTAAACACAAACATCAAGCATCTTAGTGGTGTACAATAACAAAGGGCAACTTTTTGCTCATGTCATATATTACCTGTATGTTGACTACAGTTTTGCTACATATTGTCTTCACTCCAGGAGTCAAGGTGAAGGAGCAGGTGCTACCTGGTGTATCTTCAGGCTTATAGTAGAGGGGAGAGAAAGATGATAGAATCACACACACTCTCAAAGCTCCTGATCAAAAGGGGGACATGTCACTTCCTCTCACATTGCATTGACCAAAATAAATGATGTGTCCAAATCTGATGTCAACAGTGCAGGAAGTATAATTCTACTGCATAGACAGACCCAATAGACAGGGGTAGCAAATATTTTGGCAACACCAGAGTATATCAGAATCCATGAAAGAAAAATAGAAGGCAAAGAAAAATAAAAGAAATTTTGTAATTTGCCAATATGGAAACATAAGTAAAACATTATATAAATGTTTAGGAAGGTCAAATTGATAGCAAGTAAACAGAAAGCAAATAAATGAAAAGTACAGAACATTAGGACACTCCAAGAGACCCAATATCTGAATAAAAACAGTACCAGAAAAGAAGAACAGACAAGAGAGAATGAGAAAATACCAATTGCATTTCTCATTATGGAAGGATATAAATTTCTGAATTGATAGGACACATCAAGTGTCCAGCACAATAGATACACAAAGACCAACAACAAGTCACATCGTTGTGAAACTTTAGTACACTTAGTTAAGAGATCTTAAAAAGTTCCAGAAAGAAAAAAATACAGGTGCCTACAAAGTCTCAAGAATTAGAACAGTATCAAACTCCCTCAACCATACACTAAAAGCTTGGAGATAATGGATGGAGGGTTCCAGGAAAGGTGTTTCCAGGAAAAGATGTTTGGACAGACTAAGATGAGACTTACTCTTCTGACAGACCATTTGCCAATGAATTAGTTATAGGTACATAGAAAACCAATCAAATACACACAAAAATTGAGGCAATTATTAATTGTGAGTAACACAAAAATTATCCAAAAAGGACACATGAGATAACTCAGGCCTCATAGTCTTATTAATGTTAGCACTGGACACTGATATGGATATATCAGGACGATGGGGAGAAGGGAAACATTTGCACATAGGTTGATGGAAAAAGAGTGAAATCCTTGTCTTCTAGAATGGGAAGTCAATAGATAATATCTAAACCTGAAAAATCAAGACCTATCAGTACATAGTGCAGAAATTTGGAAAACAAAATATCAGAAAAAATATTTTTCAGCTAAAAAGGATGAAAATATTTACCTCTAAATTGTGTGGGAATTGGATGTAGAAAGTACTAGGGAGGAGTCTTTTTTTGTTTGTTTTAAAATAGTTTTGAGCATTAGAGTAAAACAGAAATTTGTTCAAGTCTGGTTTTTGGTATAAACCTTTCAAACTACATACTTTGATAAAATGCCTTTTTTTAATGGATATAATTAATATATTATTCTCTGAATTCTCTTTTACCACCAGTTTTAATATTTTATTTAAATTCAATTTGTCAACATATGGCATATCACCCAGTGATAAAATGCCTTTTATATTTTATTTTCTTAATTAAATGTGAGGTTAAATATCTTTAATCTAATTTTAAGTGGTGTGAAGAAAATATCTATTTTTTCTAAATAGCCAATTGCCTGAATACCATTTATTCAATAGACTATTATTTCCCTACTGATTCGAAAGGCCACCTTCATTGAATACTAAATTACCTCATACCCATGGATGTGTTTCTCGTCTCTATTCAGTTGCTTTGTTCTATATCTCTATCACTGTGCTAGGTCTGATTATTAGGCAGTAATCCTGCCTCAGGCCAAATTGTCTGTTCAGAGCCCTTGTCCATGCTGGTTGGTCTGAGTTTATGCCACACCCATTGTTACCTATTTTGAATAAGCGCTTTATCACTCACTTTTCATTCTGAAGAACGTGTAAAATATTTTGATATATGGTAAAGAAAGTCCCCCATTTCATTATTCTTTCCTTTCAAAATTGTCCTAGCTTATGCGTTTTCTCACACACATGAATTTCCTAATCAATTTGTCAAGTTCTGTGAAAACGCCTGCTGGGAATTTGACTGTGATTGGATGAAATTTGTGGAATAGCTTGGGAAGAATTGATATCTTTACAATATTGATTTTCCCATTCAGGAACACGTATGTTTCACCATTTATTTAGAACTCTTTAAATGTTCTTCAATAAAATTTTATAGTCTTCTTTTATATGTCTGGCACACTTCTTATTTGTTTTTTTCTTAGACATTTTATAGGGGTTTTTTTGCATTTGTGAAAGGAACCCGTTTATCTATTTTATTTCTAATTGGTCTTTGCCAGTTTCTATTGATTTCTTTTTAAATAAACTTCATTTTAGGACAGCTTTAGATTTATAGAAAAATTCTAAAGATAGTACAGAGAGTTTCCATATACTCAATAACTCATTTTCCCTATTTTTAAACAATTTACACGACTGTGGTACATTTGTCATAATTAATGAACTAATATCAATACATTATTAACTGAAATCCATAGTTTATTCATAATTCCTTAGTTTTTCCCAAATGTCCTTTTCCTGTTCCAGGAACTCAGCCAGGATACTACTCTATATTTAGGCATCATGTCTCCTTACATTCTTGGCCATGATAGTTTCTCAGACTTCTTGTTTGATGAGCTGGGCAGTTTTGAGGAGTACTCAGTATTTTGTAGAATGTCCTTCAATTATGATTTATTTAATGCTTTTCTCATGATTAGACTACGGTTATGGGTTTTGAGGAGGAAGCCCACAGAGATAAAGCGCCGTTTTAATCCAGCATATAAAGGGAGCAATCAACCAGACTTATCACTGTTGATGTTAACTGTGACCATTTGACTGATGTGTGTTTGTCACGTTTGTCTACTATAAAGTTACTCTTTTCATATTGTACCTTGGGAGGAATGACTATAGGTAGTTTACACTTAGAGAGTTGCGAGTTATGCATCACTCCCAGGAGGGCAGGGTATTTACATAAAATATTTGGAATTCTAAAAGACAACCTACAGAATGGGAGAAGATATTTGCAAATGACGTATCAGATAAAGGGCTAGTTTCCAAGATCTATAAAGAACTTATTAAACTCAACAGCAATGAAACAAACAATCCAATCATGAAATGAAATGGGCAAAAGACATGAAGAGAAATCTCACAGAGGAAGACATAGACATGGCCAACATGCACATGAGGAAAGGCTCCACATCACTTGCCATCAGGGAAATACAAATCAAAACCACAATGAGATACCACCTCACACCAGTGAGAATGGGGAAAATTAACAAAGCAGGAAACCACAAATGTTGGAGAGGATGAGGAGAAAAGGGGAACCCTCTTGCACTGTTGGTGGGAATGTGAACTGGTGCAGCCACTCTGGAAAACTGTGGAGGTTCCTCAAAGAGTTAAAAATAGACCTGCCCTATGACCCAGCAATTGCACTGCTGGGGATTTACCCCAAAGATTCAGATGCAATGAAACGCCGGGACACCTGCACCCCGATGTTTCTAGCAGCAATGTCCACAATAGCCCAACTGTGGAAGGAGCCTCGGTGTCCATCGAAAGATGAATGGATAAAGAAGATGTGGTCTATGTATACAATGGAATATTACTCAGCCATTAGAAACAACAAATACCCACCATTTGCTTCAACGTGGATGGAGCTGGAGGGTATTATGCTGAGTGAAGTAAGTCAATCGGAGAAGGACAAACATTATATGGTCTCATTCATTTGGGGAATATAAAAAATAGTGAAAGGGAATAAAGGAGAAAGGAGAAAAAGTGAGTGGGAAATATCAGAGAGGGAGACAGAACATGAGAAACTCCTAACTCTGGGAAACGAACTAGGGGTGGTAGAAAGGGAGGTGGGCGGGGGGTCGTGGTGAATGGGTGACAGGCACTGAGGGGGGCACTTGATGGGATGAGCACTGGGTGTTATTCTGTAAGTTGGCAAATTGAACACCAATAAAAAATAAATTTATTATAAAAATATTTGGAATTCTTATGCACAGGAGATTTATCTCTCCTCCAGTTTTTAATTTAGCCAGTCACTATTTTTATCAATATGGACTTATGGATATTTATTTTATACTTTGAGCTATAATCCAATAGTACCTTTCTATGTTGCCCAAATTTCTACTTTAGCCATTGCAGATTGTTCTTTTGGTTGGTTCCTGTGCTCCTTTTTTAGTATCCTCCCACCAACAATGTGTGGGTTTTGGTGTGTGTGTGTGTGTGTGTGTGTGTGTGTGTGTGTGTGTATTTTTTCCAGAATTCTACATTTTTAAATATTAAAGTATAATTAACACACAGTGTTATATTACTTTCAGGTGTACAATATAATGATTCAACAATTCTATACATTTCTCATTGCTCATCATGATTAAGTGTACTCTTCAACTCCTTTACCTTTTTTAAAGATTTTATTTATTTACTCATGAGAGACACAGAGAGAGAGGCAGAGACATAGGCAGAGAGAGAAGCAGGATCGCCTCAGGAAGCCTGATGCAAGACTTGATCCCAGGACCTTGGGATCACGACCTGAGCCAAAGGCAGATGTTTAGCCACTGAGCCACCCAGGTGCCCCTTCAACTCCTTTATCTATTTCACCCATCCTCCATCCACCTCCCCTCTGGCAACCCCAGCTTGTTCTCTGTATTTAAGAGTCTAGGGTTTTTTTGTGTCTCGGTTTCTTTGTTTTATTTCTTAAATTCTACATATGAGTAAAATCATAAGGTATTTGTCTCTCTCTGATTTATTTCACTTAACATTATACCCTCTAGATCCACCTGTGTTATTGCAAATGGTAAAGTTTCATTCTCTTTTTTTTAAGATTTTATTTATTTATTCATGAGAGACACAGAGAGAGAGAGAGAGGAAGAGAGGCAGAGACATAGGCAAAGGGAGAAGATGCTCCATGCAGGGAGCCCGATGCGGGACTCGATCCTGGGACTCCAGGATCACGCCCTGGGCCAAAGGCAGGCACTAAATCCCTGAGCCACCCAGGGATCCCCAGTTTCATTATTTTTTTATGGATAATATTGTATATACATCACATCTTCTTTAGTGTGTGTGTGTGTGTGTGTGTGTGTGTGTGTACTTTCTTTCTGATACTACAAGATGCTTCAGGTTTATCTTGTATAATTCTGCTCTGGCCCTAAAAACAGCCACTTCTTCAGGGATCCCTGGTTTCTTTTGTTGGAGGAAGGTACTTAGAACCAAGATATAGACCCTAGGTATGCTCACTGCCACCTGGGTGTCATTGCTTCTAGACTCTCTCAGCTGACATGACAGTGAAATACCTGTGTGTGTACTAATCCATGTGTGTATACATCTACAAATAATTCAATATGTAACCCTCTAGATCTATATATCAAGTTAAACATGAGTTCATACTGATGTTTTGGACTCTAAATCATTACCAATGTAGCCTCTCCCTCTTGTTTATTTGTAAACTCTCACTTTGACAGTGAGAAATTTGGCTCCCACCATCTGCCATTTCCAAAGTTACTGTGGTCAATACCTTTCCCCTCACTGTCCTTCAATGAGATTGTCTCATGCATTTGCAATACACTTAGATTATTTTTGTCACATTCTGCATTCCATGCTGGGATCCCCAATCTCTTAAATGATTTTTTAAATTGTATACATTAAGGTTCTCTCTTTGTGGTTAAAGTTCTATGACTTTTTAAAAATGAAGTCATATATCCACCATTACATATCATACAAATATTTTCACCCCCTAAAAAATCCCCTGTGCTTCACCTATTCAATTATTACCCTCTCCCTTTGAGCCCCTGGCAGCTACTGACCTTTTTACTCTGATTGTTGCTATAGCTTTTCCTTTTCCAGAATCTCACATAACTCAAATCATATACTATGTAGCCTTTTTAGACTGGCTTGTTTCACCTAGCAATAGGCATTTAAGATTCATCCATGTCTTTCTGTGGCTTGATAACTCAGTTCTTTTTAGCACTAAGTAATATTCCATTGTCTATGTACCACAGTTTATTTATAGATTTACTTATTGAAGAGAATTTTTGTTGCTTCCAGTTTGAGGCAATTATTAATAATACTGCTATAAACGCTTATGTGCAAATTTTTGCATGATTATATTTCAAATTAGTTTAGTCAATTCCTGGGAGTGCAATTACTGGATTATATGTTAATCAATGTTTAGTTTTATAAGAAACTGCCACACCATCTTCTGAAGTGGCTGTATCATTTTGCATTCCCATCAGCAATAAATGAGAGTTTGTTATTATTCCACATTACTCACCAGCAATTGCTATTGTCAGGTTTGGGGTCTTAGTTATTATTTTTTAAAGATAATTTATTTATTTTAGAGAGAAAGAGAGCAAGCAAGTATGAGAGGGAGAGAGAGAAACTTTGGCAGACTCTATGGTGAGTGTGGAGCCCAAAATAGGGCACAATCTCAAGACCCTGAGATCACGACCTAAGCAAAAACCAAGAGTCGACATTTAATCGACTGAGCCACCCATGGCCCTTGTTTTTAGTTATTCTAATAGGTGTATAGTGTTGTTTGTATTTGTAACTCCTTAATGATAAATGATGCTGAATATATTTTCATATAGTTATTTGCTCTCTGTAGACCTTCTTCAATGAGGGTATTTAATCATATCTTTTATTTTTTAAATTTATTTTTTAAAAATATTTTATTTATTTATTCATGAGAGACACACACACACACACACACACAGGCAGAGACACAGAGGAGAAGTGGGCTCCATGCAGGGAGCCCGATGTGAGACCCGATCCCAGGACTCCAGGATCATGCCCTGGGCTGAAGACAGGCGCCAAACCGCTGAACCACGCGGTTTTAAATTTTTTAATTTAAAAAAATTAAATTTTTATTTAAACTTCAGTTAACAGTGTAGTATTAGTTTCAGGTGTATAATATAGTGACTCAACCCTTCCATAAAACACCCGGTGCTCATCACAAGTGCACTTCTTAATCCCCATCACCTATTTAACCCATCCCCTGACCCACCTCCCCTATGGATTTGAGCAGAAATAAATGATATACAAACTAAAAAAAAACAGATCAATGAAACAAGGAGCTGGTTCTTTAGAAAAAATAATGAAATTGGTAAACCTCTGGCCATACTTATCAAAAGAAAAGAGAAAGGACCCACATAAATAAAATCACAAATGAAAAAAAAATAACCACCAAACCACAGAAATACAATTATAAGAGAATATTATGAAAAACCATATTCAAACAAGTTGGACAACCTGGAAGAAATGGATAAATTCCCAGAAACATATAAACTATCAAAACTAAAACAGGAAGAAATAAAAACTTGAACAGATGGATAACTGCAAAGATATTGAACTAGGAATCAAATAATTCTCAACAAATCAAAGGCCAGTGCCAGATTGCTTCACAGGTGAATTCTACCAAACATTTAGATTTTTTTTTTATTTATTCATGAGAGACACAGAAAGAGAGAGGCAGAGACACAAGCAGAGAGAGAAGCAGGCTTCATGCAGGGAGCCTGATGCAGGACTCGATCCCAGGACTCCAGGATCATGCCCTGGGCTGAAGGCAGGGGCTCAACCACTGAGCCACCCAGGCGTTCCTCTAACCAAACATTTAAAGAAAAGTTGATATCTATTCTTCTCAAACTATTCATAAATATAGAAAAGGAAGGAAAACTTCCAAATTCATTCCATGAGGCCAGCATTACCCTGACACCAAAACCAGATTAAAACTCAACTAAAAAGAGAAGTACAGACTAATATCCTTGATGAACATGGATGCAAAGTTTCTCAATAAAATACTAGCAGACCAAATCTAGTAACATATTTAAAAATCATTTGCCAAGATCAAATGAGACTTATTCCTAGGTTGCAAGGATGGTTCAATATTCACAAAGGAATCAATATGATATACCACCTTAATAAAAGAAAGGATAAGGACCATATGATCCTTTCAATAAATGCAGAAAAAGCATTTGACAAAATACAACATCCATTCATGATAAAACCCCTCAACAAAGTAGGTTTTAGAGGGAATATACTTCAACATAATAAAGGCCATATATGAAAAACCAACAGGTTATATCATCCTTAATGGGGAGCAACTGAAAGCTTCTGCCCTATAGTCAGGAACAAGACAGAGACATCCACTCTCACCACTGTCATTTGAAATAGTACTGGAAGTCCTAGCCACTGCAATCAGACAACAAAGAGAAATAAAAAAACATCCAAATCAGCAAGGAAGATGTAAAAGTTTCAATATTTGCAGATGACAATAATCTATATGGAAAAACCTGAAAGACTCTATCAGAAAACTGCTAGAACTGATACAAGTCTCAGGATACAAAATCAATGTATGGAAATCTGTTGCATTTCTGTACACCAATAGTGAAGTGGCAGAAAGAGAAATTAAGGATCCATCTCAAAGTGGGTATAATTTTGCCAAAAATAATAAAATACCTAGGAATAAACTTAACGATGGAGGTGATAGACCTGTACCCTGAAAACTACAAAACACTGATGAAAGAAATAAAAGATGACACAAAGAAATGGAACATTCCATGTTCATGGATTGAACAAACAAATATTGTTAAAATGTGTATACTACACAATGCACAGCCTTTTACCCATTTTTTTAATTTATTTTTTATTGGTGTTCAATTTACTAACATACAGAATAACCCCCAGTGCCCATCACCCATTCACTCCCACCCCCCGCGCTCCTCCCCTTCTACCACCCCTAGTTCGTTTCCCAGAGTTAGCAGTCTTTACGTTCTGTCTCCCTTTCTGATATTTCCCACACATTTCTTCTCCCTTCCCTTATATTCCCTTTCACTATTATTTATATTCCCCAAATCTTTTATCCATTTTTAATTGTTTCCTTATTTTTGTATTTTGTGTTCTTAGTGTATTTTGGATATAGGTCTTTCATTAAATACATATTTTGCAAGTATTTTCTCCCAATCTGTGGCTTACCTTTTGATTTTTCCAACAGCGTCTTTCACAGTACATGTTTTTAATTTTAATAAAATACAACATGTTAAGTTTTTCTTTCATAGATTGTGCTTTTGGTGTTGTATATTAAAACTCACCACAAACTGAAGGTCACCTAGACTTTCTCCTATATTTTGTTCCATAAGTTTTGTAGTTTTGTGTTTTGCATTTAGGTCTATGACCCATTTTGATTTAATTTTTTGAGAGGTATAAGGTCTGTGTTTAGGTGTTTTGTTGCCATTGTAGTTGTTTTGTTTCTGTTTTGTTTTGTTTTGTTTTCACTTATGGGTGTCTGACTGTTCCAGCAGCATTTATTGAATTTGCCTTTGCTACTTTGTCAAAGATCAACTGACTATATTTGTATGACTCTATTTCCTAGCCTCTTCTGTTCTATTCATCTGTGTGTCTATTCTTTTACTAATGCCACACTGTTTTGATTACTATAGCTTTATAGTCAGTCTTGAAATATGGCTTGTGAGTCCTCCAATTTTGCTCTTCCTCAATATTGTGTTGGCCACTCTAGGTCTTCGCTTTTCCATATAAACTTTAAAATCAGCTTGTCAATACAAAACTCTTTGATAGGATTTTGATTAAGATTATGGTAAATCTATAGATCAAATTGGGAAGAACTGACATCTTAACAGTACTGAGTCTTCAAGTCAATGAACACAGAGTATATGCACATTTCATTTAGATATTCTTCTATTTAACACTTTTGTAGTTTTTCACATATAGATTCTGTACCTACCCATTAGATTTATATCTAAGCATTTCATTTTTTCGTGTTATAATAAACAGTTTTTTTTAAATTTCAGATTCCAATTGTTCCTTGCTGATATATAGGAAAGCAATTGACATTTGCATATGAATTTTATATCCTGCAACTTTAGTATACTCACTTATTAGTTACAGGAGGTTTTTCTTTTTGATTCTTTGGGAATTTTTACACTAGACAATCATGTCATCTGTTGAAAAAAGACAATTTTATTATTTCCTTCTCAATCTCTATACTTCTTATTTCTTTTTCATGTGTTATTGTACTAGCTAGGACTTCCAGGACAGTGTTGAATAAGAGTGGTGAGAGAGAACATTTTCACCTTGTCCCAATCTTAAAGGGAAAGAATCTATTTTCTCACCATTAAATATAACGTTAGCTGTGGGCATTTGTAGATATGCTTTATCAAGTTGCAGAAGTTTATCTCTATTTTTGGTTTATAGACAGTTGTTGTGAATGAGTGTTTAATTTTATCAAAATCTTTTTCTGCATAATTAATATAATCACATGTGTTTTCTTCTTTAGTTTGTTGATGTGTGGATAGATTACATTGATTTTTGAATTTTGAACCAGATTTCCATAAATCCCACTCAGTCCTGTGCATAATTCATTTTATATATTATTGGATTCAGTTTGCTAATATTCATGATTTTTACATTTGTGTTCATGAGAGAGATTGTTCTGTAGTTTCCCTTCTCTGTAATGTCTTATCTGGTTTGGGTCTTAGGTAATGTGGACCTCACAGAATAAGCATAGAATTTCTGCTTCTGTTTTCTGGAAGAGATTATGAGTATTTTGTATAATTTCTCTATTAAATCTTTGATAGAGTTCACCAGTGAAACCATCTGGATCTGTTGTTTTCTTTTTTGGAATTTTATTAATTACAGATTTAATTTACTTTAATAGATACAGAGTTATTCAATTCAACTATTTCTCCTTGTGTAAATATTAGTAGTTTGTATTTTTCAAGAAAGTGATCTGTTTCATCCCAGTTATCAAATTTGTGAATATAAAGCTGTCCATAGTACTTCTATTATACTTTATTATACTATTAATGTCCATGATATCAGTAGTCATGGCTTCTCTTTCATTTCTAATATGTGCAATTTTGTGTCTTCTCTCTTTTTTCATATTAGCCTGGCTACAGATTTATCAAGCTTATTATTATCTTGTTTTCCAATATTTATATTTATTAACTTATATTTCTTATCATATTACATTGGCAGGATCTTCAGTTTGATGTTGAAAAAGAATGGTAATGATAGGCACTTGTGTCTTGTTCTTGACTTTGATAAGGAAGGCTTCTAATAATTAACCACTCTGTGTGATGTTTGCTGTAAATTTCTGATTTCTTTCAGTTTTCCAGGAGTTTTGCTTTGTTTTAATGGGAAATGAATATTCATTCTCATAATTTTTTAAAGATTTTACTTATTTATTCATGACAGATACACAGAGAGAGGCAGAGACACAGGCAGAGGGAGAAGCAAACTCCTCGCAGGGAGGCCTATGTGGGACTGGATCTCCAGACTGGGATCACTCCCTGAGCCAAAGGCAGATGCTCAACCGCTGAGCAATCCA
Source organism: Canis lupus baileyi (assembly GCF_048164855.1). Taxonomy (NCBI): domain Eukaryota; kingdom Metazoa; phylum Chordata; class Mammalia; order Carnivora; family Canidae; genus Canis; species Canis lupus. The sequence continues at coordinate 71,129,025 of NC_132876.1, read as the reverse complement.
AGCGTCCCTCCCATAACTTTTTTTTAAAAATATCTATTAAGATGGTGGTATAATTATTACCTTTTAATAAGACAGTATAATGAACTACTTGATAGATTTTTCCGATGTCGATCAGCAGAGTGAGGTAGGTTCAAATCCCACTTCTTCCTCCACATACTCCTGTGGATTTATAAACCTCTATCTACTCCTTCAGTTTTCTAGAAGCTACCTCATGAGACCATGGTGTGTGTGTGTGTGTGTGTGTGTGCGCGCGCGTGTGTGTATACCTAGAACCTAGAACAGATTCTAGTTATATAATAAGTACACAATACTTTTTAAAAGTATTACTTTCTTGGAGATAAATTCTACATGGTTATGGTTCATTTAACATGCTGTTAGATTTTGTTTGCTAAATGTTTATTTATGGCTTTTTTCATTGATGTGATTAGCTTGTCATGTTTTTTACATATCCTGTTTTTGTTCACCTTTGGTATCAGGGTTAAGCTAACTTCTTAGAGTAAGTGGGATAGCTGTTCATCTTTTTCTATGCTCAGAAACAGTTCATATAATAAAGAAAATTATCCAGACCTGTTGTCTATATTTGTATTATAGTTATACAGTGCCATATAATAAACTGTGCTTTGGGATAATTAAAGCAACAAGCATTTATTATATCTGTAGCTCAAGAAACCAGACATGGCTTAGCTGGATACCTTTGGCTTAGGGTCTCTCACAACCTGCATTCAAGGTGCTGGCTGGGGTTGCAGTTATCTCAAAGCTCAACTGGAAAAGGGTCCACTTCCAAGCTCACTCATGGGGCTAGTGGTAGGATTCAGTTCCTTGTGGGTTGTTGGATTAAGAACCTCAGTTCCTTACTAGATGTTGGCCAGAAGTCTCCCTCAATTCCTTGCCATGTGAACCTCTCCAAAAGGCAGCTCACCACATAGCAATTTGCTTCATCAAGGCTAGCAAGGGAGAACCAGAAAATGCTGGCGAGACAAAAGTAACTTAATCTTTTTGTGACCTGATCTTGGAGGTGACACTCCATCACTTTTGCCAGAGTCTTTTCACTAGAAGCAAGTCCACAGGTCCAATCCACACTCAAGGAGAGGGGATTAACCAGAGGTGTGAATATGAGGAAGTAGGGATTATTGTGGCCCTTTTTAGAAGCTGTCTACCACAACTTTTACAGGTAGATCTTTGACTACCCTTCCAGTTCCTTTGCTGGCTAACAGTCTAACCAGTTTTATACTACTTAGATGATTTTGGTAATTTATAATTTCTTAGCAAGTAAATTCATCAAGGTTTTCAAATTTATTTGCAAAATAAAGCAATCTTCTTTGGAGCCTAAATTTATTTCTATTATTTTGTCCTCTCTTTCTTTATCAGAAAGAGCACTTGTCTATTTCACTGGTCACCTCAAACAACCAGTTTTTCATTTATTGTTCAACTTTAAATTTTTTTCTTTCATTGATTTCTGCTTTTATCTATATCAATTCCTTTCTTTTACTTTCATTCAGCTCATTTGTTTTTTACCTAACTCTTAAGCTTTTATTTACCTTCAATATTTCTTTTTTTTTAAATAAATGCATTTAAGACCATGCATTTTCCTCTGAGTACTACTTTGGCTAGACCTCATTGGTTTTGATATACAGAGATCTTATCGTTTATTTTTATCTTGCATTGGTTTATAATATTTTATGTAATTTTGCCTTTGACCAGAAGTGTGTTTTTCCCCTCTTATTTTCAAAGGCATTGATTTCAAACTATTATTTTGTTGTTAAATGCAATTTTGTCTCCCCTGTGGTTAATAGGTGACCCTATATAATTTTTATTATTTGAAATTTGTTGAGATTTCCTTTGTGGCTTAATATGTCATCCATTTTTATAAGTCTTCAATGTGCATTTGAAAAGTGTGTGCATTTTCCGTTTGTTAGTACAAACATACATTTGTTCAAGTTTGTTAATTGTATTATTTAAATCCTGTAGGTTCTTGTTTAGTTAGTAGGTTAGTTAGTAAATTAGTGATGTGATCATTCCTGTGAAAGGTGTGGGTTTTTAAAAATTTTTTAATTTATTTATTCATGAGAGACACACAGAGAGAAGCAGAGACACAGGCAGAGAAAGTAACAGGCTCCATGCAGGAAGCCTGATGTGGGACTCCATCCCCGGACCCTGAGATCATGCCTTGAACCAAAGGCAGATGCTCAACCACTGAGCCACCCAGGCATCCCGAAAGGTGTGTTTTTATGCTACAATTATGAATTTGCTGATCTCTACTTTAAACCTAAATTGTAGAGGCTCAAAATTTTATTTTTGTGGTGGCCTGTACCTATTATTGATGCAGTACTTTTAGTTTTTTAATGTTTTCTGCTTTGCTTTGAATTCTGTTTTGTCTGACATTTATATTACTATACCTATATTCTTTTTATGGACACTTGAGTATATTTTTCAATCCTTTTATTTTTCAACCTTTTAGTACTACTATTTTGTTTTACAAATGTGTCTTGTAAATGGTTTAAAAATTATACATTTTATTTCTAAGTTTCTAGGGTTCACCTGCACAGTATTACTACACATATTAAAACATATAAATTCTGTCAACATTTAGCATTAATCAGTATCTCTAGTTCTCTCTGAGCAAGGCAAGAAACTTAGAATACATCTTCTTACCTCTATTCCTTCTTTGCCATCCCTTCCCCATGCTGCCACCCCAGTCACTTCTTGCACTGATACCTTCTTTTACAGATTTACTGATTTATTTGCTCATTTCTTGGCAATATCTCACTTCTTTGTGTTCAAATTCATTGAGTTCTTTAGCAGAATATATTTACTATTGGTTCTTTCACAGAGGATTTGTGACTTATAAGCTTTCTGACTGATTGAATTATGTTGAAAATGCTTTTGTTTTACCTGGTCTCTTTCTATTGATCACAAACTATATTCTTGAATGGTAACAAAATTTTGAAAATATATAGTATCTATCATTTCTAGAGAGTTAGGATATGAGAAGGAGTCTATTAAAGATACTTGATCCACCATTTACTCTCTCATCCCTATTTATTAACCTAGATCTCACTAATATCTATGGACTAGGGCTGGGAAAACCACCTTTCTACCATCCCTTTCTTTGTCCCCCTACCCCTATCAGGAAGATTGGTCAATTATCACCATGTTGATTGGGCCATCAATCATTAGGTCAAGTCACTATGCATCATATATTAGGATAAAGGTGTAGATTGGTCCTCTTTTTCTCTTTCACACACAAGGCTGAAACCTAGCTTAGGGACAGCTTTTAGTTAGCCATTACTCTTTTTTGTCTCTTTCTTCCATGAAGGTAATGAAGGTGAGGTAAGATCCATCTGGGTTTGGCCTTGCAGTTGGAAGAGATCTCTCAGGACTCTAAGGCTATACACGTCTGCCTGGTGGCCTGGTGTACCTGAGCGCACACTGAGGTTTGAGGCCCAAAGCCCAACTAATAGCAAAGTGGTATTCTGCTTTCCCTTGTTATTGTTCTATGTGGATATACCTCTCCTGGGAACCTTGTGGGACAAGCTAGTTTTAGTCTGGGGCAATATTTTGGTATTCCCAGAAACTTTGGCCACAATAGAACACTATTGCACTAGCACTAATTGCACTAGATTTCCACCAATAGCTTCACGGTAACATTATTTAATGAAGTTCTACTTCATTAACAATATCAAGAGTAACCCTGAATATGCCTTCAGTGAAGAAGACATGGGTGTCAATTTCAATGTGCCATAGCCCCAGGGCTAGGGTGTAAGTTTATGAAGGCTATTGACTACAAAGCTTTAGGGTGCTCCTTTCCAATCATAGACTGTGAATGCCTTCCCTCTCCCTGCCAGAATTGTGCACCACAACACTATAAGGTGTCCCTGCCCAGCTTTGCTACAGCTGCCTGTAAAGATGTTTGCCAATCTTTTTGCCTTTAGCAAATGATCCTATAAATGTCTGTTGCCCCAACATTCCAAGTCTTGTCATGGTGCTTTATCCCATTCTCTTTGGATTAGACCTGTCAGCCCTTTGACATCTGGTTGGGTTAAACTTGAGGCTTAGAAAGCAAACATGGCACAAATTATTTAGATGGGAAGTGCAAGAACCATGTTCCTACTGACTCCAAAGCCTATACTCTGTCTACTGCAGGCAAAGGCCTGGAGAAATGCAACTGGAAAAATGGCAGAGATCTTATAACCAGCCCAGATTAAAAAAAACCAGATTTTTTTAATCATGAAAAGCATGATTTTCCCAGACTCATTGATTCATTGGTCACATTTCCTCTAAGTCTATTGGGCAATTAATCACCTAAGATCTCTCCTAACTCTACCATTTTGATGATATAGGGTATCCCCAATCTCTCCTACATTAATCAGTCCCGTTTTGGTTGCAGATGCCAGGAATCTAACTCAAAATGGTCTAAGCCAAAACAGGATCTTGTTAATTCACATAAATGTGAAGTGTAACAGTGGTCTGGTCAGGCAGTGCTAGATCCCAAGCTCAAATGAGGCCTTCCCATTTCTTAGATATCCATTTCTCTTTGTAGTCATCATTCTCAGGCAGACTCCTCTCACTGAGCTCCTGAAACCCTAGGCTTAAGTCATCTGGCTGATCAATCTCCAGTGTCTCTTTCCTTATACTTTCATCAAAAACTTCCGGAAGGATTTGTATTGTCCCAGCTGTGTGCATATAAATCTGCATAAACCAATCACTCTATCCAGTGTGATGGAATGCACTGAGTGGCCAGAGCTGGGTCATCTGTCAACCCTGAGGCTGACTGACATGAATTCACAGTGTGGGAGGGGTAGTTTTTCCCCAAAAATTTGGGGTGCTACTACTAGAAGAGAAGAAATGGATGCTGAGCAGATTAAAACAATGGCCTCCTGCATTGCTCATTTTACAGATGAGAAAACTGAAACTCAGAGAAGGGTAGGGACTAACCCATAATAATACTGTACGGTTTTTCGGTATCAAGCAATATTAAAGTGGCTTCTGCAGGCCAAACATTATGAGAAGTTGCCTCTTGCTTCTGCCCTAGCATCAGAGATGCCAAGACACCACTGGTACCAATTTTCAGGTTTCCAAGGTCAAATGAAGTTGTAGGCCTGACAAGGTTGCAAATACGTGCTACAAAAAAAAAAAAAAAAAATATATATATATATATATATATATATATATATATATATATATACACTGTGGAATAGAAATCAAGACACCTGGATCCTAGTCCTAGCTCTGCCATGAACTGGTTGAATGAATTTGGGCAAGCCCATCCCTTACTCTAGGCCTCCGTTTCTCCATCTGTAAGCTGGATTTAATGGTTAGAAAACATAAGATCAGAAAAAATGGATGTATTTCTTCTACTCTTGGGGAGGGAGGGAAATAAGGAAGACTGAGGAGGAGATTCTCCTCTCTATCTGAAACCACGTGGAATTTCTGCAGTGGGGACATTCAACCTGACTTTCATTTGAGTCGAAATTTCTGATATTTCTGATAGTAATAACATGCTCTGGATGGGGCAGGGAGTAGCAAGGCACACTTAAAAGAATGTCAAAAAGCCCTCTGTTCCTTCTCTTGAAGCACAGCCCCTGGCAGGCAGGGATCCTAGCACTAGGGTCCAGAGAAGTGGGTGTCCTTGAGAAGCTGGGATCAGAGGAATCCAACCTGAGATGGCAGGCAGCCATGATGGCTGCATGTCAGGCTTTCGGCACCTCCTTCTCTCTGCAGTGTGCCCTGCTGCCTGTTGGTTGGCTTCAGGCTGGGCCAAGAAGAATGAAAGGCTAGGGTGAGGGCCAAACAATGGTTGGTGAACTAGGTGCCACCTGAGATGTCAGGCACATGCTCTGGCAGAGCAGAAAAGGGAAGTAGTGTGAGCACATGGGTGTGTTGGGGTGTGTGTGTGGAGGGGGGTGTTGGTAGACATAACTATGATGGCTTCTACTAGGTGTGTTGTTCCCTCCCTAGATATCCACCTCCATCCCAAACTGGTTCCATCTCTTCCTCATTGGGAGGTCTCCTTGGCTGCCACCCCATTCTCTTCTGCTGCAACAGAAATGTTTAATCTTAACCCTCTCTCTGTCACAAAGCAAGCATAGCCCATAGAGGTGTGGGGAATAGGACACTCTTTCATTAAGAGATGCACCTAAAATTTCTCAACCCTTTTCACTTCTGGCCAAAAACAGAACAATAACAATAGAAGTCCTGGCTTGTCTAACTTTGTCCCTTCATACTGTATTTCTTCTCCTCTGGAGCTAGCAAACTGCTGGTTACCAGCCACCTTGAGTCAGTGAATAAGTGGTGCCCTTGCCTTCCCCCTTTCCAGGTTTCCTTTCTCTCCCCTAGCCTGTTTTTCTGCCTTAATGATCCTTCTGTGATGGAGTGATGAGTGGGCACTGGAGAGCCCATGCTGACCAAAGAGCCCAGAGCAGGCAACCCTCCCACAGCACTCAGGCGAAGAGCAGGCAGGGGGTGGAGAGAAAAGGCTTTCTCCCCCCCCTTAAATATATATATTTAAGCAAGGAAACATATTTCACTTTCAATCTTCTTTCTAAGAGATTGTTATAAACAAAAGCAGGTCTTGGGTGGGAGGAGGAGGGGGAAGAGAGAAAAATGATTTGGGAGATTAAGGAGGCAGCCACGACCACGTCCCTTTTTAAACCTCAATAAAGTTGTTTTTCTTGGTCGTTTTTTTCCTCTTTCCCTTTCCAGCCAGCATTACTTAAACGGAACATTATTTTATCACAAATCAGATTTCCAAGCATCATCTCCAGGTCACTGTGAACAGCTCAGCAATTTGGCTACAAATTCCTGGAGAAGGCATCCCCTTTAGCCTCAAACTCAGGAGGGAGCTGCCCCACATTGCAAATGCTTGGAAAGCCCTCCCAGCTGAGAGAAGAGTGACTAAGGGCTTGGGGGGCTGGAGTGCACCCTCATGCCTTCAGGAAGGAGAGTGTGTCTGGAAGCACTACTCATCATGATGCCACTCCACCTCTATATGCCTTCAGGGGAGAGCTGGGGGACCTTGCTGCCCCTTGGAGGATATCCTTGGCTCTGCCGGGTAGGGGCTGGACCTAGTTGGGGGCAATGTGGGTTTCATTTTTCCTCTGCCATAAACTTAGGGCTTGCTGATGCTGGAGCTGCCAGGGGAGATTAAAGTCAAGGTTGGCATCCTAGTTCCAGCGCATGGTGAGAGACCACAAGTATTCCGGTTGTGACAGTGTGGGCCAGGATGAGACAGGGGTGAGACTGAGGGGGTAGGGCAGCTGAAGGGTTTCTGGAAGAGTGATGCCATACTCACAGTCTGTTCCCTCTGACCAGGTACCCGGATACCCTTTGCCCTCAACCCTATTTTCCCTTCTGAATACTGGGCAAGAGTTGAGGAGGAGAAGAAAGAAAAGGCAGGCTAGGAAGTATCTGGAGTATGTAGACCTGGGCTGGTACTGCAGTAGGAAGGATTTAGGATAGACACAAAGGATTTCCAGAGTGAAGACTCAGAACTGGTGGACCAATTTTTCTCACAAAGAATTGAGATGAACCAGTGAACTGTAAAGAGTTGGTGATCTTGGTATCTAACTAAATGGAAGCAGCTGAGTGACAAGAATTGGTATTGGAGTCCCTGCATGTTCTGTGAGTACTCCACTGTTATAGGACTGAGCCAAGCCCAGGCCCCAAGTTTATGGCAGAGGAAAAATGAAACCCACATTGCCCCCAACTAGGTCCAGCCCCTACCCGGCAGAGCCAAGGATATCCTCCAAGGGGCAGCAAGATCCCCCAGCTCTCCCCAAGCACAAAAGGTTAAATTCCAGGTTCTCAAGCAAGAGCATTCCTTCAAGGACCCTACCTTGATTAACATTTGTGTATTTCTCAATAGCCATGGGGGGCAAGAACTGGGACCTCCATTTTATAGATGGGGAAAAAAGTTCAAAGAGGAAGTGGCTCAGGAAGACCACACAAGAAGTGAGTTGAGGAACTGGAACTAGACCTCCAATCTCCTGGCCTTCAGCCCCAGGCTTTTTCTTTGGCCCTTGCCATTATGGATGGACCTTTGCAGGCTGGTCCTTGCTCCAGTGACTTCCCAAATGAAGCAGATGACAAAGCCAGCCCAGGAGTAGGCTCTGGGCTTTGAATGGAGTAGACATAGTGGGATAGTCCAAAAAGCAAAGCATGGCCCTGACAGTGTGGAACCTACAGAAAGAGCTCCACAGGCAAGGGCAAAACTCAATGAGAGAGCTGACAGAGAGGACTACCTGACACTGAAAGGAGGGCTATGTGTGAGGCTGGCATGCCAGAGATGGCTGTAAACAGAGAACAGTCCAGAGTTGGGGGGCCACTTGGGAAGAACCTCCTTCAATGGCACTCTGAGAGTCAGAGAGGTGAGTCCATCTGACCCAGGTGGCAAGGCTCTTGGTACTCTTAGAGTCACTGTATGACTTTGATATGAGAGGAGCCAATGGGGCTTCTTGGAGTCAACCTAGAAGTTGCAGTTGCCAAGAGTTCCTTCCTCTGGAGCATGGCAGTTTCATGGTGGCCTGAAATGGTGGCCTAGGGGCCACATCCAGTTCAGGACAAGAACAAGCAGCCCACACATTCCATGGACCTTATCTTTGCACATCATTATCCCATCGACTCTTACCAATGGTTTTGTGAGGTGATTTTGCTCTCCATTTCATGATGGGAAAGTCGGACTTTACTTTTCAAGTTAAAGTAAGGAGTTTTCACCCCAATAATTATAGCAGCAATGGCCACAATAGCCAAACTGTGGAAGGAGCCTCGGTGTCCATCGAAAGATGAATGGATAAAGAGGATGTGGTCTATGTATACAATGGAATATTACTCAGCCATTAGAAATGACGAATACCCACTATTTGCTTCAATGTGGATGGAACTGGAGGGTATTATGCTGAGTGAAATAAGTCAATCGGAGGACAATCATTATATGGTTTCATTCATTCATGGAATATAAGAAATAGTGAAAGGGAATAAATGGAAAGGAGAGAAAATGAGTGAAAATTTCAGTGAGGGTGACAAAACATGAGAGACACCTAACTCTGGGAAACGAACTAGGGGTAGTGGAAGGGGAGATGGGCGGGGGGTTGGGGTGACTGGGTGATGGACACTGAGGGGGGCACTTGGCGGGATGAGCACTGGGTGTTATGCTATATGTTGGCAAATTGAACTCCAGTTAAAAAAAAATAAAGGAGTTTGTCCAGGACTCATCAATAATACAGCACGAAGGCTGGATTTGAACCCAATTCTGTCTCATTAAGACTTGTGCTCTTTCTGTTAAGCTGTGAGCTCAAGAGTGAAGTCCAAGACCCTTCATGGGTTAGGGTGGAAGATGCCTAACAAAGGCCACCAGAGAACCCTCAGTTTGGAGGGTTCTGGGTCTTTGATCCTCCAGGTTCCCCACTCTAAGGGCCCTCAGACTCTCTGACTGCAGGAAATGGACCTGGGACCCTGGATAGGCCAAAGATCGGTAGTTTAGAGGACTGGGGTTCCATTCAGGGACAGTCACCTGCCACTCCCCCAATCTCTAGATTCCTCCATCCTTTTTAAGTTCCCTAACTCTCCCTCCAGAGCTCTGAGACTCAGCACCCCAAGAAAGCTCTGTACCAGGAGAGGGGGACTGAGGAGGCATTCTGCTTTGTCTCTTATGCCACTAAATTCTGGGCACCTGGCCTGGCAGCTTTTCTGCCACAGTCCTTTGGGAAGAGAGCTGGAGGCAGCCTTGTGTAGGCTGAGGTTCAATCCACCACCCCCACAGGCCACTTAGCTATCAGCACTGAGCATGCAGAGGCCTTTCCCTTTCTTGCTTTATTTATCTTGGCCCAAGGACAATGAAGCCCGGATCTGAGGGGAGGATGGAAAGGCCATTTCCAATATTTCCTCCTGGCCTCTCCATGCTCCTGAGATGCCCCCTTAGTACCCGGGAGGAGAGGGCAGAGGGTGATGGTCTGAAAACAATGGCTTTAAGCAGGGATTGGAGGGTGGGGAAGGAGGACTCAGAGTCCACAAGCCTTGTCACGGGTTTGCAGGTAATGAATGTATACCACCCCCAGAGTGGGACTGTGAGAACTGACAGGGAGGCCTAAGGACTCAGACTTTTAGCTGAGCCCAGCCTTAGGCAGCTGTGGGTAGGACAAGGGAAGGGGATGGCCTCCCTCTCAAGGCCAAGACTGCTCAGGCCATGCAAAACTGCCAGCCCTGGGAACCAGTGTGGAGGATCCTCTGTCTAGGCCAATAGAAGGAGGGGGCTTGTGGGCCCACCTAGGGCTCCAAGAAGCCTCATACTAGCATTTCAAGAGCGCATTTGCCTTAGCAGAGTGGCCCCACGATGGAGCTCCCAGCCATCCCCGCCTCTGGCTTGTTTGCACTGCTGGAATCCCTGTCTCCATTTATCATGTCCCCTGCCACACCCAATGCTGTCCTTTAGCCAAGCCACACACATGGAACTGCTTTCATCTCCCTCCTCTGCTGGGCCTGCACTTTCCCAAGGGCCTAGGGACTTCTTCACTCCTCTGAATTCCCTCCAATTTGTCTCCATCACCCCCATGCTCAGGGATGTTCAGCTGCACGGTGGCCTCCAAAGGAGAGGGGGGAGACTTGGGGGCTGCAGTGGGCTGTTCTACTCCCCAGGCCCCACTAACATTAGGGAGGGGAGGACATTTCCAGCATCTTTCAGCCTCCCTCTTCCCTTCTGGGCTCTGTAGGGGCCTGAGGTGATGGAGGGTGGGGGGGTGTCACCTCAGTTCTGTCAGCAAATGCCTCTGAGCAGTTCCAATATGGCAAACCAAAGGGGTCTGACTTGGTTCCTGCCCATGAGGATCTGGCAGACCAGTTAAGGAGGTCATATTACTAATAATAGCAGTAATAACACTGTGACAGCATTTACTCCATGGCAGGCACTTTCCTGAGCACTGCACACAGATTAATGATTTCCTCCTTGCAAGGGCTCTATGAGGCAGTAACTACAACTGTCTCCATTTGATAGGTAAAGAAACCGAGGCTCAAAGAGGTTATATAAATTGTGTGGGAACTGAGAAGTGTCAGAGCAGGGGTTCCATACCCAGGGGGGCTGACCGCAGGACCTGTGCTTCTAACTGCTGTGCCTCACCTGGCCAGAAAGCTCAGCAAAGGTTTAGAGGAGAGTCTAGTATTTCCAACAGGGCTACTCTGGAAAGGCTTCCTGGAGGAAGCAGCATTTTTAAAGAGCCTCGAAGGAATTTGAAAGGCAGAGAGGTGGGAGGGCATTCCAGCTAAAGGCAATAGTAGAAGCAAAGAATAAGGAATAGGACATTATAAGGTTCCAAGAAGGCAAGGGATCAGGACAGCAAGGACTGAGAGTAAATGGTAGCCTTGGGAGGCAAGGCTGGAAGGCAATGGGCCCTTGAGGCAAACAACAAGAAGAAGCAGAACCTGATCAGAGCTTGGTTTGAAATCTCACTGTGACTCTGAGGAGAGCTTACTGCAATTGTCAGGCAGGAGATTATCCTGTTCTGTTCTATGGGGGTGGCAGTGAGGATGGTGTGGGGGTGATGATGCCATCATGAGATGGCAGAGATCGTGGGTTAGCAGAACCTGGTCCCCAAATGGATACCTGGTGTGAGGAAGAGTAAGGAGGCCAGTGTGGGGGCAGGACACTGGGGAGGCAGTGAAGTGTTCAGTATGGGACACAGAGAGTCTGAGGTGCCCATGGGACGGGAGAATGAGGGGAGCCCTGTACAGCCCAAGCATAGAGTCCATGACTTCAAAGGGTGGAAGATGGTGGTGGGAAGGGAGGACGGAGCCTTGAATACCGAGTCAATTCACTGGGACTCAAAAGGTTTTTTGAGCAAGGAAGTGATGTAATCAAATTTGCTGTTAGGAAGGCCACTCTGGCGAGATGATCAATACTATCAATGTTGAGGCCAGGTAGTGAGGTGAGGAGGCTACTTAAGGAGTCCTGAGGAGAGACAATAGGCATGGAAAAGAAGGGACAGATGTGAAAGCCAGAAAGCCATTAGGAGGCAAGAAAGGGCCAGACTGGAGAGAGGACACAAGGTAAAAAGACACCACATAGGGAAGAAGCAAGCAAGAGAGTGAGAGTGGGCTGGAGAGAGGACACAAGGTAAAAAGACACCACATAGGGAAGAAGCAAGCAAGAGAGTGAGAGTGGGCCTGGCCAGATGGAGACAGGAGCTGAGGGTGAGGCAGGGAGAACCGGGGGTGGCTGGCAGTGAAGGGGGAGGTGAAAATGAGGCCTGTTGCTTCCTCTGTTTGCTCCCCTGAGGGTCCTGGCTGCAAACCTTTGAGGACAGAAGAAATGCTTCCAAAGGCAAGGCCTCTCTCCTGCCACAGGTTATAAATCTCTAGGGCCAGACACTCACACACACACACACACACACACACTCTCTCTCTCTCTCTCTCTCTCTCACACACACACACACACACACACACAGACACCTGCTGCAGGCTTCGGCCCAGCAGCTGGGCCACTGGAGTAGGGGCCAGTGCTTCCCAAAGACAGGAGGATTTCCAGGCTCTGTTTCCAAAGGAATTCCTGGCTGGTGAGATGCCAGAAAGGAGGGAGAGAAGGAACCCGTGCATCCCTGAGCAGGGCCAAGCATTTCAGGGAAGGGAGTGGTACGGTGAGGGGCCAGGGGAGGGACACAGGGCCAGATGGAGGGAAGGTTAATGAAAATGATTGGGGGCTGGCTGAAGAACAAGGCAAAGAAGGGATGCATGGGAGGATGGGGGCCAGGAATCCACAACTGAAAGAGGCCTAAGGCAGGGCAGCCAGCAGGCTGGGAGCTGCCTTCTTTGAGTCTCAGGCTTCTGACATGATGTAGGCCTCACCCAGGGCTCAGGCCTACAAGTCACAGGGAGGCACCAATATCAGTGACAGTGTGAGGCCACAGCAACGGCTGGCACATCTTCCACGCAAACATAGACTGAGACCATCTAAGAGCTGGAAAGACCCCCATATGTGACAGGCAGGAAGCAGGGAGCTCAGAGAGGGCAAGCAACTGTCCGAGGCTACACAGTGAAGCAGTGGCAGAGCTGTGACCACCACCCAGCCCCTTAACACCGGGGCCGGGGCTTTTTCAAACAAAGTCTGCCTTCTGAAGGAAAGGGATGATGAGGGCAAAGATGAAGATACCTTAGGGATTTTTCAGTTGGCACATGGACAGGAATTCTTCTGTAAGTTGCTAGGGACAGAAAGGATCCAGGGCGAACTACAGCAGCAGTAGTTGCCAGGGCAATTAGACTTTGGTGATTTTTGGAGGTAACAAACAGGGGACTTGAGGCAGATGTGGACAAAGGTCAAGAAGTAATTCCAAGACAGTGGAAAGGAAGTGTTGGGAGCCACTGAGAGAAGTAACTAGGGCACCAAACTGGAGGATGACAGAATGCTTGCTATAGGTTGTATGGCTATTGGGAATGGCTATTAGCTGAAGGAGCAGAGTGGAGGACAGGGCAGGGGATGGGGACAGGGAGGGCAAGATGACTAGGAGTTCTCAGAAGAGAGACACTTGTTTCAGACAGTAGCTGTAAAAGGGACCATATAAGTCTGGGTTGCTAGGGAGCTTGGTTTCATCTGAACTCCAGGAAACTGCCTGGAGATCCAGGCAAAAAGACGCTGGCTTCCTAGGAGGCCAGTGAGGTGGGAGAGAGACACCAGGTGGCCACGCTCTGGGGACTGTTTCTAGAGCAAAGGCTTCTGAGATGGAAGTTAAAAATTGGACTGGATGGGCAGGTGGGAGCATCTCTCATTCTCTTTGGCTCTGACAGACTGTGGAGGCTGCAGGCAAGTGTTAGCTGCCCATATCCCCTTGGGGGCACAGATGAGAAACTGGCATGCATATTGCGTGTGCATACCCTCTCTCTTACATGTGTTCGTGGGTGCATGCTCTCTGGACAGAGAATCCTCTGGGCCAAGGGAATCGGAGACTGCAATGCCTCCAGGACACCCCTAGCATAGATCCTGGGACCCTGGCCTGGGCTGAACCACACAGGCCCCTCACTGCCCTGGCACTCTGGACCCCGTTTCTACCATTCATGCCACACTGGGGTGCTGAGGATTTTCTACCTGCCCCAATAATAACCCAGGCTGAAGAGTACCCCAGCATCCCTGCTGCCTCCTCAGTGGTCCCCACCCAGGGGGCTTTCTGGACATTTTTATGGCTCCTTGAGCAAGCTCTGTGCTATAGCTCATGACCACTCTGTTATGGCTACACAGACCCTAATGTCACCTTTTCTGGTTTGCCCTGAATTTGGCTCCAGGCCTTTGCAGTAAGCCCACCATCCAGACTCTTACTCTGCCTGGAAAGGTTTCCCTGAGGAGCTCCTAGTTCTTAAGTATTTTCTACCTTCTCTGCTAAAGTCCCCCTTTCTGATGCTCCAGTACATACAATAGGCACTGATGCAAGCTTGCCTATGGTGTGATAGACAGAAAAGATAAGGCTTAGTATCTCCTGAGCCTCAGCCCTTGAATGCTGGCAACCAAAAGTTTTCTAAGGCAACAAGAGCTGGCCAGATTTACTTGTCTTGCCTCACTTGCCATCCCTGAGGGTTATAGTGGCTAGGTCCGATCTGGAGGATGACGGTGTGGGGCAGATGGCAAGGTGGGTGTGAGGGGCAAGCCACAGAACAACTTGCTGTCTTCTGGCGACTGGTAGGAGCACAGACAGAGCCTCCTTGACTCTGATGTTTTGTTCACAGGCCACCACGCCCATCCCAAGGTTATACTCATTGTTAGAAGAGACCACAACCCAGCCAACCACCCTGTTTGAAGAAGCATCTACTGTGTTTTGGAAGAGATAACAACATGGCCTTTGTCTTTCTCCTTATTCCCTTCTCATTTTCCCTGTCCTTGGTCCTTTATGTGGTGGTTTTCTGGCCCTCCTCTCAGAAGGGGAGAAAAAGGCCATCAAGCTAGGCTGAAGAGGTAATTGGGGCAGATCCAACCCTCCTGTGAAGTAGCTACCTCATGGAGCCCAGGACTGAGGCAAAGGAAGAGAAGACCCAGGTCCCTCTGCTGCCCTAGAGGAAAGGTTTACAAAGCTGACCTTACCTCAGTTGCCACGGAAATGACTAGCTGCCTTGTGGTGAAGGCCCCAAGGGCAAACCAAGCTGGTTTGTGTGGGAAGCACTTTCCTAGGAGTAGAGGGAAGGAGCCATTGGCACTCAGGTCACTTGCCAGGCCCAGGCTGGGCCGAAGGCCTTTCAGTGCCAGCTTCAACCACTCGGGGACTTTTCTTGGGACTCTGAAGTAGGGAAAGATCTCCAGAAATAGAATCCCATCTTATCCTCTTCCCCTTATCCTGACAGTGGGTGAAACATTTCTTTGAGGCAAATATTTTGGTACTGACAGAGCCCTCCAAAGGTCATCATATCCATTCCTCAGCATTCCTCAACTCTTCTCCCAACTTGGTAGCCAATGCCCCCCAGCCATGCTCATGCATTCTGATCTCAACAATGGCACCACAAGGCTCCAGTGACATTGGTCTTGGTCTGCTGCCTCAGCCACCTTTACAGAAAGCTTGGGAGCCATGCACACTGGCTTCTAAGAACAGGATTGGGGACCCTCCAAGGAAGGTGAGTAAGGAGTCACGTGGCAGAGCCAGGAGGCATCTTGGGGCTCAGGGCCTTTTGCAGAGTGAGGTCTTTAAGGCTCCCGGGAACTGACCCCTGCCTTTCTGGTAGCCTGCCTGCATCTCAATTTCTAAGCAGAGCCTGGGGCCTGGCCTCAGGATTAACCCAATTTCCAGCCCAAGACCTTCTGAGAGCCACAGAGTAGAACAGCCCCAATCAGCCTTTGGCTGCCTCGCTTCCTGCAGGTGGAAAAATCATTCTATTTTTCCCAAATGGATTTGTCTACTCAAACAACAAACAGACACAGAAATACACATGAAGTCACAGACACATGTGCAAAAGACAGCTCCATAGATACACATAGAATCCATGTCTCTCTCTCTCTCTCTCTCTCTCTCTCTCTGGCTTTCTTTCTCTGTCTCTGTCTTTTACCCCCCTCTTTCCCTTTCTCTTCCTCTCTCTCTCACTTACCCTTTCCCAAGACCCGCCTCCTGCCTGCACTACAACATTTATCAAAATGGCCTGACCTCATGTTGTAAAAATATACAGCGTGGAACAAAATCCACCTTAAACTCTCCTCTAAATATATTAAAATAATAGGAATTCTCATCTGCCTGATTGAATTTGCTGCTTGATATTAGAAGCATGCCAGGCCCTTCTGGGCCCAATCTAGGGCAGGGGGGGCTGGGATTCCCTGCCTGACTCTCTTTTCATGGTCAGCACCTCAGCTCCCTTGCATAGGTGAGGCTGGAGTGAGGAAGCAAATGAAAGGCCTTGGGGGGCTACTCCAGCCAGCAGCTAATGCAGTCCACTGAGCAAATGCAGATAAATGCCGTGTCTCCTTTGGCCCACACAGCACCTCATCCTGTCTGGAAGCTATGAGCCTCTGCCACACTCAGTTGGCATCAAGGCTCACAAGCCATCCTGCAGTTACTGTCAGGCTCCATTAATACTCATCTCCATGGACCAGAGGACCAGCCACTCCTTGAGGTCAGGGGCCATGTCTTCCTTTTCTTTGTATTACTAGGATCCAAAAAGGCCTGGTACAGAGTGAAAATTTGGGAAATCATTTGTTGAATGACCAAATTTGTTCATTCATTCACTCGAGCTGTATTTATCAAAACTTTAGTATGTGCCCAGCACTGATGAGCACTGGGAACATAAGAGAAAACCAAAAAGATATCAAATCCCTGCCCTCGTGCAGCTTTTATTTAAGAATACATAAGTAATAACAATGAACTGGCTCACTCATAGTCAACTACAGAAGGAAGTTGCTGCCCTGAATTAGACTCCCCCTAGACCTTCTACTCCGTAGTACAGCAAATGGTAGGACTTGCTAAATCTTAGACTCTCCCTTTCAGACTACAACATCTGTCTCCTCCTGGCTTGCTCAGGACTTGGATATGAGGTTGCTGGCTCCTTGGGGCAACACTGTACAGGCAGAGAAGGGGAAGGGGTGGGAACCTGAGACTCCTGAACTCTGCTGGGTTGAAGGCTGGGAAGTAGTGAGGGGAGTTCCTAAGTATGCAAGGTTTGGTGCCAAAGGGCAAAGACTCACATAACAGTGGGCCCTGATGTTCAAGGAATAACCATCCACTGGATATTAATTAGATGGGGAACACTGGTGCAGAGAGTCTGCTATAAATGGATCCAGTGTCTGAGAGAAAAGCAGTCATAACATAGGGAGAAGCCCAGGGTGCTATATGGAGGAACTAATCAGTTGGTACAAGTGCTGTTATGCTGGTAGGTGTTTAACCACTTGCTCACTGAGAGGAAAAAGCCCTGATTCATAGTGTTTACCAATTACCATGGTGCAAATACTCCCATAGTGACTGAATACAAGCTATCAACGCGACACCATTGAATGTGGATTTGGAAAGAAATGTGCACAAGCAGTTCTCTTGAGCCAGTGTCAGCCTTTCCCTGGTCTGGGAGTCTGGATAAGGGGGTTTATAGTTCTTGGAGAGGGACCAGCCAGAGGCTAAACAGAGCAAATTACCAGGGCTGAGAACCGAGGGATACAAGCATAGGGAAAGCTACAATGTTAGGGGCAATCTGGAGCCCCAATCCATGGGTGGTGCTAGAAGAAGAATGAAGCAGAGTGTCAGAAGATGAGGATGAGTGAGAACTGAGGCTGCTTAAGTCATATGGCCTCTGCTAGGACTGGCTTGAAAATCTTTGGCTGATTTGATGTCTGCAGAGGCAGGAAAAAAAATGAGTGATTGAGGAGCTAGGGGGTCATGGAGAGATGCTGATACTGGTGGTTCTTGAAATAATAGCACACCTTTATTTAGTGCTTCCACTGTGTCAGGCATGTTACATGTGTCAGTGCACTAGAGCCTGTAAAACCACCCTGTGAGGCAGGTTACTATGATTATCCCAATTTTATAGGAGAATGAGACACAGATTAAGTAACTATCCTATGTCACCTGGCAGTCTGGCTGATGCCAAACAGGCATCAAAGCCCTACCTTCAACCACTATGTTGTACTGTCTCTAACTGTACTTCTTTGATAGTCTCTTCTGGAAGCAGACCTCTTACCCTGGCCCATAGTGTCCAGCAGAGCTCTCTGGCCTGGTCTACTGCTTCCTAAATGCTTCTTCTCACACATTTCCCTACAACCCATCCATCAAACAGTTCCTGTTCCTGGCCTTTCTGGGCCTATAGCCACCCACATCCCAGCAGACTCTGGTCTTACCCTCTTTCTTTGTGATGATGGGACTTGACTGGTGATATGTGTGTGTTGAGGTGAGGGGTGGCTAAGCCCTGGGTGGTCTTTGGAAGAGGGAAGGACCTCTGTCTGGGAGAAGGAAAAAGGAAAGAGAAGAGGAAGGATGAAGAAAGAGGAAAGAGAGATCAGAGGAGAGAGGGTTGGCACCTCTAGGCCTAGACTTGGCAGAACCTGGTCTCTAAGCATCACTGTGACCCCTGCACAGAGTGAGGTGAGTTGCTGAAGTATAAGCAGGATGAGAGGATGTGGAATTTTGCTAGTGGCTTGTGAATTTAGTTGACCACTTATAGTGTGTGTGTGTGTGTGTGTGTGTGTGTGTGTGTGTGTATACTCACACGCCATACTCAAAAGAGAGACCAGCTGAGTGTGATCAATGAGTCTCTCACATTGGTGAGAGGCTGTGACTGTGTAGGAGGAACATTGACATCCTTGACTCCTGGAATTTCCCTGGAATTCTGGAAAAACCCCAACAGAGAGGCTTAGCAAGGGCTCCAGGGAAGCTCTAAAAGGGTGCGGAGAGGGCCAGAAGCACTCCACGAGGGCTTTCCTCTGGGCTGAGGTCACCAGCCCTCTTTCTGCCCTTTCTAGATACAAATCTTCAGCCTCCCACAAATGCCTGGAGAGGTGAGACATTTCCTCTGGGCTTTACTCTGTGAAGGAAAGAGACAGGCAACTGAGGAAAAACTCATGAGGAAGCACCTGGGGCATTGTCACTGTTGTTCGCAGTGGCCTCAGAAGCATTCCTAACATCCTATCTCTCTCTTGTGTGTGTGACGTAGAGGAAAAATCAAAGCCTCTGCAGTCTATTAAGATTTAGATTTTAATTCTTGCTCCAGCAAGTACCTGCTTTGGGGCCTTGAGCCAGCTGCCTCATATCACAGAGCTGTGGTCTCCTAATCTATAAAATAGGAATACCATCTACCCTATGGAATGGTTGCAAAGAAAGAAGGAGATCACATATGTGAATGCATCTGGCACAGTCCTTGTCATGCTCAGTACCTCTTTCCCCTTCTCTGTAGTCAGACACTGAGAGCAACCTCTCAGTGTCTGAGAAGTCTTAGGTCAAGAATCTGGGGATCCAGAAGCTTTCTCTCTCTGTCTCTCAGGACAAGGAGGATCAAGAGGGGCTTTCTACCCCTCCATGTGAGCCTTCTCTGGATTATTCTTGATTTATTCCATCAATGAATGAATAATAGACCTTGAACCCAATGCCTAAACAATGGCCCTTTTTATTCATACCCACTGGCTCAGGTTGACCCAACATCTCTTGTCCAGATGCCTAGAAAATTCTCTATGGACACAGAAAACCCATTTTCTGATATTTTGGCAACACAAGGATTTTAAAAGATATATTCAGAATTTCACACCATGGAAAGCTTAAGATATTTCATCTCATAAGTCTAGATGCTGTATACATTGAAACAGGACTTCATAGAAAAGGCTGATTTGGGGACACAGGTACTATCCTAGGCCCTGTTCCTCCTCTAAGCCCACTGACACTAGGAGAATTTTGTGCTATAGCTCACATGGGATGTGAGGATTTTTAAAAACAAGCTAGGGATAGGTCAGGTGGCTGGTCAGGAATACTAGGAGCCCCTAGTATTCCTAGCTTGCTTTTTAGGTGGCTACGCCTAAAGAGGAAGTAGGAGATCTGAGGCCAAAGCCAGGAAGTGACTGAGGAGCCCCAGGGTCTTAGGCCCTGCCTCTGCCTTTCCCATCTGTATGATTGTAGGTGAGGGATATAACCTCTTCGGACCTTGATTTCCACACCTGAAATCTAATGGATCTTGCCAATCATGGGTATCAAATATGCTGATGCATGAGAAGCATTTTGTAGACCATGAACCCTACACACATGGGAATCAAACCCAGGAAGGTAATACTGCTGAGCCACTGCTCTGGACCACCTTTGTGTTGGGAGCTCAGAGACACACATAAGGTGCCTCACTGAACTGAGAGCTTCTTGGGACCAGGGGCTGGGGCTGGATTTCCTATTTGTCACTGCGCTCCGCAGTTGCCCAGCCCTAGGTGTGGCAGAACACAGGTGCTCCAGCAGTATTTATTGACCAAATATACAATCTCATTAACATTCTCACAGCAACCCAGTGAGTTTTGTTGGTCTCTGTGCTCTTGAACAAACAACTTTTCACTATCCTTTAGAAAACCTCCTTCAGGAGCCCTAGCCAGCAATGTTCCTGTACTCAAGACAAAGTTGAGGAGACATTGCCAGCAACTCTACCCAAGGACATCTTCTAGAGAGGCCTGAGTTATTGCCTAAAGGGGCTAAGTACACAAAGCCTGTGGTCAGCTTCTACCTCTGTTCATTACTGCCTGTATAACTTGGGATGTGTTACTTACCCATCCTGTGTCCCAGTTTCCCTACGTCCAGTAGGTATTATTGATCCCTCCTTTGATGCTTGACAAAGAGTTGGCTGCTCAATAAACAGAATTGTAATCTAGTGTTAATATAAGCCTGCATCTTGATGGCATTGTGCTCTGCACTCATTGGTTCACATTCTCCCCAGGCCAGCCCCTTTTCTGCTGAGTGGCCTGGGCCTGCATTTTGTACTTCCCAGTCCAGCCATGAGCTCCTGTCCTTAGCTCATGTCTGCATAGTCTTAGGATGCCTGCCTGAGCTAGGGAGTTGCACATGCCTATGCAAGATTTCTTCTGGGCCTTCCAGTTCCACATTCTTTCCTGGTGGCCAGCCCATCTTCCATAGCACACCCAGCTGCTATCAGAGCTCTATGGCTTCCCCATCTTCTATTTCTCTGAAAGCTTCTGTGGTTCCTTTTCAACCAGAGTCCAGAGTCATTATTCAGGCCTCTAGTCACTCCATGCAACTTTGCATTTTTGCAATATTTGCATTTCCAAAGCCCAATTTTCAATATAATTATTATTGTCTAGCCAGGCAGGGAACTCCACACAAATTTGGGGGAGGACTTTTGGCCAACTACAAGGACTGGCGATCACATCTTGTTGGGCTTCACTCCCCTAGTACTACAATATTTTCTCAGTTTCTTAGAGTGACCCCACATGACCACAGCTTTTCTTGTCACTCTTGCCTGTTCTTCAGGCAGGCAGTATGTCTGAATCCAGCCATGGCCAGCCACTCCTCAGCCCCTTTGCTGAGCTTGAGACTATAGTGCCAACTCTACTTAATAACCTTCCCCTGGCACTCCACCCCATTCCTGACTCCAATCAAGTGGAGTACAGAGAACATAGCTTTTTGTCCATCTACTGAACAAAGGTTAAAAATGCAGTGGTCAATACCGGTGAGGTTGCACTGAGATGGGTAATCTCATAGACTGCTGCTGGAAGTGTACTTTGGTATAGCCTTTTTGGTGGGCAATTTGGAACTATCAAGACCTGTGAATATAGGTATATACTTTAAAACAACAATTACACCTAAAGGAATCAGTACTAAAGAAGTATTTGCAAATTTGGGTTAAAATGTATATAAAAGCTATCCATAAAATCTTAATAAGTTAAATGTCCAACATTAGAAAATGGAGTAAATAGAATTACATACAACCTGGAAGGATGTTTTGAAGGGTATATAATGACATGGAAAATGTTATGCTATAATGCTAAGTTAAAATATGCAAAATACCAATTCACATAAACAGTTTAGTCCTAATTATTTTTTTTTTACAAACTATAAATAGTTCGGACTATCATACAAAGATGAGAAGAAAATCAATCAATTATTAACAATGTCTGAGTCTAGGTAGTGGAATTGTACTGGATTATAATAATAAAACTTAACATTTGTAAGGGTACCTGGGTGGCTCAATTGATTGTCTGACTTTTGATCTCAGCTCAGGTCCTGATCTCAGGGTCATGAATTCAAGCCCCCTTTTGGGTGCCATGCTGGGCATGGAAACTACTTAAAAATAAAACAACTTAACATTTGTATAGCACTTATAAAGGGCCAGAAACTTTCATGTATGTACTCATCACTTTACATATTAATATCCTTCTGACTACCCTACAAGATAAATATTATATCTTGCCCTTTTACAGGTGAAGAGACTGAGGCGCAGAAAGGTTAAGTGACTCGCCTAAGGTCACGTGGTTAGTCATTTTCTTTTTTTGTACTTCTCATTATTTTCTGAATTCTTCACTATGAGTACATTTGGTTTTTATAATCAGAACAGAAATGCACAGGGATTTTTTAAAAAATCGAGTGCATTACTGGGTCACAGAGGCTCATCAGCTCAGCTGGAGACAGTTTTACTGCACAGCCTGTTTTGACTGTGGTATTCGGGGTCTTGGGGACAAGACTTCCATACCTGTGGGCTTCTCTTGGTCAGTCCCTGTCCCTGCTTGATGAGACTTTTGGCTAATGGCTTACCTCCTCACCTCCTGGCCTTTGTTCATAGCTCCTTTCTGGATACACACCTCCACAACTCATCCCCAGAATAGCAGATGCCTGGAGTGCTCTGGCTTCACTTGTCAGCCCCATTTCAGAGACATAGCAAAAGTTAGAGGGGGTGTGTGTGTAGAGGAGGACATTTTGTCCTCAGTCATTTGTTTCTGAGAGTTCCACAAAGATGCTAGTTTCCTTTTATTTTTTCAATTCTAACAGAGAAGTGGCAGCATATAAGGAGAGAAGCTGAACTCCTTATATTGGCCCTGAGCACTCTTTACTCTGGAGAGGCCACTGCCACATCTTTTTCTGGCCTAGTAGTCAAGCAGCAGGAAGCTGCTTATACAGGGCACCTGCACATCTGTGTGGGTCTGAGTATCAGCCACCCAGATTCCCTGGAATCACATCTAGTTGCAAGCAGGGTTCAAGTAGAAATGGAAATTCTCTGGAGAGGAGGGATGGCTGCTACTCTACCTCTTCTTCCCATGCCCTCTCCAAGCCCTTGCCACTGTCCCAAATGAGACTATGGGGTGCAATGGGAAGGCCAACCCACAGAATATGGAGAGCAGGAAGAAGGTATCCTCAGTTCTCAATCTGGGCATCTCTGCTTGTTAGTTCTCTAAAGAGTGAGGACTAAATGGAGTTTTGGGGGAAAGGCAATCAGCAGGAGACCTGGGATCTAGTCTTGGCTTCTTTCAGTGGTTGTGGGACCTAGGCAAGGTCTTTTCCCTTTTTTGACCCCAGAATCTTTCTCTGGAAAATGGCAACAACAGTACCCATCTCTCTGAGCTGTCCTGAGAATCAACCTACACTATGATAAGACAGCATTTTGTGTCATAGAAAACAGTATAGACTCCTACACCAGTTCCAAACCTGAAAGCCATGCCCTGTCCTTGTCTGCGTGACCTTGGGGGTTGCAGGCCTTTGAACAACCCAACGAAAGCAACGAGCTCAGTTCCTATAAAAGCATACAAGCACACATGATCTCAGGGATCCCCTGAGTCTCGTGGGTCCCTTTCATGGGCAACCTCCAGGCCAAGAACCCCTGACCTGTATGAAGGGGCTAACCCTTTCTCTAGCTTGCCACTGCTCACACACCTTCAGTTGACAGGAAACTCACTGCCTTCTAAGCAACTGGTCCACTTTTGTAGAACTCTGACCTCCATCCTGTGCGGCCGAAATCTCCCTTACTGGAGCCTTTCTTGGAGGTTTCCCTGCTCAAGGAACCTGGGAAATACCTGGGACCAGGTGTGGTCATGGCTCTGAATTATCTGGGCAGGAGGCATGGAGTTTCCTTTACTGCAAGCCAGGCAAACTACTTTGCTGCTGCTGCTCCCAGGAGTGGATGCTGGATTTTCTGCCTCATAAAGTTGTCTTCCAAGTCACTCTGGAGCCAGTGTGTGGCCAGGCCCTGGCAGCCAGCTGGTTTGTGCAGTGTCCCTGGAGGAGAAAAGCAGCTGGGGAAGCCTGACAAACCTTCTTCCCCCAGGCTGCAACCCTGTCAAAACCAGCGTTTAATGGGATGAGCACTGGATGGTATCTTGTATGTTGGCAAATCAAACTCCAATAAAAAATGTACCAAAATAAAATAAAATAAATATATCTAAAAAATGAAAAAAAAATTTTTTAGAAAGCAACCCCTCCAACCCTCTCCCACCCCGCTGTCTCCGCAGCATGGGATAATGTCCCCTTGTGTGCTCAGGAACCAAAGAAAATGGGTTCTGAGTCAGGGATACTGATACTAAGTACCTCATACAGATGCAAGGAGTATTACACAAAGTAATGAATGTAAAAAAAACCTGGAATGTAACAAATGGCAGTTCTCTTCCTCCTTCTGCCTTTCTCCCAAGGGGCTTTCCATTGCAGTGGGGCAGAGTCAGGGGGAAGCAACTAGAATGGGCACGTATTGACTATGGCACATGCTCTGGGCATGTTAGATCTTGACAAGAACACCACCAATATATTTGACTTAGTTCCTCAGTTCACAGAGCTGGCACAAGGTAATGAGGGATTTGAACCCAGTTCTGGCATACCCAAGCCCTGCATCATACTGCCTCTCAAGGAGGGAGGATGGTACCCTCTCATGTAAAGTAGCCTCTCCCTTAGGCCATTCTGCTTGTTCTGGAGTGAAAGGAGCAAAGAAATCATTGGATTCTCTTAGCCCCAAGTTCTCCCCAAGTTGTGCTTGGAGTGAGCACTACCCCTACTTGATCTTCCACAGGTGTGAGACCACTGATGTGGAGAGGAACTGACTTCTGGGACCTGTTGGGCAATGACCAGATCCATACAACATGAATAAGCAGGAGGGCTCCTTCTGGCTTCACCAAGAGGAACCAAATGGCCTGAGCATTCATGTAGGAAAGAGAGGCCCATGATAGGAGAAGTTCATTCAGCTCAGATCAAGAGAGACAAATGTGTCTTGGGTGGCCGAGTGAGGACTTTGGTGGCCTGAGCTGAGGGCAGGGATAAGTTGGAGAACCAGAGAAGCCTGGGAAAGAAGGTCAAGCCGAGCTGGAGTAGGGTTCGCCTGACGCCCCTGTGCCACTAGGCTTAAGGGAGCTGGGGCTCATATGCCTGTCCAGAGCACCCTAGAAGGCCTTCCTAGGTTGCTCAGAGCCTGGCCAGAGCCTCATTGTGCTCTAGAGAAGGCATTCCTGTGCCTTGGATGGCAGAGCTGGAAGGCTGTTGCCATGGCAGCCAGGGGGCTGAGAACAGGAGCAGGGGGAAAGCAGCCCTGCCAAGGGTTGTTACTGAAGGAAGGCACTTCCTGGGTCTTTTGGTGCCCAACTCAACAATATGTTGCTGTCTGGGGCTCATGGCTGGCATTGAGGCTAAGGCCTTCTTCAACCCACCAGGGCCACTCTACAGTGTGAGTGTGTGGTGACGGTGGTAGTGGTGGTAATGTGTGTGTGTGTGTGTGTGTGTGTGTGTGTCTGTACATCTGTGTATGTGTATGGGGACACAGAACCCCAGGGGACCATCTGTCTATATGGATATGTGCATATGTATATACTCATGCGGATTCACAGAGGCTTAGAAGGGAAAGGGCTATGTATGTGTGTTTGTCTTTGTGTATGTTTCTTAGACAGTAAGACGAGGAAGAAGACAAAAGCCCTAAATGACTCTGGTTTCTGGAGGAGCCAGCCTGGTGTGGTGGGTGTAGGGAGCAGAGTGGGCCAGTCAGGGGCCTGATTGGAACCAGACTTGGCAAAGAGGGGCTATAAATACTTTTTTCCTGCCTGTCCTGAGAAATTTATGTCACACCCACTCCATCATCCTGGCGGGGGCAGCCTCTCCCAGCTGCCTGTGGTTCTGGGCCTTCCAGCACAACCAGCAACCACTGTGGGAATCCCTTCAGCTTCTTCTGGTCCTAGGCTTCAATGGGCCCAATCCCATGGTGGCCTGAGGCTGACAGAGATGAGCCATGGATGGAGGAGGAGGGATCTTGGCCCCTAAATGGCCTTCTTTCCCACAGAGTCCCATGTGGTGGTGAGGCAGCAGGCATTAGGAAGGTGTAGGGAGGATGGAAAGACAGGAGAGGGCTGGGTTACATTTAGGGTATCTTCCCTGCCTTCTCCTCTTAACAGGGGGCACTGAAGGCAGACAGAAGAGAAGATGGCTCCTACAGTTGGCTTCACAGACCATTTGAGATACAGATGGAAACTGAAGCCCAAGGGAAAGGGGCTACCCAAGACCAAACATTGATGGAACCAGCCCACCCTTCTGTATGTGCACCTTAACCTCACCCCCAAGCTAGAGATCTCTCCCAACCAAGAGTTAGGCATTGTCTTTTCCTAATCATGCTACTCCAGCCTTAAAATCCTTCCCTTGGGATGCCTGGGTGGCTCAGTAGGTTGAGCGTCTGACAGGTGATTTTGGCTCAGGTCATGATCTCATGGGTAGTGAGATGGAGCTCCATGTTGGGCTCTGTGCTCAGTGAGGAGTCTGCTTGAGAGTCTCTCCCTGTGTCCCTGGCCCACTTCCCACACTCCCACTCTTAAATACATACATACATTTTTAAAGAACAATCTTCCCCTGGTTTCCCTTTGTTTTTACAATAAAAGCAAGACTCCTGGGCATGGATTACAGGGTCTGCACTGCTTTGGTCCCTACCTACCTTCCCACGCACATCTTTTATCAAGATCCCTCCTATCACTGGGCCTTTGCACATGCTGTGTCCTCTAACTGAGATGATTTTCTTTCCCTCTCTCTGTTTTTGACTCCTACTTCTATATATATCTTCCTTGGGAGAACTTCTCTGTATTTTCCTGGCGAGGACATGCTACCCAGCATTTCACTCTCATGATACTATGGACCTCTCCTCCATAGCATTATTCACTATTGTAATTTTACTTTTTTTGTGTGCTTTGTGAGTAATGGCCATCTTCCCTACCATACTCAAAACTCCATGAGGATGGCGACCACATGTGCTTTTGTTCACAGAATCATGCTGTCCTAGTGTTCAGTGCAGGCCTGGCAAATAACCAACAGTGACAAGGACATCAGGAGCTAATATTTGAGGCTCACCATGTGCCAGGCACTCTTTCCAGTGCTTTATTTGAAATAACACATTTAATCTTCACAAACTCCATAAAGTAATTACTATCATTATCTGTATTCTTAACCACTATCATTTGAAGTACTTAATAATAAATATTGACTCCATACTTTTGTTTGAGCCCCCTGCCATTCCAATCCTGAAGGGAGATGCCAGCCCCTGAGAACTTCTCTGGATCTTGAGGTGGCCCCTGCCACAGGACTTCTGCTACCTGCCCATAGTTACTCCTACCCTGTGTCCCCCTCTCAACTTCCCCTACATGCACTGCTTGCATCTGTGTGTTCCCTTGAATGACATGAGAAGGTTCTAGGTCTGGGTGATGCCTCTGAGTTTAGGGAAGCCTCTTTTCACCCCTGAATACTTGCTCTGGTAATTATATCACAGCCAGAGTCCACTGACCTTGTCTCACTTACTCAGGCTCAAACACAGCTAGGTACCTAATCAAATTCACCACCTAAGCCTCAGTTTCTCCCTCTGTAAAATAGCTATTCATAGGACTGCAAAGTAGGGCTAAGAGGATTCAGTGAGTTTGTCTGTGTGTGTTTGGTAACTACCAAGCACAAGACTAATATTAGTTATCACTTGAGTCATTATTAATAATAATGTATATATGTATGTATGTTATATACATATCTGTATAGTATATACACACACATATATACTTATTAATGTATATTTATGACATAAACTGAAACTCTTTCTTCATGGTTTCTAGCTCTAGAACCCAATGAAGATGAAAAGTAACACATGGTACTAATGGCAGGTGTTCAGAGTGCACCCTTCTCAACCCTGGTCCACAACCCTGCTCCTCTTGCCTGCCCTGCCAGCCTTCTTACCTCTGACATACCCAGGATATGCTTTGGGCTGGTTAAGAACCCCCAACTCTGTATGAGGGGGAGACAGGGCTCTGTTTCTCCACTGTTTCCTCTCCTTGTCAGCCTTCCACCCCACCGGCCTTACATTTCTTTGCTAGGCCAAGGGCAGAGAATGCATGCCCCCCCTTACCTCCCAGGGCCCAAGAGCCATCCTGAGCTGAGTCTATGGCTCCTGGTGGGGGGCGGCTGTGGGTTGGGGGGGCACAGAGAGAGGAGGGTTACAAAAGCTGTGCGTTGCTTACCCAGCGGCCTCCCGGGGACCAATGAATGCACAGAGCCACAGCCCAGGGTGGAGGTAGGCTCAACCAGCGTGTTTTCATTTTGTTCTGTTTGTTTTCTGCTTAGATCAACTGCTCAGTTCTGGTTTGGGCCTCTGAGGGCTGCCAGAGTTTGGCAGGTAAGGATTTCTGGGGCCACCCATCTCTGCCTTGTACAGGGCTGGGGGCTCAGTTCCTGCCGGTGCCTGCAGGAGCAGGAAGGCCAGCCTGCTCTACTTACTGGCCCTGTTCTTTCCGTTTTTCTCTTTTTCCTTTCCCTTTCCCTCTTTCCTTCTTTCATTTTTGCTCTTTCTGTATCTCTCTATTTCTTGTCTTCATCTCTCCCTCTCTCCTTTCTCTCAGTTCTCTCTTGGAGTTTGTCCCTGTCTCTTTTCTGCCTTCCTGTGCCTCTTTTATTCAGTAGTTTTTTTCTGCCTTGCCATCTTTCCCCTTTCTTTCTTTCCTTTTTCCTGTTTTCTTTCTCAAAAGGAGAGGAAGAAATCAAGGCCTAGGGCACTAGGAGGTCTGAATTTGCCCACCCTCTGTCATTAACTCTTTCAAAGTAACCTTCAACAGATCCTTTTCTATCTCTGGGCCTCAGTTTCCACATCTGCCCACTGAGGGCTCTAACTTATTTGACCTCTGAGATCTAAGCTAGAAAGTCTTTTGAGTATTTATTCCTTGCTGGGGAAAGGAGGGAGGGGATGCATAAGATTCTCTCTTCAGGAAGCATGGCCTGAAATGGAGTCTGGAGGAAGACGAGGGAGGAACTGGAAGGAGGGAGGTCAGGGCCATCTTGAGCAGTGAGGGTTTATGGGAAAGAGCAGAGATGGATGATGCCCACACTGCCCCCCACCCCTGTGTGTGCCAAAATCCAATTCAGAGAACCCAAGGAACAGAGTTAGGGACTGGAGGCTGGAAAGGTAGAAACACTACCCCAGCAATGGCAGACAGTAAGACTAAAGAACAGAGTACATGGTCTTATTTCTTTACCTTCCATCTGCTTCCACAGTCCTGGATCAGGCCAAAGTCCATTTGGCCTCTATCTTCAAGCCCACCTCTCCTTTCATTATGCCATTTGCCCAGTATCCTTTAGTGACTCGAGGGTAAAGAAGTCAGGGCTTAGGAAGTGTCATGTATCTCTGAATTGCCTTCTCTCCTGGTCCCACAGGCATCTCAATCCTAGTGCTGACCAAACTAAACATCCTCCACCCTTGCCCCACACTTCTTCTTCCTCCAGGATTTCTTTCCTCAGTGAACGGACAGTGATCCTCCCAGGAGCCTTGGTTAGAGGACCTTGGCCAAGACTTTTGCTTCCCCATCACCTTCCACAACCCTCCCACTTCTAAGTCAGGGGGCTTTATCTCCTTGTTGTGCTCCTGCCCTCCCCACTGCTGCTGCAACCATTTTCTGCATGGCCTGCCGTCACACAGCCTCCTCTTTCTTTCCTGGTCTTTTGTCTCATGATATCCAATTCTGCTCTCCAAGCAACCCTAATATTTGGATATCAGGGTAACCTCAAGTTTTTGGCTATTATAAAGGGGACTGTTATAAGCATTCTTGTGCATGTGTTTTGGTAATGAAACTGCTGGGTTGTAGGGTAAGCCTATGTTGGCTTTGGCAAATGCTGCCTCACAGTTTCCAGAGTCAGGCCAATTTACTCTCCCAGCAGAGGGGCAGGAGAGTTTGGGCTGCTCCTCATTTTCACCAATACTTAGCCATTTCCATGTTCTTTTCTTTAATCCATTCTGGTGGGTGTATGGTGGCATATCATTATAGTTTTGACTTGCATTTTCTTTGTAACTAATTCATTTGAACACTTTTTCATGTTTATTGTTCACCTTGATATCCTTTGTTGCACATTCTATTGGGTTGCCTAATATACTCTGGATTATGAGTCCTTTGTCATATATATCTATAGTAAATATAGTCTCCCATTCTTTGGGTTATCTTGTTATTCTCTTAACCCAGTCCTTACATGTACAAGCACTCTTTATTTTTATACAGTCCAAATTATCAATTTTTTTTCCATCATGGATAGCATTTTTTTCATCTTATTTAAGAAATCTAGGGGATCCCTGGGTGGTGCAGCGGTTTGGCGCCTGCCTTTGGCCTAGGGCGCGATCCTGGAGACCCGGGATCGAATCCCACGTCAGGCTCCCGGTGCATGGAGCCTGCTTCTCCCTCTGCCTGTGTCTCTGCCTCTCTCTCTCTCTCTCTCTGTGACTGTCATAAATAAAAAAAAAAAAAGAAATCTGTCTACTCCAAGTTGTTCCCCTATGTTTTCTCTGAAATTTCATTGTTTTGCATTTCACATTTATATTTGTAATCCATCTGGAACTGATTTCTGTGTGTGATGTGAGGTAGGGGTCAAGATAAATTTTTTTCTGCATGGCTATCCAACTGACCCAGCACCATCTTTTTCTTAAAATAATTGCCAATATACTACAGTGTCATTCTTGTCATCAGTTAGGTAATTATATATGTGTAGGTCAGTTTCTGAATTTTCTATTCTTTCCATTTTTCACTTTCTATATCCTAGTGCCAATACCACAATGTCTTAATTACTTTCACTTTCTAGGTCTTAGTGTCTGTTAGAGTCCTCCAGCTATATTCTTCTTCAAGATTATGTGAACTATTCTTGGTCCCTTGTATTCCCATCTGAATTTTAGGACCCATTTGTCAATTTTGCCACCAAAAACAATTGCTGGGATTTTTAAATGGGATCACATTGATTCTGTAGGCTAACTTGAAGAGAACTGACATCTTTATAATATTGTTTTCTAATCCACAGTTATGGTTTAGCCCTTAATTTAAATCTTTTTGAATTTCTCTCCATAATATTTTTTGGTTTTTTTGGAGAGGAGTTTTTGTTTGTTTGTTTGCTTGTTTTTAGTTTTCAGGCTTTCTACATCTTTCATGAGATTTATTCCTAAGTATTTGATGTTTTATTATTACAAATAATAAAATCTTTAAAAACTTTCTTGGTCTATTTTTTGCTAGTACATAGAAATACAATTGATCTTTCTGAATTCACTTATCAATTCTAATAGTTTGTCTATAGATTCTTCTGGACTTCCTATGTACATAATCATGTAAAATGAAAATAATGGTAATTCTATTTCTACTGCTCAAATCTCTTATTTCTTTTACTTGCTTCATTGCACTGACTAGGACCATCTATGCAACATTGGATAGAAATGGTGAGAGTGGCCATTCTTGTCTGACACTAAGTCTCAGTGTATGAAAATTTTCAATATTCCACCATTAAGTGTGCTGTTTGCTGAAGGTTTTTTATACATTCCTTTTATCAAGTAGAGGATACTCCACCCTATTCACAGTGTGCTGAAAGGTTTACCATGAGGGTTGTCAAATTTTGTTAAATGTTTCTTAGGTATCTATCATGATTTTCCTCCTTTTTTGGGACACCTGGGTGGCTCAGCAGTTGAGCGTCTGCCATCTGCTCAGGGCATGATCCCAGAGTCCCAGGATTGAGTCCCACATCAGGCTCCTCACAGGGATCCTTCTTCTCCCTCTGTGTATGTCTCTGCCTCTCTCTGTCTCTCATGAATAAATAAAATCTTTAAAATTAATCAATCAATCAATTAATTAATTAATTAAACGATTTTCTTCCTTTTTCATGTTAGGTGAATTAATTAATTTTTTATTGTTAAACCACCCTTGAATTCCCAGATTAAAACTCACTTGGTGGGGCGGGTCCCTGGGTGGCTCAGCCGTTTGGTGCCTGCCTTCAGCCTAGGGTGTGATCCTGGAGTCCCGGGATCGAGTCCCACATCAGGCTCCCTGCATGGAGCCTGCTTCTCCTTCTGCCTGTGTCTCTGCAGCTCTCTGTGGGTCTCTCATGGATAAATAATAAAATATTTTTAAAAATAAAAAATAAAACTCACTTGGTCATGATGAATTATGTTTTTACTGTGTTGCTGAATTACATTTGCCTTTTTTTTAAAAAAAGATATTTATTCATTCATTCATTCATTCATTCACGAGAGACAGAGAGGCAGAGATATAGGCAGAGGGAGAAGCAGGCTCCTTGAGGAGACCCCGATGTGGGACTAGATTCCAGGACTCCAGACGCTCAACCACTGAGTAACCCAGGAACCCCTTATATTTGCTTTTGAAATTAAACTTTTGAATTTTTGTGATAACTGTAAATTCACATGCAGTTCTAAGTAGTAATACAGTGTATTATTTCTATGTAGGAGACCCTGTGTATCCTTTACCCTCTTTTCCCAACAGAAACATTGTGCAAAAAGGTGGTGCACTATCACAACCAGGATACAGTCAAGATACAGAACATTTCCATCACCCCAAGGATCTCTCATACTGCCTTTTTACAGCCACACTCACCTCCTACCCATCCCACCTCCTCCTTGATCCCCCAGTAACCACTAATCTGTTCTCCATTTTCATAATTTATCTTTCAAGAACATTATCTAATGGAAACATACAGTATGTAAACATATGGAATTGGCTTTTTCACTCAGCAAAACTCTCTGGAGATTCATCCAAGCTGTTGCAGGTAGTTTGTTTCTTGTTGTTGCTGAGTAGCACTCTATGATGTAGATATACCACAGTTTGTTTAACCATTCACAAGCTGAAGAATATCTGGGCTATTCCCGGTTTGGAGCTATTACAAAGAAAGCTGCAATAAACATTCAAAGTTTTGTTTGGATATTAGTTTAAATTTCTCTGATATAAATGTCCAACAGTGCAATCACTCGGTTGTATAGTACCTGCATGTTTAATCTTAGAAGAAATTAACTATTATGCTGAGTGAAATAAGTCAATTGCAGAAAGACAATTATCATATGATTTCATTTATATGTGGAATATAAAAAATAGTGAAAGTGACTATAAGGGAAAGGAGGGAAACTGAGTGGGGAGAATTAGAGAGGAAGATATGAGAAATTTTTAACTCTGAGAAACAAAGGGCTGGAGGGGGGTAGATGGGGTAACTGGGTGATGGGCACTAAGGAGGGCACTTGATGGGATGAGCACTGGGTGTTATACTATATATTGGCAAATTGAATTTAAATAAGATATTTAAAAAAAAGAAATTGACAAACTGCTTCATAGTATCTGTGCCATTTTACACTCCTTTTTTTTAATTTATTTTTTATTGGTGTTCAATTTACTAACATACAGAATAACCCCCAGTGCCCGTCACCCATTCACTCCCACCCCCCGCCCTCCTCCCCTTCTACCACCCCTAGTTCGTTTCCCAGAGTTAGCAGTCTTTACGTTCTGTCTCCCTTTCTGATATTTCCCACACATTTCTTCTCCCCTCCCTTATATTCCCTTTCACTATTATTTATATTCCCCAAATGAATGAGACCATATAATGTTTGTCCTTCTCCGACTGACTTACTTCACTCAGCATAATACCCTCCAGTTCCATCCACGTTGAAGCAAATGGTGGGTATTTGTCATTTCTAATAGCTGAGTAATATTCCATTGTATACATATGCAGTAAAACGCCGGGACACCTGCACCCCGATGTTTCTAGCAGCAATGGCCACGATAGCCAAACTGTGGAAGGAGCCTCGGTGTCCAACGAAAGATGAATGGATAAAGAAGATGTGGTTTATGTATACATTTTACACTCCTACCAGCAATGTATGAGTGATGCAGTTCCTCTGTACCTTCCCTAGCAAGTTGTATTGTTATACTTTTGTTTTGTTTTAAATTTCAACCATTGGATAGCTATGTGGTGATATCTTATTGTGGTTTTAATTTATACTAATGATGTTGCCTAACTTTTCATGTGTTTATTTGCCATCTGTACATCCTTTTTGGTGAAATGTCTCTGCATGTCTTTTACCCATTTTTAATTGGATTGTTTTGTTTTGTCTTGTTTCTCTACTGTATCTTTTTAAAAATATTTTATTTATTCATGGGAGACACAGAGAGAGAGAGAGAGGCAGAGACACAGGCAGAGGGAGAAGCAGGCTCCATGCAGGGAGCCTGACACAGGACTCGATCCCGGGTCTCCAGGATCACTCCCTGGGCCAAAGGCAGGCGCCAAACTGCTGAGCCACCCAGGGATGCCCGTTTCACTACAGTATCATAAGAGTTCTTTATACATTCTAGATAAAAGTCCTGTATCATATATTTGGTTTACAAATATTTTCTCCCAGTTTGTAATTTTTCTTTTTGTCCATTTTCATCACAAAAGTATTTAATTTGATGAAATCTGATTTATCCATTTCTTCCTTAATGAATCATGCATTTTGTGGTGTATCTAAGAATTCTTTGCCAATATTTAATTCTAGGAAAATTTCTCCCATGTTTTCTTCTAAATGATCTATAGTTTTATGTTTTATATCTAAATCTATGATTCACTGAGTTAATTTTTTATCTGTATATATCCTTCTGCCAACATCACAGTCTTAAATATGGTAGATAAAATCAGGTAAAGTGTTTCCTCACACTGTATTCTTCTTTTTCAAAATCATTTGGCTATTCTAGTTCCTTTATCTTTCCATATAAATTTTAGAATAATCATGTCTATATCTACAAAACAAGCTTCCTGGAATTATGATAGCAATAGGGGTAAACACATATACGAATTTGGGGAGAATTGACATCTTTACTATGTTGAATCTTCCATTCAATGAACACCTGGGTATGTCTCTTCATTCACTTATGTCTTCTTTGATTACTTTCATCAGCATTTTAAAAAATTTCAGCATATAAGGTATATAGAAATATAACTGATTTTTGTATGTTTATCTTGTATCCTGTGACCTTGATGAACTTAATTATTAGTTCTTGTTCACTGTATTCCTAATTTTTTAAATGTTTTTATTATGAAAGTGTGTTGGATTTTGTTTTTTAAGGTTTAAAATGTTTTATTTATTTATTGGAGTTCATTTAAAAAATTTTTAATAATAAATTTATTTTTTATTGGTGTTCAATTTGCCAACTTACAGAATAACACCCAGTGCTCATCCTGTCAAGTGCCCCCCCTGTGCCCACCACCCATTCACCCCCACCCCCTGCCCTCCTCCCCTTCCACTACCCCTAGTTTGTTTCCCAGAGTTAGGAGTCTTCCATGTTGTCTCCCTTTCTGATATTTCCTACCCATTTCTTCTCCCTTCCCCTCTATTTATTGGAGTTCAATTTGCCAACATATAGCATAACACCCAGTGCTCATCCCATCAAGTGCCCTCCTCAGTGCCTGTCACCCACTCACCCTAACCCCCTGCCCACCTCCCTTTCCACCACACCTTGTTCGTTTCCCAGAGTTAGGTGTCTCTCATGTTCTGTCACCCTCTGATATTTCCCACTCATTTTTTCTCCTTTCCCCTTTATTCCCTTTCACTATTTTTTATATCCCCAAATGAATGCAACCATATAATGTTTGTCCTTCTCTGACTTATTTCACTCAGCATAATACCCTCCAGTTCCATCCACGCCGAAGCAAATGGTGGGTATTTGTCGTTTCTAATGGCTGAGTAATATTCCATTGTATACATAAACCACATCCTCTTTATCCATTCATCTTTCGATGGACACCGAGGCTTTTCCACAGTTTGGCTATTGTGGACATTGCTGCTAGAAACATCGGGGTGCAGGTGTCCTGCCATTTCACTGCATCTGTATCTTTGGGGTAAATCCCCGCAGTGCAATTGCTGGGTCGTGGGGCAGGTCTATTTTTAACTCTTTGAGGAACCTCCACACAGTTTTCTAGAGTGGCTGCACCAGTTCACATTCCCACCAACAGGGCAAGAGGCTTCCCCTTTCTCCACATCCTCTCCAACATTTGTTGTTTCCTGTCTTGTTAATTTTCCCCATTCTCACTGGTGTGAGGTGGTATCTCATTGTGGTTTTGATTTGTATTTCCCTGATGGCCAATGATGTGGAGCATTTTCTCATGTGCTTGCTGGCCATGTCTATGTCTTTCTCTGTGAGATTTCTGTTCATGTCTTTTGCCCATTTCATGATTGGATTATTTGTTTCTTTGCTATTGAGTTTAATAAGTTCTTTATAGATCTTGGATACTAGCCCTTTATCTGATACGCCATTTGCAAATATCTTCTCCCATTCTGTAGGTTGTCTTTGAGTTTTGTTGACTGTTTCTTTTGCTGTGCAGAAGCTTCGTATCTTGACGAAGTCCCAATAATTCATTTTTGCTTTTGTTTCTCTTGCCTTCATGCATGTATCTTGCAAGAAGTTACTGTGGCCAAGTTCAAAAAGGGTGTTGTCCATGTTCTCCTCTAGGATTTTGATGGAATCTTGTCTCACATTTACATCTTTCATCCATTTTGAGTTTATCTTTGTGTATGGTGAAAGAGAGTGGTCTAGTTTCATTCTTCTGCATGTGGATGTCCAATTTTCCCAGCACCATTTATTGAAGAGAATGTCTTTCTTCCAGTGGATAGTCTTTCCTGCTTTGTCGAATATTAGTTGACCATAAAGTTGAGGGTCCACATCTGGGTTCTCTATTCTGTTCCATTGATCTATGTGTCTGTTTTTGTGCCAGTACCACACTGTCTTGATGACCACAGCTTTGTAGTACAACCTGAAATCCGGCATTGTGATGCCCCCAGCTATGGTTTTCTTTTTTAATATTCCCTTGGCTATTCGGGGTCTTTTCTGATTCCACACAAATCTTAATATGATTTGTTCCAACTCTCCGAAGAAGTCCATGGTATTTTTTCCATGGTATTTTGATAGGGATTGCATTAAATGTGTAAACTGCCCTGAGTTGCACGAACATTTTCACAATATTAATTCTTCCAATCCATGATCATGGAATATGTTTCCATCTCTTTGTGTCTTCCTCAATTTCTTTCAGAAGTGTTCTGTAGTTTTTAGAGTATAGATCCTTTACCTCTTCGGTGAGGTTTATTCCTAGGTATCTTATGCTTTTGGGTGCAATTGTCAATGGGATTGACTCTTTCATTTCTCTTTCTTCAGTCTCATTGTTAGTGTAGAGAAATACCACTGACTTCTGGGCATTGATTTTGTATCCTGCCACACTGCCAAATTTCTGTATGAGTTCTAGCAATCTTGGGGTGGAG
Source organism: Canis lupus baileyi (assembly GCF_048164855.1). Lineage (NCBI taxonomy): Eukaryota > Metazoa > Chordata > Mammalia > Carnivora > Canidae > Canis > Canis lupus. The sequence continues at coordinate 71,091,618 of NC_132876.1, read as the reverse complement.
TCTTTTGGGTCTTCTATGGACAGTATCATGTCATCTGCGAAGAGGGAGAGTTTGACTTCTTCTTTGCCAATTTGAATGACTTTTATTTCTTTTTGTTGGCTGATTGCCGAGGCTAGGACTTCTAGTACTATGTTGAATAGCAGTGGTGAGAGTGGACATCCCTGTCTTGTTCCTGATCTTAGGGGAAAGGCTCCCAGTGTTTCCCCATTGAGAATGATATTGGCTGTGGGCTTTTCATAGATGGCTTTTAAGATGCTGAGGAATGTTCCCTCTATCCCTACACTCTGAAAAGTTTTGATCAGGAATGGATGCTGTGTGTGTTGGATTTTGTTTAGTGCTTTTCCTATATCAATTGGTAAGTTTATTGATTTTTCTTTCTTAGCCTATTAATATGCTGGATAACACTGATTGATTTCCAAGTATCAAACTCTCCTTGCATTCTTAGACTAAATCCCACTTGGTTGTGGGTGTATAAGTCCTTTAATATATTATTAAATTCTATCTGTTGATGTTTGATTGAGAATTTTTCTATTTTCATGTGGGATATTGGTCTGTGGTTTTCTTTTTGTGTACTGTCTTTGCCCTGTTTTGGTGTCCAAGAAATGCTGGCTTCATTTTCCTTTTTCTTTTCTTTTCCCTTTTCCTTTTTCTGGAAGATATTATGTAGAATTTATGTTCATCATTCTTTCAACTTTCAGTAGAATTCTCCAGTGAAACCATCTGGTCCTAGAGATTTCTTTTGGGAGTACTTTTTAATCACAAATTCATTTTTGATAGTTTTAATACTGGAAACCAAAATATTGGTTTCATTTTGGATGAGTAGTGGCAGTTTATACTTTTCAATGAATTAATCCATTTCATCTAAATTGTCAAGTTTATGTGTATAGAGTTGTTCATAGTATTTCATTATTGTCCTTTGGATGCCTGTAGGATCTGTATTAATACTCTCTCTTTCATTCTTGATATTCACAATGTGTGCTTCTCTCTTTTTTCCTTTGTCAGTCTTATTAGAGGTTTGACAATTTTATTAATTAATTATTATTTATTTATTTATTTATTTATTATTATTCTTTTGTTTCATTGATTTGTCACCCTTGAAATCCCAACATAGGGAAAATCCCTGGGTGGCTCAGTGGTTTAGCACCTGTCTTCAGCCCAGGGTGTGATCCTGAGTCCCGGGATCGAGTCCCACATCAGGCTCCCTGCATGAAGCCTGCTTCTCCCTCTGCCTGTCTTTGCCTCTCTCTCTGTGTATCTTTCATGAATAAATAAATAAAATTTAAAAAAAGAAATCCCAACATACACTTGGTTGTGATGCATTGTTCTTTTAATAGATTTTTAAATTTTATTTCCTAACATTTTGTTTTCTTATTTTTCACCCATATTTACAAGACAGATTGATCTGAAATGTTCCTTTCTTGTAATGTCCTTATCTAGTTTTGGTATCAAAATTTGTCTAGTTATTTAGCTAGCCTCATAAAAAGAGTTGGGAAGTGTTCCTTCTTTTTCTTTTTCTCTGGAAGGAGTTATGTAATATCGATGTTATTGGTCACATGCAGTTTTATGCACTTATATATGTTTGGTGGTTAAATAGTTTCATCTCTGTGCGTCGAGGTAGGTGGAGCATGGTAGCATATTTTTGGTCCCCTACCATTTGCCAGACTCCATGCTAGGAATTTTACTGTCATTATCTCATTGTTTCCTTATAAAAATCTCATTGGACAAGAATTTTTATTTTTATTTTATTTCTGACTCTGAGCTCAGAAAACTGAGATTCATTGACTTGCTGAAGATCATACAGATATAGGATTCAAAGTCAAGTCTTATTTGTTGAGCACCTACTACTACAGTCTAGGTACTGTGCTCTGAGATGGTCATCTGCTATAACACTGAATCCTTCCAGCAGCTCAGTGAGATAGTAATCATGTTTTTCATTGTAGAGATGAGAAAGTCAAAGCTCAGAAAATTTGAGGAAACTGTCCCGAGCTAAACATCTAGGATGTGGCCACGTTGGGCTCCAGGGTGGTATTTTGCCATTCTGCAGCCAGACTGTGTCCTTTGTGCTGTGGCCAGAATGTTCATCTCACAACAATGAGTACATTTCTTGTATGTCAGTGACTGCCACCATTGTTAGCACCTTAGGGGAATGGAGGGATCCTGATGGCCAGAATAGCTACTGGCTGCAGGTTCCAGGTCAACAATGAATCAAAACTGAAGACAGAGAAAGGGAGTTAAGCTGCTTGGCAACTGGAAGAAAAGGGTTCAGGCAACTGGCCTTGAGCCTGGGGGGCTGGAAGGTGACTTGGCATCCCATATACAGACAGAGAGATGGGTCGATGGGTGAGGAGATGAATGGTGGCTGGACTCTGGTAGGTCACAATACTAACCTTCTATTATGTGAAACAGCTTTCCTGGGTGAGGCCTGGCTGGACTGAATTTCCTTTTGTCCCTGAAAAGACTTGGCCTGAACCACTACTGACTCCTAGGAAAGGAGAGAGTGTAGAGAAAAGAGCAGAGGTACCCTGAAGCCCTAGCCCCCAGCCAGAGACATGTGGGTAGAGTCTAGGATTAATGATATGGCCAAGCAGAAAAGGTCCTTACAGAGCATTTGTTCCAGCCATGTCACTGTCTATGGAGAAACCGAGGCCCAGAGAAATGACAATAAAGTGATTTACTTGTCCAAGGCCCCGTGCAACCCTAAACAGCCACCTAAAGAAGACAGAATGGGCTTTGGGGCCCAACTCCTCCATGTACTAACTTGCAACTCTAGAAACAAGTTAACCTGAATGCTCTAGGGCTCAGTTTTGTCATGTGTACTTCATTGTAGTAACCACCCCTATGAGGTATCTATCTATTGTACAGATAAAATAGCTTAGTATATATATGAAACACTTAGGACCATGTGTGGCACAGAGGAAGCACTGTGTATGTGCTGTTGTTATTGGAGGCCCCTGGGTGGGATGGAAAGAGCAGGGGCTCAAGATTCAGCCTGCCTGAGTTCCAGTCAGACTGTCACACAAACTGTGTGTGACTTTGGACAAGTTCCTTCCCTCTCTGTGCTGTTGCAGCCTCATCTATGGTACATGCAAGGTGCAATTAATAAAAGTTGCCTGCTGCCGAGGCTGTGAGAAAATTCAGCCCTATCACATGAACACCCGGCCCACAGAAGACCTTGGAGAGCATGTGGCTGTTATAATTGCCATTGAGACTGACAGAGAGGTGTGCTTCAGGGTTTCTGCTCATAACCTTCAGGTAGCAGAGCTGGGCAGGAGCTCTAATCCCCAAGTCTCAGGCCCTGCAGCCTCTCTGTTCTTGCCCTTAGGCTTACTTGCTGACTTCACAACTTCCTTTCTCCTCATAGCACTGGAGGCTGTGAAAGTAACTCTGAGGAGACTTTGAGGGCTGTGCCAGCTGAAGGCCCTACACCCTGACTCCCATTAATAGAGCCCTGGCTGCAGAAGCTCTCCCTCCACCCCAGCAGGGACCACTTTCCCAAAGCCTCCTCCCTATCTGACCTTGTTCTGGAGTCAGTGGAGCTGGAGCGGCCAGTTAGAACCAGAATCAGAGACCCACAGACCTTCTAAGTAGAGATCACGCCCTGTCCCCATGCACTGTAGTTTATGAGGGCTGGGCAGGGGGACACACAGAAAAAGTAAGGAATGTAGCCAAGGTCACATAGCAATAATTCCCATAATACAGAGTTAGAAGCTGTGGCTCAGAATGCAGAGTTAGGATCACAATCCAGACTTCCTAACTGCTATCTTTTCTAGCACTAAAGTATGTCAGAGCTGGAAGAGACCTTGGTTTAGGGGACAATTGAGCTGAATCCCATTTTATAGATGAGTAACATTGAGGCCTAGAGAGGGAAAGGAGCTTCCTGGAGGTCCAAAAGGAATTAGTGACAGAAGTGGGAGCCAAACTCAGGACTCCTGGTCTCTTGGCCAAGACTCTTCCCATATCCCACAGCTGCAGAGAGCCCAAAGGCTTCCAGGGGGAGGGGAAACCAGCACAGTACTGCAATGGTTTTACCCTCCATCCAGTCAGAACTATTGTCTTCCCATCCCTTTGGAGCTCTGGAACCCTTTCTACCCTACCTCACTGGGACTCTGAGAAAGCTATTTAATTCTCATGCGGCTGAGCCCTAACAAGAATCAGAGACCCAAGTTCCAGACTGTGGCCTCTCTCTAAGCCTCTGCTTCTCCACCTTTAAAATGGTATGTGTGGAGTGTGGGGTAAGGGAAGACAGGTTGAGTCAGAGCATTCAAATTAACTGGGGAGTTGGGAACATCCAGGTGCCCAGGTTCTACCCCCAAATCTCTGAAATCAGGTTCGAGGGGTTGGTCTAATCTCCCAAGGGATTCACATGAGCAGCAGGGTCAAGGCATTCCCTAAGCGCTCCTCTACCTGACTTCTACTCAGATTCCATGACTGATACAGTGTCTAAAATTGGGAGTAGGAATGGTCCTGATACCATCCTTCCCACAGTTCCCATGCTGAGCATGCTAGGCCAAACTACAGGCCACTTTCCCAGGGTTAGAAAATTGCTGTCCAGGTTTCCGGCACTGTCTGCATTCCTCCTGGGATGCTGCACCTGTGCTAGGAGTCTGCCTGTCCACATGCCTCCACCCCCTCTCTCCCTCACCCCCCAAGCTCCTCCCTGCTTGACTGTATGTGGCAGAGAAACAACGCAGGCTCTGGAATCAGAAGGGGCTTAGAGTGAAGTCCCTGTTTCACCATGAAATTTGCAGCCTCAAAGAAATCATTTCACTCCTTTAAGCCCAGGCTTTCTTATTTCTAAAATAGGGATAGTAATAGTTCTTAGCTCACAGCACTGTTGTATAGATAGGCTGAGCCCACGCATCTAATGCTTTCAGCACAGCATCCCTACCAGGGAGCACTCCGTGAACAATAACTTCCCTCCCCTGAGGCTGCTGCCCAGCCCCAGGAGCAACTCGGCCCCTATCTCCCTCAGAGCAACCTTGGGCAAACTGCCTTGCTCTCATTTGGAACACTCAGCATCCTGAACCAGGCCCCATTCGAAGACGAGGGGTATAAAATCTCCCCTCTGCACACGGTGGTTTAGTTTTTTGTTGTTGTTGTTGTTGTTGTTTTGTTTTTTAAAGATTTTATTTATTTATTCATGAGAGACACACACAGAGAGAGAAGCAGAGGGAGAAGCAGACTCCACGTAGGGAGCCCGATGTGGAACTCGATCCTGGGTCTCCAGGATCAGGCCCTGGGCCGAAGCAGCGCTAAACTGCTGAGCCACCGGGGCTGCACTCGGTGCTTTCTACTTCAGGAAACACACTGAGTCCCACTTGCTTGTATTGCCTTCGAGAAAGCCCATGAGAGAGGAATTGTAATCCTTGCTGCACAGCTGGAGCTCAGAGAGGTTCAACCATTTGTCCACAGTCCCTGAAATACAAGGATAGGCCAACTCTATGTGGTCCTGCCCTCCCCCTCAGGAGGATAACAGTCTAGTACAGGTGACAAAAGTTATGGAAATCAACATATAGTCCATGGAACATGCTATGAAGGAATAAAATAGCAGCATAGCTATGAGCAAGAAAACCTGGAATGAAAAATCTTATTTAGATGGGGATGACAGTGCAGGGCATGATCTTTCTGAGGAGGTGACATCTCAGCTGAGACCTGAGGGATGAGAAGAAGCCAACCACTTAGAATAAAGAAAGAACATTCCAGGCAGTAAAAACAGCAGATGCAAAGATCTTGAGGTGGCAATGAATTTGGTGAGTTCATGGAAGTGCAGAGTAGGCTGGAGCACAGTTTAGAATTGGTAGGACTGGGATCTGAACACAGAGTCCTTTGGCCCCAAGAGATTGAGCTGCATCCACTTTATCTTTACTGTCTTGACCTGGCAAGATCAGGGAAGGTGCTACATTACAGGACATGGCCTGCACTGACACTGACCACCTCAGCATAGGTGCAATAATCAGCCTTTGGTTCTGTCTAGCTTTACAACATATGCAGGAAAATTTTCTCCCATCCATCATTGCATTTTCCCCAACAATGTACTCATTTGATAAATATTTACTGAGCACTTACTATGTTTCAAGTACTTTTCCAGGTACTTGAGATGTATCAGTGAAGAAAACAGGTAGACAAAGCTCTCTTTCCTTATCAAGCCCGTAATCTGGTGAAAGAGGAGGCAAAAAAAGAAACAAGATAAAGAAAATATACCATATACTTGATGATGATAAGTGCTATGTAGGAAAAAATAAAGGAAAAGGAAAAAGACTCAGAATATCTGTGGGCATGGCATGGTTACAAGTGTAGCTACCTTGGCCAAGAAGGTCACACTGAAAAGGTGATATTTGAGAAAGCTCTGAAAGAGGTAAGAAAGTGACTCACACAAATACCTGTGGAAAGACCATTCTATGCAGAGAACACTCCTTGCGAAGTATCTGAGTTGGTTGTATGTCAGACAAGTTTGAGAAAGTACAAAGAGGCCAGTGTGGCTGGAGTTGAGTGAGCAAAGAGGATAGGAACACACTAACGAGGTGAAAGGTAACAAAAGACCAGATCTTGGAGGACTTTTGGCCACCATGATGACGTTGGCCTTACTCTTAGAGAGATGGGGAACTTTGGGACCTGATGTGAGTTTGACAGTATCCCTCAGGCTTAGATTCTGGTGTGGAGAAGAAGCTGTGGGAGCAAGGGCTCAAGGTTGGGCCAGAGGGTGGATACAGCAAAGGTGGTGAGAAGTGGTTGGATCTTGGAGGTATTCTGAAGATAGAAACAAGAGGCTTTGCTGACAGATGGGATGTAGGGGGTTGAAGAAATAAAGGAGTCAAGGAATGCCTCATATGGAACGAAGTCCACATGTCCCCATTTCTGCTGTCACCACCTTAGTCCAAGGCACCACCCCTCTCTCACTGGGACCTCTGCAAAGGCCTCTTACTTGGGCTTCTTATTCTCATATGCACTTTCCACAATCTACTCTCCACCCAGTAGCCAGAGGGATTCTTTTAAAATATAAAGGCCATGTTACTTTCCTGCTTTAAGCCCTCCAGTGGCTTCCCATGACACACAGAAAAAAGTCCAGGTCCCATATGAGCTGGCTTCTGTATGCCTTTTCAATGGTCACTGATCTTTCACACCTCTTCCTCCATCCCCTGCTGGTCTCCAGCCTGTTCTTCACTTTTATGAACTCACCAAATTCATTTCCACCTCAGGATCTTTGCATCTGCTGTTTTCACTGCCTGCAATGTTCTTTCTCTATTCTAAGTGGTTGGTTTCTCATCCCTCAGGTCTCAGCTGAGATGTCACCTCCTCAGAAAGATCATGCCCTGCACTGTCATCCCCATCTAAATAAGATTTTTCATTCCAGGTTTTCGTGCTCATAGCTAATTGCTGCTGTTTTATTCCTTCATAGCATGTTCCATGGACTATATGTTGATTTCCATAACTTTTGTCACCTGTACTAGACTGTTATCCTCCTGAGGGGGAGGGCAGGACCACACAGACTTGGCCTATCCCTGTATCTCAGTGCCTGATTCCAAGACAGGCACTCAGTGTTAGTGTGTATGTGGCAGAATACTAAGTGATTTACAAGCACATGCTCCTTTAATACCACCAGGAAGATTATGAAATAGGCATTGCCATAATACCCATTTTATAGACAAGGAAATTGAAGCACAGAAAGTCCATGAGGTTTGCCAATGACAGACTGAAGTTTTAACTTGTCTGACCCCATCATGTGTACTCTTTATAATCACACACACACGCGCACAAACACACACACACACACACACACACACAGTGGGTGCTCTGGAAATACTTTTAATGAACGAAGTATTGAAAACCCTTTGTTCATTAAAAAAACAGGAGGTCCATCAGATGTAAAATCTATATTCAACCTCTACCTTTTAGGCTGACATACCAGAATGCCCCATACCATTTTTGATGTGATATTGTACAAAGAACACGATTTTTGGAGCCAAGCAGGTCCAGTTTCCAATCCCTGCCCACTAGTTACTATATGGCCTCAAGCAAGTCACATCACATCTGAGAACCACTGTTTGCTCATCTGTAAACTGGAAATGATAGTCACTTGTAACTCTCAGGGTTTCTGGCAGAAGTGTGACTGTTTCTTCCTCCAGTATTCTCTATTTTAGTAGCATTCTATCATTAAACTCATCTACCCACTAGAGCTTGTTTCATCCATTTAACTTGTCCTTCTCTCCATCCAACCAGCTGCCAGTCCATCCAGCCATCAGCCCATCTACCCAAATATCATTCATCCATCTGTCCATCCATCCATCCCAATGAAGCCCCCTGCTCTGAACCAGGCCCTGTGATAGGCCATGAGCTCCAGAGGCAAGTAGGATAGTAACAAATTGTAGTCTAAGGCTCAAATCATGGCTGAGGTCTCTATCATGCCTTGTGCTACCACTGAGAGAGACCTGGAAGCCTGAGAGAAAATGGTTAGTTAGTTAGTTAGTTCATTGAGACTGACTGGTAGTTGAGAGGTAGGAGAAGGAGGTGAGAAATGAAAGCTAAGGAAGGTTGGGTCCTGGATGCCTCATGAGTGAATTTGAATGGTGAGCAGTTAATTAGAACAGCTACCTTGAAAGGCAAACTGGCAGCTTCCATCAATGCTACAGATGACACAGCAGTTTCAAATCTCAGTATCTGAGAAGCACTGAGTGCCCCTGGAGAAACACTTGCCATATGACTATGCACAGGGATAGCACTGTTTTTATGATATGAAATAAAATATCTAATAGTATGAATAGCCACCAATAAGGAACTGGTTAACCTGAACAGGCCAATAACCAGGGAGGAAATTGAAGCAGTCATCAAAAACCTCCCGAGACACAAAAGTCCAGGGCCAGATGGCTTCCCAGGGGAATTCTATCAAACGTTTAAAGAAGAAACCATACTTATTCTACTAAAGCTGTTTGGAAAGTTAGAAAGAGATGGAGTACTTCCAAATTCGTTCTATGAGGCCAGCATCACCTTAATTCCAAAACCAGACAAAGACCCCACCAAAAAGGAGAATTACAGACCAATATCCCTGATGAACACCAATGCAAAAATTCTCAACAAGATACTAGCCAATAGGATCCAACAGTACATTAAGAAAATTATTCACAATGACCAAGTAGGATTTATTCCTGGGACACAAGGCTGGTTCAACACTCGTAAAACAATCAATGTGATTCATCATATCAGCAAGAGAAAAACCAAGAACCATATGATCCTCTCATTAGATGCAGAGAAAGCATTTGACAAAATATAGCATCCATTCCTGATCAAAACTCTTCAGAGTGTAGGGATAGAGGGAACATTCCTCAACATCTTAAAAGCCATCTACGAAAAGCCCACAGCAAATATAATTCTCAATGGGGAAGCACTGGGAGCCTTTCCCCTAAGATCAGGAACAAGACAGGGATGTCCACTCTCACCACTGCTATTCAACATAGTATTAGAAGTCCTAGCCTCACAAATCAGGCAACAAGAAAGAAAAGGCAATCAAATTGGCGAAGAAGAAGTGAAAGTCTCCCTCTTCCCAGATGACATGATACTGGACAGAGAAAACCCAAAAGACTCCACCCCAAGATTGCTAGAACTCATAGAGCAATTCGGCAGTGTGGCAGGATACAACATCAATGCCCAGAAATCAGTGGCATTTCTCTACACTAACAATGAGACTGAAGAAAGAGAAATGAAGGAGTCAATCCCATTGACAATTGCACCCAAAAGCATAAGATACCTAGGAATAAACCTCACCAAAGAGGTAAAGGATCTATACCCTGAAAACTACAGGACACTTCTGAAAGAAATTGAGGAAGACACAAAGAGATGGAAACATATTCCATGATCATGGATTGGCAGAATTAATATTGTGAAAATGTCAATGTTATCCAGGGCAATTTACACGTTTAATGCAATCCCTATCAAAATACCATGGACTTTCTTCAGAGCGTTAGAACAAATTATTTTAAGATTTGTGTGGAATCAGAGAAGACTCCAAATAGCCAGGGGAATTTTAAAAAAGAAAACCATAGCTGGGGGCATCACAATGCCGGATTTCAGGTTGTACTACAAAGCAGTGGTCATCAAGACAGTGTGGTACTGGCACGAAAACAGACACATAGATCAAAGGAACAGGATAGAGAACCCAGAAGTGGACCCTGAACTTTATGGTCAACTAATATTCGACAAAGCAGGAAAGACTATCCACTGGAAGAAAGACAGTCTCTTCAATAAATGGTGCTGGGAAAATTGGACATCCACATGCAGAAGAATGAAACTAGACCACTCTCTTTCACCATACACAAAGATAAACTCAAAATGGATGAAAGATCTCAATGTGAGTCAAGATTCCATCAAAATCCTAGAGGAGAACACAGGCAACACCCTTTTCGAACTCAACTACAGTAACTTCTTGCAAGATACATCCACGAAGGCAAAAGAAACAAAAGCAAAAATGAACTATTGGGACTTCATCAAGATAAGAAGCTTTTGCACAGCAAAGGATACAGTCAACAAAACTAAAAGACAACCTACAGAATGGGAGAAGATATTTGCAAATGGCGTATCAGATAAAGGGCTAGTTTCCAAGATCTATAAAGAACTTATGAAACTCAACACCCAAGAAACAAACAATCCAATCATGAAATGGGCAAAAGACATGAACAGAAATCTCACAGAGAAAGACATAGACATGGCCAACATGCACATGAGAAAATGCTTCACATCATTGGCCATCAGGGAAATACAAATCAAAACCACAATGAGATACCACCTCACACCAGTGAGAATGGGGAAAATTAACAAGACAGGAAACAACAAATGTTGGAGAGGATGTGGAGAAAGGGGAAGCCTCTTGCCCTGTTGGTGGGAATGTGAACTGGTGCAGCCACTCTAGAAAACTGTGTGGAGGTTCTTCAAAGAGTTAAAAATAGAACTACCCTATGACCCAGCAATTGCACTGTTGGTGATTTACCCCAAAGATTCAGATGCAATGAAACGCCGGGACACCTGCACCCCGATGTTTATAGCAGCAATGTCCACAATAGCCCAACTGTGGAAGGAGCCTCGGTGTCCATCGAAAGATGAATGGATAAAGAAGATGTGGTCTATGTATACAATGGAATATTCCTCAGCCATTAGAAACGACAAATACCCACCATTTGCTTCAACGTGGCTGGATCTGGAGGGTATTATGCTGAGTGAAGTAAGTCAATCGGAGAAGGACAAACATTATATGTTCTCATTCATTTGGGGAATATAAATAATAGTGAAAAGGAATATAAGGGAAGGGAGAAGAAATGTGTGGGAAATATCAGAAAGGGAGACAGGACATAGAGACTCCTAACTCTGGGAAACGAACTAGGGGTGGTGGAAGGGGAGGAGGGCGGGGAGTGGGGGTGAGTGGGTGACGGGCACTGAGGGGGGCACTTGAGGGGATGAGCATTGGGTGTTATTCTGTATGTTGGCAAATTGAACACCAGTAAAAAATAAATTTATTATAAAAAAAGAAGTGGTATATAGTTTATTTCCCTCTCTCCCTTTTCCACCTTCCCATATGTTCATCTGTTTTCAATTTTAAATTCTACATAGGTGAAATCATATATTTGACTTTCTCTGACTTATTTCTCTTAGCATAATACACTCTAGGTCCACCTGCATCATTGCAAATGGCAGTATTTCATTCTTTTTTATAGCTAAGTAATATTCTATTGTGTGCCTGTGTGTGTGTGTGTGTGTGTGTGTGTGTGTGTGTGTGTGTGTATCACATCTAGATGGGTAAAGTGTACTGGGCACTTTTTATGGTAAGCATTGGATGTTTTATGTATGTGATGAATCAAATTCTACTCTAGAAACCAATATTGTACTGTATGTTAACTAAGTAAAGTTTAAATTAAAAAAGAAGTGATAGACATAGATATAGATATCACACACACATCTGCAATAGCATGGATGCAGTTGGGGAGTGTAATTCTAAGTGAAATAAGCCAGTCATACAAAGACAAATACTATGATTCATTTGTATGTGGAATTTAAGAATCAAAATAAATGAGCAAAGGAAAATGAGAGAGAGAGAAAGAGAAACCAAGAAACAGACACTAAACTAACTGATGGCTACCAGGAGTGAGGGGGTAGGGGGATGTTTGAAACAGGCAATGGGGATTAAGGAATTAAGGGGTGCACCATCCTGATGAGCACTCGGTGATGTATGAAATTGTTGAACCACTATGTTTTACACCTGAAAACAATATCACACTGTATGTTAACTATAATGTAATAAAAATGAAATATAATAATAAAAAAGGAACTGGTTAAATATGATTTTGGTCCACCTCTGCAAAAGGAATATGAAGTAAATGAATTAAATTCCTTGAGGACAGAGCAAGAGCCAATGAAATTTTAAAAATTGTGACAAAAATGAGTTGATATATACGCATATATTTCCTAACTCTATTAGCTGAGAGGACCTACGAGCAAGGACAGCTCAGTAGCAATGAACATGCCTAGCAACCAGGTCTTAGTTTCGAAGTTCAGGCTCCAATAAGAGGAGTCAGTGCTTCTTGAAGAAATGACTGAATCAGATCTAGGGCAGGGAAACACCAAGATATGCCTGGACTATCTTGTGGTGCCAGAATATAAGGAAGTGCTCAGAAAAGATTGTTCCAAAAGTGATTGGTTTTTTCTTTTAATTCTTTTAATTTTTTTAAATTTCTTTTAATTGGAGTTCAATTTGCCAACATATAGAATAACACCCAGTGCTCATCCCATCAAGTGCCCCCCTCAGTGCCCGTCACCCAGTCACCCCAGCCCCCCGCCCACCTCCCCTTCCACCACCCCTTGTTCATTTCCCAGAGTTAGAAGTCTCTCATGTTCTGTCTCCCTCTCTGATATTTCCCACTCATTTTCTCTCCTTTCCCCTTTCTTCCAAAAGGGATTGTTGGAATAACTTAGGAACCAAACTGAAGGAGGTTTCAACTAGCCAAAGTGGGGACAATTTGAGCATAAAACAAACAATAATAGTATTGGATTTTTAATATATATATATATTTGAATTTTGTAAGAGTTTTAGATTTACAAAAAAAGGTGGAAAGGTCATACAGAGGGTTCTCCTATAGCGGACACCCAGTTTCTCCTACTGTTACTATCTCCCATCAGTGTAGTACATTGGTTGCAATCAATGGACCGATATCAATATATTGTTATTAAGTAAGCTCCCTACTTTTTTCAGATTTACTTAGTTTTTACTTAGTGGCAATTATCTATCTTAGCATCCTATCCAGGATACCACATTGCATTTAGTTGTTAGTACCCCTTAAGCTCTTCTTGGCTGTGACAGTTCTGAGAAATTCCTTTGACAGTTTTGAGGAGTATGGGTTGGATATTTTGTAGAACATCCCTCAATTTGGATTTGAAAAATCACGATGCTTTGCTCATGGTTAAAGTGGGAGTGGGTGTCAGGGGGGATTGTCACAGAGATGAAGCACATATCACTGGTGGTTGGATACTGTCTACTGACGATGTTCACCGGGATCACCTGGCTGAGGTAGTGTTTGTAAGTTGTCTCCACATTACCATTTCTCCTCTAGTCCCCCTTGAGAGGAAGTCACTATGCACAGCTCGTTCTCAAGGAGTGGGGAGTTATAGTCTGCCCTCTTCTGGGAGGGGAGAATACTAGATTTCAACTGATAGAATAAAATAAATATCCATTGGCCCATGCTAAAACAAGTAAATACCTAAATAAGTAAATAACGGGGCGGGGCGGGGGGAGAGGAGACAGCTTTTACTTATAGTAAAAGTTTTCCTTGTGGTAAAATTTCAATTAATAGTGTAGAAAGAAAGAAATAAAACATGATCATTAGGAAGGCAATCACACTAATAAAGTTGATCCGCTGATGGATGCTACAATTAGCAGGTGAATGTGGAATATTTGACGAGAAACAGGACTTGCATACTCTCAACTACAGTTGACCCTTGAACAACACAGGCATTAGGGGTCCCCACCTTCCTGCTCCGTGCAGTCAAAAATATACATATAACTCTTTGACTCTCCAGAACTGCACTGAATAGCCTACTGTTGACTGGAAGCCTTATTGATAACATAAACAGTTGGTTAACATATATTTTGTTTGTTATATATATTAGATACTGCATCCTTAAAATAAGGTAGAGAAAAGAAAATGCTATTAAGAACATCACAAGGGGGGGCACCTGGATGGCTCAGTCGGTTGAGCATCTGCCTTTGGCTCAGGTCAGGGTCCCAGGGTCCCAGGATCCAGCCCTGCATTGGGCTCCCTGCTCAGTGGGGAGTCTGCTTCTCCATCTCTATGCACTCGCTCTTCTCTCTCTGCTTCTCCCCCTTCTTGTGCACTCTCCCTCTCTGAAATAAATAAAATCTTAAAAAAGAAAATTGCAAGGAAAACACATTCACAGTATTTTACTGTATTTATTGAAAAAAAAACCTCATATAAGTGGACACGTGCAGTTCAAACTCATGTTGTTCAAGGGTCAACTGTATATGTCAAAGGGAAGCAGAGTAACATTATAGTGGGAAAACCCTGCAGACATCAGCTTAACCCAGCAATCAAGGTAAACATCACCAGCAATAAGACATTGTCAATGTCACTCTCCCTCTGCCTGTGTCTCTGCCTCTCTCTGTGTGTCCTCTCATGAACAAATAAATAAAATCTTTAAAAAAAAATGGGACGCCTGGGTGGCTCAGCAGTTGAGAATCTTCCACTTAGGGCGTGATCCAGGGGTTCCAGGATCGAGTACCACATCAGGTTCCCTGCATGGAGCCTGCTGCTCCCTCTGCCTCTGTCTCTGCCTCTGTGTGTGTGTGTGTGTGTGTGTGTGTGTGTGTGTGTCTCATGAACGTATAAATAAAATCTTTTAAAAAGGACATTGTCGATATCACAAACCTCTTGGTGTGATGAGCTGAGAAGGACCCAACATTGTTTCTGTGCTATTCTTGCCAAAAATGCATTGTCTTGCTCTAGTCATGAGAAAACATCAGACCAACCCAAATTGAGGGACATTCTCTAAAACACCTGACTACTACTCTTCACAAGTGCCAAGATTATGAAAGAAGAGGAAAGATTGAAGACCTGTCACACATTGGGAGAGACCAGGGAGACATAACAAATCAGTGCAGTGTGGGTTGGATAGAACCCTGGAAACCGCAAAAGGACAAGAGTGGGAAAATTGGTAAAATTCAAATAAGATCTGTAGCTCAGTTAATAGTAGGATTCCAAGGTTAATTTCTTGGTTTTGATCATTGTACTAAGGTTATGTAAGACAGTAATATCAGGGGAAGGTAGGTGAGGGGTGTATTGGAGCTCTTTGCTCTATTTTCTGCAACTTTTCTGTAAGTCTAAAATTAGTTCAGAATAAAGGGTTTTAAAAGTTGCAGCATAAAAGATTGAGGGCAGCTACCCTTCCAGGGAAGGCCTCTGATGGCAGAAAGAGGAGATGTTTTCAGCGGATTTTTGAAAGGTGCTGGTCTTGAGCCGTTAAGGAAAAAAAGCCAGGGGAGAGGCCTGAGTGGAACCCTTGGGTACTCAGAGATCCCGAGAATGCTCTGGCCTTCTTTGGATCTGGGGCTGGGAGACCTCCTCTCCTCAGAGCTGTCCCCTACAAAGATTTGTTCAACATAGCGGCCTAAAGCCAGCTGGGTGGCATCTCCAGAGAAGACCTCAGGCCCTGTGTCACCCATCAGTTGGGACTGCCAGCCCAGCTTGGTGCTGCGAGGGGCAGCCCTCTGCACAATTCTCCCTCCCTGGGATTCCCTCCCTGGAGGGCGGGGTGGGGACATGAGGCTGATGCAGTTGGGGGAAGTCTTGGCAGGCAGGCCAGCGGCAGAGCTCAGAGCTTGGTGCTCCAGGGGGAGGGCGGCTCAGACAGTGGTTAGCTTCGGAGTGGGGCTTAACAGAGAAGAGGGGGGAAAGGGAGGGGGGCTCTCCTTCTCAAGGGGCCCTTTCATGTTGAAATCAGCTAGCATGAATGCTGGCAGCCCAGGAGCCCGGCTGGGGGTGGGTGAGAGGGGGGAATGTGAGAGCCCCCTTATCTCCCCTCTTGTCACAGTGCCGTCTGCGTTTCCCAGCCAGCCAGTGAGAATGCATTAGGAGAAGTGTTGGTGGGCAGCACGGGGGCGGGGGGTGGTGGTGGCGGGCAAAGAGGGGTTTCCATTAAGACCTTGGGCTGGACCGGGGGAAGTAGGTTCCAGACCTTCCTGGTGTTGGAGATGAGGGTGGACTTGGAGAGCTCTGCATTTCGGAGCAAGAAGACTGTAGACTTAGGGGGTACTGGAGAGAAAGCCCCAGGTCCCACCTCTCTACAGCATCCCCTCACCCACTCTGGGTGTGCAGACCTGCTTACACATCTGCAGGAGCAAGAAGCTCATTACATCTTGGGAGAGCCCTGGACTCACTGCACTTGAGTCCACCTTGGATTCAGGTTGAATTTCTGGGCAGGAACCCTTGAATATCTGACAGGGAGGCCATGGCCCCACCTTCCCTGGGACTCTCAAGGCCCAGGAGTGACCCCTGCTGTCCAGACAACCTTGGAGGCTGAAGCCGGAGCCTGCCAGCTTCCCGTGGCTTGTCAGTTCCCATTGGGTGGCCCAATCAGGCCCTTTTCCAATTGTCCAAACCTACAGTCTTATGTTTCTCTGAGATGGACTCTGAGGTTCTTTGAAAATGTGTAGGAAATATCAGAAAGGGAGACAGAACATAAAGACTCCTATCTAGGAAACGAACTGGGGGTGGTGGAAGGGGAGGAGGGCGGGGGGTGGGGGTGAGTGGGTGATGGGCACTGAGGGGGGGGACACTTGATGGGATGAGCACTGGGTGTTATTCTGTATGTTGGTAAATTGAACACCAATAAAAATTATTTTATTAAAAAAAAAAGAAAAAAAAAGAAAAACTACTGTTGCAGGAAGGATTGGGTGAGGCCAACATCTGGACCATTGGGGGCATTGTTGGTTCCCACAGTCAGAGCTTTCAGCAGCCAATGTTTTCACAGACACCATCTCCCCATGCAGGTTCCTGGACCCCAACACAACTCCCACTGCCCAGGGGCCCCAGGCCTCCTCCTCACAACTGCACAGGGACCTCAAGAAACCCTCAGACCAGAGCAGCCCAAGAGAGGAAGGAGCAAATAGACCATGGAGCTCTGGGGGTACATGGAAAGCAGGACAAGGTGAGGGAGAGAGTGTGAGGAAGTCCTGGAGATGGCTTGGTGTAGGGAGAGGCAGGGGACTGTAGTCCTCTGAGTCCTGCCCCAGTTCTGCCAGCACCTGCTGAGTGACCTTTGGCCAGTCTGTTCCTCTGTCTCTCCAAGCATCAAATGGGAAGAATCACTTAGCATGTTACTGAACATTGCCCCTCTAACCCTATCATGTTTTTTCCCTTGCATTTATCTCCTTCGCAGCATATGTCATAACCTGAGATCCTCTTTCGCCTCCCCTAGAACACCATCTTCATGAGGGCCGGGAACTTGTCTCCATCATCACTGGACCCTGAGCTGCACAACAGAGACAAGGTGGTCCCTCCAGCCTGCCTGGCTCTGGGCAGTCTCATTCCATTTGTTCCAAATGAGATTCTGGGTTCCAGCCAGGGAGGGAGGAACTATGATGGGTATGGCAGGTGCCTAACAAAAGAGAATTTTCTCCTGGTGCTGTGTAGGAGTAGATTTCGGGGTGGGCCCAGGGTGTGGAATGTTAGACGAGGCACCGGGGAGAGGGCAAAGGCCTGGCTGCCAGGTTACCAGACCGACTCCAGGCTGATCCAACTCAGCCTGGGGTCAGGTCCTGGAGGGCGGGGACTGGGCTTGATGGCTACAGACATCCTAAGAACCAAGCTCAGGACATGGCAGGGCAAAGGGACTCAGGCACTTTTTGCAGATTGGAGACAATTGTTTGCTCACTTTTTTGAACCCACCTTGCTGCCTCTCAGCTTTGCCCCTGGGACTTCCTGATACCTTCCCAAGCAGGCCCTGCCATCTCCCACAGGCTGCCTGTGCTTTATGCATCACCCCATTGCACCCCCCACCACAATGCAGTAGATATTATATTATTATCCTCATTCTACAAATGAGGAGATGGAGAGTCAGAGAGGCTTCATGACTTGCCCAAAGCTGCACAGCCAGGAAAGTATAGAGCCAGGATTTGAGCCAGGTCTGTGCTCTTCTTTTTACCCTGCTGCCTTCTGTAAAAGGTGTTCAGGGCTCCAATTCGAATTGCCCAAAACACATGGGTTCTACCCGCTGGTATTTCCACACATTTTTGCTATCTCATTGCATCCTTACTCTTACCCTATAAGATGAGGGGACAGGTACCCTTACCCCACTTCATAGACTGGAGAGGGGCCTGTAGTCATCCAACAAATTAATGGCATCACTAGGACCTGAGCCCAAGTCATTCTCATAATAATCATAAGTCTTACCCTTTGCCTTTGGCCAGTCTAGTCTTAAGCTGGCTCAGGGCTCCTGCCCTCCCAGCCTGCATTCAATATCACCAATGCCACAAGCACCCCCAGGGACCCAGCCCTGAGCAGAGATTGCTCTTTATACCCCATACACAAAGGCCTTTCATGGGCTTTTTTTGGACCTGCAGTGAGGGCAGGTGACAGTAGGAAGGTGGGCAGGCTGCCATGAGATGGGCAGAGAGAGCAAACTTCAGGACTCCACAGAGTATATATAAAGTTTTTTTTAAGATTTTATTTACTTATTCATGAGAGACACCGAGAGAGAGAGGCAGAGACATAGGCAGAGGGAGAAGCAGGCTTCATGCAGGGAGCCCCATGTGGGACTTGATCTCGGAACTCCGGGACCACGCCCTGAGTCAAAGGCAGACACTCAACCGCTCAGCCACCCAGGCATCCCTCTATACAGTTTTCTGATAAAAGGCCATATCTTGACTTTTAATCAGAATCAAGCCTCAATTCAATGTGTAGTTTATCCAGTGTCCACAATATGCCCAAGATCTCCAAGATTTTCTAGTCCAGATCCTCCCTCTGACTTGCACCCCTTATACAGCAGAAAAAAAAATTTTAAGGCAGTTACTGCTAATCGAGCACTTGCTTTCTGGCAAGTAGTAATTGTGCATGAATCTTCAGAGTCCTGTTAGGTGTACTATGAACATCACCCCCTATTTTGCAGATGAACAAATTAAGGGTGAGAGAAGCCAAGACACATGCTCAATGTCTCCCTGGTAGAAAGGGGCAGAGCTGGAAGTAGAATCCGGATCACCCAGACTAATAATTCTATGCACTCAATCCATGTGTAATCTCTTGGAAGGAGGGCAGCCTGCTGGAGAGGCCCAAATGAGAAGGAGAGCCCTGGCAAGGCTCCTGCTCACTCCCTGGGTGCACTGGGGCCTTGAGAAGATGGTGGTGGCTCCCTCCAACACCCTGAGAAGATGGTGGTGACTCTCTCCAACACCCACTCCAGGCTTCTCAAGCCTGGGAGCCCCACATCAGACTGGGATGAGTTTTGCTGGGCAGAGTCATCCACATCGGAGTGCACATCTTTGCTGTCTCTGCTGGTGCTCCTTCCACAGAGCTGATGGGCACAGGGCATGTGGATAGCCGCACAAAGGGGCCTAAAGAGAGAACAAAAGGACAGGATTCGAGAGGATGGATGTACAGGGAAATTCTGGGTCGGAAGTCACTAAAAAAGCTTTCAAAGGAAAGGACGAAACCCTTGGCTTTGTGAATCAGGAGTCACTTGGAGGACGCAGACAATGGGAGGTGCCAAAGCCTCGCTCAGCAGACTGCTGGTAGACCATGGCGCCAGCCCTCTACTTTTTGTCAGGCAACTTTTACAGGCATGATCTCCTCACCTTCTTTTCCCTTCCCTTAAAGGAAGGGGGGGGACTACTAATCAGTCCCATTTTACAGAGTGTGAAACAGGCTCTATAAAGGGACCTGAGAGAGAGCCAGAGTTGGACAGTTAGGAAGTGGGCAGATCTGGGCTGTGAATGCAGGTCAATCTGGTTTCAGAGCACATGCTCCAAAGGTGAAAATGGAGAAAAGCCCTTGAAATACCCTGGACTGCTGTAGCCCCTTCCTTGAAAAACTTCAGGCTGAAAGGGAGGTGGAGGGCATTGGGTCCAAACCCTTGTCTCCAATCCTCTTATGCTTAGGTCCTCTTTGAAACACTCATGATCAGTGGCATTTCACTAGGCAGAAATAGGAGATGGCATTCCGGGCCAAGTGCATATCCTGGGCAAAGGCATGGGGACTGGAGAGGCCATGCTGATGCAGGGAAGGTGAGATTAGTGTAGCCAGAGCAAGACTGTTGGGAGAGATGAGGAGAAAGGTGTGAAGCTGATTGAGTCTTAGGCTGAAAAGGATCTCCAAGATTTTCTAGTCCAGATCGTCCCTCTGGCTTATATACCTCATACAACAGCCCTGGGCCACATGGTAAATGTCTGCTCTCCCTTCCCCTAGTCACCCTGCAGGATTTCCTGCAGGAAGTCAAGAAGTAGCCTTATAGCTCATCTAGCCTGGAGCTTTCATTTGCAGATGGAGAAACTGAGACCCAGAGAGGTAAAGTGACTCGTGCAAGGCCACACAGCCAGTAAGTGGTAACCTGGGGCAGGCTTTTTGTGGGCACTCAGTAAATATCCCTTGACTTGAAGTTTCATTCTGAGCAAGAGTCCAGACAACCTTTGGTCAGAAAAGTCTGTAGATATGCAGTAAGCCTCTCTTCTCTAGAGCCAGAATCCCCAGTTCCTGGGGCCCCTCCTCAATATACGGAACAGTACCTAAGTAGGTACATAATAGGAACTCAATAAACATTTGTTGAATAAATAAAGGCTGGGTCAGAAAATGAGGTGGAGAGGACTTCAGTATGGCCATGAGGGCACTCAGGCAAAGGGGGCCCATGGGAGCTGACCAGCCCATGCTGCACACACCAAGCCATGTGTCTTGGTGCAGGGTTGCAGGTACTCAAAGAAGGTACTAACTTGTACTAGGATGCTGTATAGGCTGGTGACTGTGCTGGGGGCCTCAGAGAGCCAAAGAGTAGGTCTCCTCTGTAGGCTGTTCTTTCTCCTCCAAACAGGTATCCCTTTGGCCATGGCCCACCCACCCCACCTCCAATGGGATGCCAGAGCAGGAGGGATACCTTCACCCTCCTGCACCCCAACCATCAGTTGGTGCAGGAGCTCTCTGGGGCACCACTTCCCACTGCTAACTCACACTAGCTTTCTGATCAGCTAATGCCAAATCCTCTACTGCTCACTCTCTTGTTCACCACCACATGGTGCATTGGCTTCTTAGGAGGTCTTTCTCCCAAACATCCTCAGATTGTGTGTGCTTAGTAGGCACTGCCCTTCTGGAATCTTGAACAGCAGAGTAGAGAGGGAGAGTTTTTACAGATGGGGAAACCAAGGCTCAGAGAAGTTAAATAACTCGGTCAAGGTCACCCAGCAAGGACAGCCCTACTTGGATTTAAACTGAGATCTGCCTATGCCAAGGCCCATAGCTCCCCTGCAGGGCTCTCCCTCTGGATGTCTGATGGCCGACCCTTGCCCATCCTTTCTGGTACAAAGTATCTGTGTAAGTTGACATCAGAATCTCTGGCCATGTGCAATAGATGCCACCTGTGTGACTCTAGGCAGGAGCTCCCATCTGTCTTCTTAGTAGGAGACAGATGGATTTTTGTCTCACCCACTGACCCTGCCACTTAGAGCTATGGCAGGACTTCCAAGAGCAGCTCCCCTGTCCACCCTCCAGCCTCTTCAGGTTGGGGGTAGAGGCTGAGAAGTGTGCTCAGAAGCCAGGCCTGACTCTATGAATTCCTGTCTCTAATAGGGGCAGGATTTCCCTGAGTAGGGGGCATCTGCAAATCCCAACCCTTCTCTAGAAGGAGTGTCAGCTCTAGCTCTGCCCTAGGGTAAGCTTGGCAAGGAAGGCAGGCAGATGGGAATAGGGTCTGCTGATGCCCTATTTCAGAAAGACCCCAGAGCCATGTGGGGCTGGGCTGCATGCCTGGTGGGCTGATCTGACCCTGTCTGATTGAGGGGGCAAGAAGGAGGCTACTCCACAAAAGATGGAACCCCCATGCACAGGTCCAGCCAGCATGCTTCTCACCTTCAGCAGGGTGGGCCAGAGGGTGCTGAAAGAAGCTCCAATTAGTTGGGAGTCTCAACCATTCAGCCTCTTGTTGCAGAACAAAGGTAATGAAGAATCCATGGCACAGCAAAAGATGGAGAGAGAAAGATAGTGCCAGATAGACAGAGGGATGAGAGAGTAGAGAGAGGATAAGCCAGGAGATGAGCAAGGGAGACTATGGGAGTCAAGAGGTCTGGATTCTGAGCCCAGATCTGCCATGTCTTGCATCATTGTCTGTGATCAGACACTCTCTCTCTTCAGGCCTCTCAGTCCCATTTGTCAGGTTGTGAGGGGGCAGGGGTAGGAATGGCCTAGTCACCTTTAGAGTACCCAACTGTACCAACCCATTCGAATTCTGTGACAGAGAAATTGCCCTTCTCAGGCTGGCTCTGGCAGTTAGCATTTTTGAAACTCACAGTAATGAAAAATAGCACAAACTGAGCTTTGGAAATCCCAAATGTGTCTGTGCCTGGGGTTGAAGGAGACAGAGCTGTCTGCTGACGCCCTATTTGTCTATGACTCAAGGCCTCTTGGAGGAAAGATCACATGTTCTCAGAGGCAGGACTACCCTACCATCACCCCAGTTGCCCACCCAGCTTGACCTCAGTTGAGCCTCTGGCCCCCAGCCCTGCCACCCCTGCTTCTGCCCCTGTACCCACCATGCAGTTCCTGTTGACCCTCCTGGAAGAATTGAGGATGAGGCCAAGACCCAGGGAGCCTTGCTAATTTGTCCAAGTCTTCCAGAAGTCTTCATGCTAACCCTAATATCATCACCCCAAACAGGTGAAGGTGAAGGAAGGGAGAGGGAAAAGAGGAGTGTCCCACTTGTCAGCCCCCCCCGGTGCCAAGCACAGTGCCTGTCCCTTCCCAAATATCATCTTCCTTAATACTCAGAACCACCCTTCAAGTTAGGCCCTATTTAGGGTGCCTGAAATGGGCACTTTTGCTAGCTCAAAGTCACATAGTCAGTAGACGATAGAGTATCTGACATTCAGATGCCAGGTTTGTGTTACTGCTCAGGGGTCCTGTCATGGCTGTAGCAGGGAACCTCCCTGACGGTTGGGCCTTGTCACTCTAAGTGACTGTTTCCTTGTCCCACACAGGTCTAGCCACAAGGCAGGGGCTCTGGCTACAATTTGGACAGCTTATGATGGGAGTGAGCTAGACTGAAGGAGGTGGCCAGAGAAGCCTTGGGGGCAATTATGGAGTGATCGGCCATGAGCAGTTGTGCCTCCCTGTTTTGGTGTCTCCTCCCCCACCCAAGATAGAGGTGGCTGGCACTGCCCCAGTCCTAGGATCCTAGGCAGGCCTGATTGACCCTGCTGGCCCCTGGAGCCCTGCCATTAGAGTTTCCATTGTAACTAGAGGAGGGAAAGTGCTGCCATGTGGGCCCGGGTACCGGCAGAGCCGGGTATACACACACAGAGTTGGAGCAAGAGAGGAAACGAGAGGTATAAAGAGACCCGGAGGGGGAATCCCTGGATGGCTCAGCGGTTTAGTGCCTGCCTGCAGCCCAGGGCATGGTCCTGGAGTCCTGGGATTGAGTCCCATATCGGGCTTCCTGTGTGGAGCCTGCTTCTCCCTCTGCCTGTGTCTCTGCCTCTCTCTCTCTGTGTCTCTCATGAATAAATAAATAAAATCTTTAAAAGAAGAAAGAAAGGAAAGAAAGAAAGAAAGAAAGAAAGAAAGAAAGAAAGAAAGAAAGAAAGAAAGAAAGAAGAAAGAAACCCAGAGAGAGACAGAGGAAAAGACAAAGCAGAGAAAAGTAGAGACACACCAGAGCCAGGGAGACTCTGGTGAGAAGCGGGGAGAGGAGAGAAAGAGAGAGAGAGAAAGAAAGAGAGAGAAACATAACAGAAAAGACAGAGAGAGAGAAAGAGAGAGAGAAAAACTGGAGAGACACAGAATCAGAGAGATAGAGATAGAGAGATAGGCTGTGGATAGGTCTAGAGGCAGACGGAGAAATAAAGATGAAAGCAAAGACAGAGCAAGGAGACAGGGACAGAGAAATGGACAGAAGCAGTATAAGAAGGCAGAGGCCCAGAAGGGTGGAGAGAAGCGGCAGGGAGCATTAAGGAAGCAGCGATGGGAGCCCCAAGGTGGAGGCCCAGCCTGAGCCATCCCGGCTCTGCCCAGGCTGGATAGCCAGAACAGCAGGCCCACCTCCCAGAGTCTTGCTCCCTCCTCCCAACCTTTGTTTTGCCCTCCCCAGACTCTTCCATTCTAGGCACACAGAGGAAAACCGATACTATTTGTATGGCAAAATGGGATGAGGGTGGCCCACCTTGGGCCTCACTGGGCCTTGCAGAGAGCTGAAAGGCTGAAGACCTCATCACTCTTGTAACCTATTTGGCAAAATAGTTGAGAATATTTCCCCTCAAACACTGCTGAGATCCCAGCAGGGCCCCAGAGCCAGTCCATAGTTGGGAGGGAGAGCCTCACTTTGGTGCTTCCCCCTTTCTCCTGGGGTTCTCAGTTTGCCCAGTGTCTTGGCAATCCAGCATACCTGATCCACTAGCTGGGTTGAGGAGCCAGAGGACAAGGGGCCCAAGGCCATTGTGGGACCCACCAGAAACCCTTAGTCTGCTCTAAGCACAGTTGGCCACCCTTCTTCCTTTTCCTCCTATATACTCATTTGTATACCCACCTCCCTCACCCTCTGCTCTGCCTTTACTCTTACCTTATGCACGTGCCATCTTGACATGCTGCCTCCTTCCAGCCATCACCTAGCCATTGGGCCCCAAATCCTACCTCCCCTCTGCCAGCCAGGTGGACCCCAGGAAGCCAGGCTTCTGGCTAAGATTTCAAAGACTCCATGGCTGCCATCTACCTAAGCCCAGGAAGAGGAGCCTAGGAACCCAAGGAAAGCCTCTTTCTGCCATCCAAGTTCTGCCTGATTGGGCTAGTCAGGGTAAGATCTAGCTCTGCTTTGTGGGCCTGGATCAGGCGAGGGTCAGAGTGAGGGTGCCTCCCTCCCAGCCCTCACACTCCCCACATTTCAACCTGCAACCTTGGAGCCCTCATGTCTGTGTCTTCTCCTCTGGACATTGCAAGGCAGGGGCATTGTGCACCCAGCCACCAGCCACCAGCCCTGCCCTATGCCAGATGTTTAAGGTGATGGGAACCCAAAGCTACATAAGGGGTTGAGCTTTCAGGCTCCAGGCTAAAGTGTGTGCGCATGCATATGTGTGTGCACATGGAGGTGTGTGTGTGGGGGGGTAATCTGCACCCTACCAGTCGTACACTCCGAGAGAACCATGTGCTTTCTCCTGGGGTGGGGAAGAAGGTGACAGGTTCTGCTCTGAGGGCCTGGGGACCATACTTAACACAAGGGGACATAGCGCAGATGCTCCAGACCCAGAAGAAAGAATTCTTTATCTCAGCTAGAATATCTGCCTGGGGGTTGCGGGATGAGAGAATCCAAAGCCCATTTACTCACTGCCTACAGGGACAGACAGAACACGGCATTCTTGGTGGCATGGGAAAAGGACAGGTGTCTTTCTTCCACTACCACCCTCTCTCCCAGCCCTGCAGAAGCTGGTGTGATGACCCTACCTGATGGTTGGGTTGCTCAGGGCTGGCACGGATGGGAGACAGACCCCAGTGGGTACTGAGGGGCCTGGAAGTGGTTCTCTGGCCATACCTTTGGCCCTTTCCTAGTCCACACTTAGGCCTTTAGCTGGCATCCAAGACCCCATGCAGCCGGGTCACCGAGCCTAAGGAGAAACACTATTCCCATGCTGTCTACCCATTTCATACTTTGAAATGCCGAGGCTCCCTTGGTAAGAGTGTCAGGGTCAGATATTCCTCAGCAGAGGCCAAGTGACCAAAACCTGTCCCTAAATAAGCTTTGCCAGCAGTTGAAAGAACCCCCTAATCCCACACCTGGGCCTCACTTGGCATGGCTGTCTCAAAGATTGCATTTTGTGGTCTGTGTGACCACAAGGCTGACCGGCCAACACCTGCCAGACAGCCAACTCATTTTATTTCTTTACAAGAAGCAGCATAATATTGAAAAAAGGAACAAAAAGATTTCTGACCCTTGCATTTATACCTAAGATCTGCCATCTCCTAGCAGTGTGATGTTAAGTGAGTCCTTGAACATCTCCAAACCTCCGCAATGAAGGTAAACTCTAGTGCCTGCCTGCCTTACCTACCTCACAAGCCCTGGTTGGGGGGTGGTCATTTACTAATCCATTCAAAAAAAAAAAAAAAAAAAAACGATTTACCAAATACTTGCCATGTACCAGACACTGTTCTGGGGCCTCAAGCTGCTACCATGAATGGGGGAGACAAACTCTTCGCCTTTGAGGACCATCCTTTCTTGAGGTGGTATAGCCTATAAACAGCTCATATAACATCAAGCGGTTGTAAGTACTGTAAAGATAAAGCCAAATGAGGGGTGGAGGGTGAAGGCAGTGGGGTCCTGGCTCCATCTGCCCCATCTTCCTGCCCTGCAGAGGCCACGTGGTTACTTGCTTGTGTGAGTAGCCCAGACGAGCAGGCAGAGCAGGACACTGATCTGAAAACCCAGTGGCCTGACCTATTTCTGTCCTGGGGCCCTGGTCCTGATCCAACCCAGATCCCAACCTCCCTTGCTTCGCCAGCTTCAATTCATGAGCTGGGCAGAAAGCCGGCTCTGCCTTCCCTCCTGCCAGCCTCCTCAGCCATCTCCCAGCAGTCAGTCAGCCTGGGCAACCACTCAGGCCTGCACACACCCCCAAATATGTGCCTCCCCCTCCCCACCTCATCCCCTATGATTGGTACAATTGGGGCCACCACTGTCTTCCACCCAACGAGCACAAAAAGGCAGCAGCTCTAAATCAACTCAGGCTTCACTGAAGTGGTACTAATGTCATCTCCTATCACCTGACAGGAGAGGAGGGAGGAATGAAATCAACTAGGTTTCCCAGGGGCCCTCCAGAGCTCAGCCCTTCACCTTCAGCCTCCTCGCTGGGGTGCCAAGAACACTGTGGCATGGCGGATGGAGCACCTGCAGAGGAGCAGAGAGATGGGGGTGGGGTTGTCGGCAGACCAGAGCGAGCTCAAGTGGCAGGGCAGAGGGGTTTCCTCCCCAGGCCCTGCCCGAGGCCTCCCCTTGGCAGATAGATCTGGGATCTAGAGGTCTAGCAGTAGTTCTGGTCACCCCATCTCCATGTGTTTGCTTTTCCTTTTATGTTTTGATGATTTAACGTTGATGGAGCTGCTAAGCACATTGAAAATTGCTGAAGAAAAAGAAATTTCTTTCTGTTTGTGAAAGATAATCAAGCTTATTATAAAATTTGGAAGACACTAAAAACTACTGGGGAAAACAAAAATATATCTCCTACTACCCCTACCCAGATACAATCCCTGTTCACATTTTGGTTTATTCCCTGCTGTCACTCCTCTGTGCTTCGGCCTAGAGCCCTGTGTAGGTCTACCTATACCTACACACACACACTTCAATATACTTAGGAACACGGGTAATAATAATAATAGTTTGCACTTACTGTAGGCCTGCTCTGTGACAAGCCTGGTCCTCTGCACTCCGAGTTCATTAACAGGATTATCCTTCCCAACAATCCTTAGATTATTAACCCCATGGGCCATTGAGGAAACTGAGGGAAAGAGAGGTTGAATATCCAACTCAAGGTCATGCATCTAGTAAAGTGGCAGAACTAGAAAACGTACCCATTCGGTCTTGACTTTGAGCATCTCTGTGTTTAATAACAATACTAGACTGCCTCAACATGCATAAAATTATACAATATATGTCCAAAGGATCATCTATGATGTGCATGCCTGGTTTCAGAGACAGTAATGAAATAGGCATTCATGGTATCATCACCCAGCTTATGAAATAGAGTGTTGCTGTTCATGCCTTTTTTCCCCCTTTTTGCCTCACAAATTACCAGGCACATGTCTCTGTATCACTGCAACTCTCAGATAATAGGGGCTTTTATTTATTTTTTAAGATTTTATTTACTTATTCCTGAAAGACACAGAGAGGCAGAGACATAGGCAAAGGGAGAAGCAGGCTCCCCACAGGAAGATGAATACGGGACTCGATCCTGGAACCTTGGGATCATGCCCTGAGCCGAAGGCAAATGCTCAACCACTGAGCCACCCAGGTGTCCTGATAATATGACCTTTTAAACAGTCTTCCTCCTCCTTGGCCTCCAAAATCTTCCTGGAATCTTGGCCTGCCAAAGACTTATAGTAAGGCGTGGGGCTCACTGTTTTGCCCTTTCTGAGACAGGCCCCAGGACACACAGTGGCTGGCCGGCAGGGATTGGTGGTGGCCCAGGTAGCCCTGCAGGCTCACCTTTCTCTTGCCAATGTCCATCAGCCTATCCTCTGGCAGATGGGGGAGAACAGGAAAAAGAGATAAGAGGGAGAGGGAAAGGACAAGGCAGGAAGGGAAGAGGTACAAGGTGTGCACTCACCGAGCTCTTGAAGTGGGTCCTGGGGCCCAGACTCTGGGGCCTGAAGTGTGTTGGGAGAGCACAAGTGGGTCGTCCTCTCCTACTCAGCTGTAGGACCCAATGTGGGAGGGAGAGCTATGTAGGACCCAATGTGGGAGGGAGAGCAAACAAGAGAGATATGTACTAAGCACTTCCATTCCAGTGGGCTCAGAGGCATTCATTCATCCTTTCCTTCCACACATTTTTTTTTGACATCTACTGCATGCTAAGACAGTGCTGTGTTCCAGGACACAGTGGCAGAGGAGACAGACGCCATTCCTGCTCTCATGGAGAGTTTAATCTAGTGGGAGGACAGACATTCAATGTCTCCTGCCCCAATAATGATGTAATTCTGGTTGACATTAATTACTCTGAAGTGGAGGTGTGAGCTGCTAAAAGGGTATATGACGAAGGTTCCTGACCTAGCCTGGGGGTCAGGTCTAGGTAGGATTAGCCCTTAAGAACTTGTCCTGCCTCCTCTACTGCGAGTGGAAGAGGGTGGGGACAGGAAGGGCAGGCAGGGCTCCTATCCATTTGACATCATTCTAAAGGCCCAGAACCTGCTGGCTGGTGGCCTTCGGTCTGGATCCAGCCAAATTCGGTAGCCTTTCCCCCTTCTTCCTTCTCCTACAGTTACCACCGGGAAGGCTTGGCCTAGCTCCTTTGTCTAGTCCTACACCTAGTGGCAGACACTCTGAATGAGCACGCTGGGCAGCCTCTGAGGCATTACCCCAGTCAAGTGCCTCCCTGGTGATTAGGCATCAGAGTGCCAGGACTTACCCACACACAAGTGGACCCAGCCCATGTGGCCTTGAGCCTTACTAGCAGCTTCTGCTTTTCCTGGGGACCTCCCCTTCCCATACTGTACCGATATAAGTGCCCAGACCCTTCCCTCTGTTCCAGGAGACACTGGGAAAAGAGAGGCTGAAAGGCCCAGAACCCCGAGCCAAGTCTAACTCACCCTTTGGGGCCCCAGGTGGCAGAAAAAAAGGCCTCTCCCTCCTCTTGCCCATCCATTCATACTTCACGGAAAGTGCCTGAACAGCAGAGTATATTGGTTTAAAAACACAGGCTCCTGTGCCAGATGGCCAGAGTTTGAATCCTGGCTGTACCACTTAATAGTCATGCAGCCTTGGGCAAGTTACCCAACTATCCTACACTTTTCTGTCTCATCTGTAAAATGGGGATGATGATGCTAGTTCTTATATATCATTGAATGATCACAAAAACTAAATGCTTGCAAAGTGCATAGAATAGCACTTGGCACTGAATAGTAGACGTAAAGATTAGCTTTGCTGTCTCCCAGGGCCTGAGGCAAGAGGCAAGTGTTGCTCTGAGCTCTGTCCTGGACATCCCCAAGCAAACCTATTGCCCAGAGTATAGAGGCTGAGGAGCAGTTCATTTCCTTGCTCTGTCAGAGATTCATAGAATCTGTCCCTGTCATGGTTGGGCAAGCCCTCAGAGGTAGATGGAATAGAGAGAATACTAAGGTCCAGGGAGGGGCCCCAGAGGGAATTGCAATGTCATACAGAGAGTAAGGGATGGAGAAGGGGCTGTGACCTTGGCCTCCTGGTCACAGCATTAATCCAGGTCAGTCACTAAGCATTCAAGCTTGGATTCAAATCTGGCCTTTGGCACTTGATGGCACTTGGCTATGTGACCTCAAGCAAGGAACCTAACTCATGGGAGCTTCAGGTTCCCAGTATATAAAATGGGAGTGATAATATCTACCTCATAGGGTTGTTGAGAGCATGAACTAGAATAATGCATGTAAGTGCTCCATGTGGGGCCTGGCACATAGTAACACATGTTAGCTGTCATTTTTAAGTCAAAGATCTTTCACTGCGCCAGGATAGTGGTCAGGTGGTGCATACTGAGCAAGCCAGGCCCATCCCAGCGGCTCACCACCTGACTCTGTGCCCATTTGGCTGGCCTATCAATTCTTCCCCTCTGGGCTCAGGCCCTCTGTGCCCGCTGTGAAGGCAGCCCTGACTGGCTTAAACTGGAAACAACCCATCAGTGGCCTGGCTGGATTAGACACAGTCAGGCTTAAGGACAAAGGAGATGCCAGGTGGCAGTGTGAAGGTATCACCCATGCTCCCTGCCCCAGGGGGAGAACATGGTTTTCTCTGTCTTCTTCTCCTTACGCTAGGTCAGACAGGAGGCCCGATGTCCTTGGAGGTCATTTATCAGGTCCCTTTGAGCCAGTGATTTCCCTTCAGAGGCCAGCTCACAGGCCAGGTGGAGTCGGAACCATTGGACAAAAGAGCTGTCACAGAATGTCTGTCCCAGCATTTCTCTGGCCTGGCTGCATGTTAGAATCTTCATGTGGAGAGCTTTGAGAACATTCATGCCATGGCTCCACCCAGCCTGGACTCTGCTTTATTGATCAGGACTGGGTCATGGGCATGGAAGTTGTGTTGAAGCTCCCCACATGATTCTAATGATACCACCTGCACCAGATGCTGCAGAAGGCACGGCACATGATTCCAAGAGGCTTCAGCTGAGGTTCCTGGCCCAAAGAGTCATCCAGGCTAGTGGGGAGATAAGTAAAGAAACAAAAGTAAGGAAATGGGACATGTGCTCTGATGTAAAAACATGTGGAAATATGTTGGCAGCACAAATGGGCTTAACCTGGTCTGTTTCGCAAAGAAGGTAGCATTTGAACTTGACTCATCTGTGTAGACAACATTCAGGGACTATGTGCTGAGCACCTACTATGTACTAGGGACAGTTCCAAGTGTTGGACATACAGCAATGACCAAGAGGAGTCCATATCCTCCTGGAGCTCCCATTCCAGTAAGGATGCCCTCTGAATGGCCAGTGGGAGGTTGACAGGCAGGGAGGCAGGGGACAGGCATTTTAGGGAGATGAGAACATCACAAGCAGATGGGCAGGGAAGAAGATGGCTTGTTTTAATACAGATGGCTGACGAAGCCAAAGCTCTGGCATCCAAAGCAGAAGTGGCAAGAGAAAAATGAAATCTGAGTAGGACTCAGATGATGAGGGTGGGCTCACAAAGACCCAATCAAGAAGCTGGTATTTATCCTGAGGACAACAGGAGCCATGTCAATGTTGTGAGCAGAAGAATGACTTGCCTAGATTTGGGTCTAATTTTTTTAAAAAGGATTTTACTTATTTATTCTCTCTCATTAGAGAGAGAGAGAGGCAGAGACATAGGTAGAGGGAGAAGCAGGCTTCTCACAGGGAGCCTGATGTGGGACTCAATCCAGGACCCCGGGATCATGACCTGAGCCAAAGGCAGAGGTTCAAACATTGAGCTACCCAAGTGTTCCACCTATTTGGGTTTAGAATGATGACTTTAGGGTCCATGTGGAAGAAGCTGAGCCACAGGCCCATCCTAGGTGGTTCTTTGTCCTGACCCTACTTCATTTGAGATCCTAAAGTATTGATTTCCTCTTTAGGGAGGGCTTAGAGAGGCAAGGATTAGGGGCAAGGGTACCTAGCAGATACTGAGTTCTTCATAACTAGTAGGACTTGTTGACTTTTGGGAAGCCCCTGATAGCCTAATAAACACCCTTTTTTAAAAAAAGATTTTATTTGTTCATGAGAGACACAGAGAGTGGCAGAGACACAGGCAGAAGAAGAAACAGGCTCCCACATTCCTTTTTTTTAAATTTTTATTTATTTATGATAGTCACACAGAGAGAGAGAGAGAGAGAGGCAGAGACACAGGCAGAGAGAGAAGCAGGCTCCATGCACCGGGAGCCCGACGTGGGATTCGATCCCGGGTCTCCAGGATCGCGCCCTGGGCCAAAGGCAGGCGCCAAACCGCTGCGCCACCCAGGGATCCCAGGCTCCCACATTCCAATGTGGGAATCGATTCCAGGACCACGGGATCATGCCCTCAACCACTGAGCCACCCAGGTGTCCCCCTAATAAACACCCTTGACTGCCTCCCCAAAATAATCCACCTAACTGCCCAATTTTTCATATAAGATAAGGGGTTTAGAACATATAATGTTTATGTTCTCATTCATTTGGGGAATATAAATAATAGTGAAAGGGAATATAAGGGAAGGGAGAAGAAATGTGTGGGAAATATCAGAAAGGGAGACAGAACGTAAAGACTGCTAACTCTGGGAAACGAACTAGGGGTGGTGGAAGGGGAGGAGGGCGGGGGGTGGGAGTGAATGGGTGACGGGCACTGGGGGTTATTCTGTATGTTAGTAAATTGAACACCAATAAAAAATTAAAAAAAAAAAAAGATAAGGGGTTTAGGGAACCTTTAAAGACAAGACCACATATTCAAAGAGTCTGGCTCCAGATGGCTTCCCAGGAACAATGTTGGGGAACAGAGTTGTCTTTTTTCCCCACTCTGCTTACCCCTCCCTAGGATCTGTGTGTTGGGAAAGGGGCAGTTTGGGAAGAGAAGTTCAAGGAGGCCTGGGGGAGAATCCGGACAAGGGAGAGATTCCCTGGCCACTTTGAGCCGTTTGGCTCTTCCACACTTTCCCCTCCCTGCAAAAGGCAGATTCTGGGTGGATGAGGCTAGAGAGGCTACTGGTTTTAGATCAGCTTGGACCTGGACTAAAGGGGGAAACAAGTACAAAGCCCCTCAGCTCAGAATGGATGAATAGTGAATGGAGCTCCATCCAGCCTCACCCAGATGCCTTATTCCCTCCTCCCCACCATCTTGCCTCAAGGGAAGGCATGGCTCCCAGGAGGGCTGGGCTCAGCTTTGTCCTGCTGCTGGGCACCCATGAGTGAGGTGCCTCAGACACCCAGGCCTAAGCATCTGCCTCCTGTGCTATCCAGGTCTCAGGCAAGCTGAGCTGCATTAGGAACAGCAGCCACCCATCCGGAGGGGGTGTGGAGCTGCAGCTGAGTTTATTAAGAGCAAAAGATGACTCCAGCTGCACAGGAAACTCGGTAACCCTGATTATGTGTTTATTCTTTCCCTTTCCTCCCTCCCACCTCCTTCTCCTCTTTCTTCCTGTGTCCTCCCTATCTGCCTTCCTACCTTCTATTGTTTCTCACATCTTCGTACTCTGGGTTGCCCTCCACCCTCATCACCTCTGCTCCCATCATCAGCACCGGACCAGCCGGCTTGCTCTAGATCGCTTCCGTCCTCTGCCTCTAAAGTCAGGGATAATTGAGTGGCCCACCAAAAGCCCCGAGCCTCCTCCCTCTGGTAGGGAGCCACAAGCTACAGGTGGCCCTAGAGATCAGCTTGTCCAAACCCACTCTCCCTCTTTTACAAATAGGGAGACTGAGCCCAGCGAGAAGGTAGGACTGTGCCCAACAGCTATAACAGAGCCTGGAGTAGAATTCCAGATACCTGAAGTAACATTTCAGGAGACATTGATGACAGAATACCATGGGTGCTGGAGGGGGTGCCAGGAATTTGGGACACCCGGGGGCCATGGCTCCACCAGTGAAGTTCAGGATAGGCTGACACCCAGCCAGCTCTTTCTATCGGTCTAGAAGTCTAGAGCTCTAGGCTATCTGAAGCCACAGGACTCACTAAGGTCTTCTAACCCAATCCTTTGTGACTCAGAGAGGGAAACAGAGGAACTGCCACGAAGGTCTTTGATCCTGAGCCACGGAGCCCCATGGCAGGCCTGGAGATGCTCCAGTGAGGATGAGCAATAGGAGGAAGAGGAAGGATTCGTGTTTGGCAAGAAATTACCTCCTGCCAGCCGGCTTCGTGGGCAAATGGAAATGGGTGAACAAGAGTAGCTAGAACATCTATTGCCTCAGAGATCTCTCAGAAAGAGGAGAGCCCTGCCAGGGCCCCTCCAGATCCTTGTCCCTTGGTAGCAGTGTTATGTGTGACACGTGGATAGGATCCCTCCTTTGAAAGAGAAGCCTGGGAAATGGAGGTGGCAGGAGGAGAAGGGGCCTTTGCTCAGCTCGAAACAAAATCTCCATTAACCCAACCTGACACATTGGTATTAGCTTTTCCTACGCTAAATTACACAAGGATAAACTTGGGGCTGGGAGAAAAACCACACCGATTAGCGTCAGCTCCAGACCCACCACACCATGACCAGGGGCAGGGATAGGCATTTGTGAGGTGGTTCTTTCCCTTCTTATTTCTCCCTCAGAGTTTTTCTTCCCCTGTCTTTCTGTGGCGTGCTGAGGACACAGAATGGACTCATTGCATTCTCCGCTGAGCCAACACGAACTCTCTGCAAGCTTGAAAGTGGGGTGGCAGGAGCAGGGAGCCTTCCCTAACGTCTTGGTGTCAGAGTGACTATAAGAACAGGGAGGAAAACAGATCACCATCCAAGACATTAGTGGGGAATACAATGAAATAGGAACTTAAATGAAACTAACTGGATCTCATTTGTTTACCAGAGTATGTCCCTAGTCCCTGGCCTCTGAGCCCTGGCATCTATGACAGGCTATATGGACAAGGATTGGTGGGGGCCTAGAAGGTACAGCTGGAGTTCTGCTTTCAGGGTGGGAGCACGGGACTAGCATGCTCCACGCACCATCTCTGGGCCAAGAATTTTGCCAAGCACATGGCTCCACTTCTCTCATAATAACCTCACAATACTGCTCTGCAGTTGGGATTATCAGCCTTGTCTCACAGATGAGTAAACTGAAGGCCACGTAGCTAAGAAATGGTAGAGCCCAACCTGAACCCAGATCTTTTGGATCCACTTCCCTCAGGCTTCTGCCACAGCCCATTGCATCTGACAAATATCCTTGGGAGGGAACTGATGAGAAGCTAGAAGCAATAGAAGAATCCCTTTCTTTTCATGGATCACCAATCAGTTGTGTTGGACATTGGCCTTGCCCAGCTTGACTGATATAGCCCCTCTGTCCTCATCCCATCTGTTCATTTGCTGACCCATCTCAGTCCCTGGGAAACATGCCCTCTCCCTGTTGGTGGATATAGGGGCAGGTAAGAACAGACTTCAATCTGTCCATAGCCCATGACCCAGAAGGAACAAGCCTCTGACTCAGACGCCAGAGCACATTCAAAATGCAGACACAGCCTCATGGTTTAGACAGCCTAGTTCAGATGTTAATCCTAGCTTACCGATGTGTTGGTGGTGAGACCTCTGGCAAGTCGCTTAATACCCCTGTCTATTCATTTCCCATCTTATAAAATTGAGGTAATCACAGCACCCACCCCATGGGATAGTTGTGAGGATAACATGAGTTAACACCTGTGAAGTACTTAGGACAGGGTCTGGCACATGGGAATTGCCATGTAGATGTGAACTCTCATCATGATTCAGTGTCCCAAGAAATTCCTGCGCCACCACCACCACCACCAACAACAACAAAAAATGGCCCGGCAGGAAGCCTCAGGGGACCTATTGTAATGACTCAGTGAGAATTGGGATTGCCCAGTAGCAGAGTTGAGGTGCCTGCTCTAATGATTCAACTTGAAGGGCTATTGCTCTGGGGCGGTCCTTGCAAGATCTACTTTACCAGTTCCCTCAGAACAGCTGGAAAAACTACCAGGTTGGATCATTATGAAATTGCCAATGCTTGATAATTATTGCCCTAGAAAAACGAGAAATTCACATTGTTTAACTGAATAGCAAAGTTCAGTTTGGGGGGCAGGGTGAGGGTTGGTTCGGCCCCCCACTCATTCCTCACCTCCTCAGTAGAGGGTGGTTGCCAAGCACATTTGACCCATTTTTATAAAGAGTAACCAGTTAGTTTCCAGTAGGTGCTTCAGAAGTGCTTAAAAACTACTTCCTTGAGAAGTTGAAACATTTCTCCTGAAACCAATTTTGCACTATTAGAGCCCTTGATATTTAAAGCTGAGAGGGACTTTGGGGGGAAAACCCTTTATTTTTAGATATCTGAAAATGAGTGGTGAGTAATCAAGGAGATGGATGGCACTGCTGAAGGAGCTGGGAGGTTGGGGTCATTGGAGATGGTGTCTGCAACCCTGAGACACTGCCATGCCTTATGTGAGCAAAACAGAAGGGAAGGCAACAGGGCCTGTGCTGTCTCTGCTCCTTGATGAAGCCTCAGATTTGTGGGAAATGGCTCAAGGAGGAAGCCTGGGTGAATGTGGGGTGCATGTTCTCCTGAAGTCAATGGCGCATTATCGATCCTCTGAAACTGTTTCTCCTCTGGAAGCTCCATGAAATCAAGGACCACATCTGCCTTGGTCTTTGAAGCCTCAGCATCTTGCACATTGTTGGGCACAAAGTAAGCTCTCAACTAAATGTTTTCCAAATGAATTCATTAATAAACAAATGAAGTGAGTGGGTTTTGTCTTGGCCCAGCCATCATTGTTTCCAGGAGGAAACAATGAGGTCCTATGAAAATCTTTTCCAAGAACCTGACATGCCACATGAATGCCTGGGGATGTCGTGGGTGTTGTCCGGTGTTATATCAAGGCACCCACAGTCAGAGCCTGCTGCTTCTCCAAATGATAAAAGCCAAAAAACAAGAGGAGGCTGGTTAAGGCAGGACATGGCTGCCTTTGAGTGAAAAAAAAATGTTAGTATGGGTTAGGAGCTACACTGACGGGGTGACAACAAAATAGGGTTTATCTGCAGCAAAAAGGATTTATACCAGACCTTCCATACACCGTGGGGAGGGGAGGCAGAGTGTGGATGTCTTTCTCTGGATATCTTGAAAAACAGAAGGCCTCGGCAACCATCATACCAACACGACCACTTATAGGCAGTGGGGCCTTGGGCTGATACTTCCCCCTCCCTGTGCCTCAGTTTCCCATCTGCAGCTGGGGTGAGGGGTCAGTAGCAGACCCCATGGTCTCTATAGTTCACTCTAGCTCTTAAAGTCTGGAATTCTGTCTGGAGGCTGGGCTGTGCTGGCATAACTTCAGAAGGATGCAGACGGCCATAAAAGTGGTGGGATCCCTGGAGATGGAGAATCCTGCAGGGAAGTCCCCTCCCCCAACCCTCCACCTCCTGCCCTTTTAACTGCTGCAACCACAACCCTCCCCTGCTCTCCTGGGTTTCTCCTCCTCATACTCCAGCAGCTCTGTCTGGAGGCCCCATTCTCTGACCAGCTTTGTTTGCTTTTAATAAAGTTAATCGCACTCCTAATTTGTATGTAATGAAAAGATAAAAGGGAGACATGGGGGCCAACCTTCCACTGGAGTGGGAGCAGTCCAGTTCCAGGGCTGTCAGTCGCCTCCCTGCCTCTTCCTTCACCACTGCCTTGCCCATCCCCAGAGTCTGAGCAGAGGCTGCTGTCTGGGCCCCAGCCCAGCCCAGTTGTCCCTGCAGCTCCCCCAGGGAAGCCTCTTTGAGGCCTACTTGCTCTGCCTTCCACCTGGACAGTGGTGGAGAGAGAATACCCCCACTCCCTCCCCACTTAAATCCTTCTGAACACCAGAGTCCACCTATGTAGTACTCCTCATACCCCAAAGCTGGTCAGCTCCTCCAAGGCAGGGGTGGGCTCAAGGGTAGGCACACACATCAAGTAGCAGCAACACTTAAATCGTCCATTCTTTACCATGCGCCTACCTGGTCTCTGGAAATGCCTTGGATTCCTTCATGAGAACAGAGGGGAATATATTTAGTGGAGGGGTCATTTGCTTTGATTCAACTGTAGGCTTATACTTCTCTCTTACTCCTTGATGCACTTTCTCCTTCACCAGTCCCACTCAGCTGGTTGGTGATCTAGGGCCCCAGTTCTTATCCCAGTTCTGCCACCAGCCTTAGGTCCATTTTTTTTTCACCTCCTTGGGCCTCTGCCTTGCCACCTATCCATCCATTGCCAAGGAATGTAAAGAGTTTAGTCTCTGCGGGTGGTAGGTAGAAACATAGCTAATTGTATGAGGGGTGGTACCTAGGTCCCAGCATGCTGGAAAGGCTTGGAGGACTGCTCCCAAAAGGACAGCCCCCCACCCCCCACCCCCAGAACAGAGCCACTAGCTTCTGGGGCAATTTCCCCTGTACTCGCTCAGCCCAGAGTCAGCTTCCATGGGAATCTATCCCCTGCAGTAGTAGTCTGGGGGAGACGAGGCAGGAACCCTAGGCTCCTCATGAGGACGGCTTAGGGACACAATTCAGGGAGAACTGTGACAAGGGATGGAGGCAGCGGGGCTCACCTCCACCTTCAGCCCTTGTCTCAGACACACCTCTGTCCCAAGTCCTTGACTGTCTCTAGTAGAGGGACCGGGGTAAGGCTGGAGGGGGTAGGGGACAGCTTAATGCCCCAGAAAGAAGTAAGGCTGCAGAGCATACAACCTTCCAGTGCTCTCCCAGGGCCAGGTCAGGCAGGACACAGGCTGAGCTTCAAACCCAGATGGGGGTATGAAGAGAGTAGCTCCACTGGAGGGGGGCTCCCAGCATGGCACGCCGGAGCAGCAATCTGGAAGCTATTGGGCTTGTGCGTTTCTGCGATCCAACGTGAATGCCATGCCCAGTTCATTTCCTCTGAGGAAACACAACCTCGGGGGATAATTAGAGCTTCTTTGTGTACACAATCCCATATTGTTTATCCAACACAAATTAAAAAACGTGGGCCCTGAGAACATGAAGCGAGAGATAAAGGAGACCTCTTCCTCTTTCTCCTCCTCCTCCTCCTCCTCCTCCTCCTCCTCCCTCTCAGCTGGATCTCATTACCCTGCCCAGCCACGCCAGACCAAGCCCCAATCCCTGCCTCACCCCCACCCTGCTGGCTCCTGCTCCTCACACAGCCTTTGTGCACCCCCAGACTTAGACCCTCAAAGCCAAGGGCCTGGGATCCTTCCTAGCCTTCCACTGTGCCTGTCTACCTATTGCTCTGTTATGAAAGGTGGCTTTGTAGTAGGCTTCTCCAGCCAAAGGGTTCTTGACAAAGAGTGCCCACTTGTCCACATGTCCCCTCAAGGGCCCTCCCACTGAGAAACGTGGGAAATGCCAGCCCGAAAACACGACTCAGTGCCCAGGAGAGGAGGTAAGACCCATGGCCCTGGGAATTTCTGGGAAGGAAGGGCTGGCTCTTTTGGCCCTGGCCTCGGCCCTAGGTCCCTTCCACTGCCCAGATGCACTCTACCCAGACAACAGGGAGCCTAGTAAGCCTGGCCTGGGGACCCCTCCACAAAGCCCTGCCCCTCTCTTTCCCCAGGCCCAGGCTTCAGCCCAACAAAGGAGGATTCTCCACCAGGGTGGCTCAGGGTGGGAGGAAGGCGGGTTGTGGGTGGAAATAGCTCCAGAACCCAAGCTTGGCCATCTCCATGAAAGCCCTATTATTGCTGGGGTTGCTGAATGTCTTGCTCAGCATGGCCAATTCAGCTCCCCTCACTTCCCTGTCTCCTCCTAGGACTAGCTTCACATTCCAACACTGCATAGCCAGCCTTTCTCAACCATGGGAGGCAGGATGGGGGGCGGCTAAGGAGGATGGAGGGCTTTGGTGGGAGAACTCACCTTCCCCGTGCCTCACTGGCTGAGAGGGGCAAAAATGGCCCCCCGGAAGTCAGTGCATCCTCGACACTGACCTCTCATTTCTCTTGTACCACAGCCTGCTTTCCAAGGGGATCTAATCCCGGGGAGCCCAGGGAGAGCTGCCTGGGCTTTCCTCGGGCCTGGAAAGGTGTCTATGCACTGGCTGCTGAGCAGTGTGGCTTCTCCGACTCCCAGGGCCCAAGGCTGCCGAGGACAGGCTTCTCCCTTCTGTGCCCCTGACCGGCCCCACCTCAATCACTGAAAAGGTAAGAGGGCTAGGAGAAGGAATGGATTCTCCACCGGAGGCCATGCCCTCCCACCCTCCTGCAGGCACAAAGCAGGGAGCTAGCTGGCTGGCTGAGTGAGCAGAGAGTTTGACTTGAGGTAGAATTTTCTCTGGTTGAAGTGAAGAGGAAGTTGTGTGAGCTGAGAACACATTCCCTGTCTGGTCTGTCCTTTCAGCCCTCCTGGTATTTTTTTTCTTTTGGTTTGTCTCTGAGCTGGAAAGAACATGTGCTTGGCAGATTTTTTTATTAACTCTGTAGCACACTCTCTCTCTTTCTCTCTCTCTCTCTCATTCTCTCTCTTGCTCACTGTCTGTCTCTGTCTCTCTCCTTTTCGCTTGCTTGACAGAATTTAGATTAGACAAAACATGAGCTCATTTCTGCCTGAGAAAGAAAAAAAAACCACATGTCCCCTCCCCCACCTCCTCCTCTTTCTAGCCTCACCCACTTCTGCTTATGGTTGAGTGGGGGGGGGGGGGGCATGCCTGCAGAGACAGCATCTTTAAGTCACGGCTTGACTAAGTCTTGTCCCCATGCTGCACCAGCAATTAGCTCTGGAGGGCAGACCACAGTCTTGCAGTCTGGCATAGGGGGAAAGGAGGCAAGGGGCAATCTGGAAGCGATATGCCTATGGTCCTGAGGGGTCAACAGGCAAAGCAGGTCAGGCCTCTGGGAACATCCGCATCCAGCACCCAGGCCCCAGACCCTAACCTCACCTGGACCTCTCTTCCCTCCCTTTCCCTTTTTCTCACTCCCATGGATATTCCTAGACAGTTTGTATTACTCTCCATCACCAGGCCACCCAACCAGCTCATGACCTCTGAGCACTCACTGGGGTTCTCTCCTGAACTGTTGAGCTGACCAAATCACAGGAGCTCCTCGTA
Organism: Canis lupus baileyi; assembly: GCF_048164855.1. NCBI lineage: Eukaryota > Metazoa > Chordata > Mammalia > Carnivora > Canidae > Canis > Canis lupus. Next base: position 71,050,547 of record NC_132876.1, on the reverse strand, counting down.
TCTCTCTCTTCATGGCTACAGGCACAGGGAGGGTGGCTTGGGAGGCCCCTCCGAGGCTGAAATCCCAGCTTTATCACTCACTCTCCAGGACTTGGTCTAATCATTTCCCTTTGCTGAGCCTCACCTGGAAGGCTTCTGTTTACTTGTCTGTGAAGTGAGGATAGTAAGATCTCTGTTAGAAACTTGTCCTTAGGTTTAAACAGCATTTAAATCAATTCTGGCCTCCTGAAATTGGTGAAAACAACTAGCAGAATCTCTGATACATTGTGGACGTGCAATAAATCTCCTCTTCCTTCTTCTCCTCTGTCCCTTTCTGTCTCCCCCTCCCTTCTTCTGTCCCTCCCCTTCCATCTGTCTTTCTCCTCATCAGCACCCCCATCACCCAACAGAACACAGGGGTAGAAGGACAGCAGGAAGGATTGTGGTCAGACATAAGAAAGAACTTCTGATTAGAACCAGAAAGAAACGCCCACTGGAATCTGTGGGTTCACCTTCCAGCATAAGACGTGGAAAGATGCCCACTCTGGAAGCAGGTAGACCTCTTGGAATCCTGCCTGGAGAATCTGAAGCAGTAGAATGACCCTAGACTGTGGTGAGACACACCCTGGGTTTGGTCACTTGCCTCTCTAACCTTTAGTTGCCCATCTATACATCAGAAGAAGCATTCCCCGCCTCCAAAAGCTGTCATGAGGAATCTTCATGAGCTTATATGGGCTGCTCAAATGAGTCTCCCTTGTCTTCCACAGTAGTAGGAAGGAAGATCAGAGGAGGTTTCTGGGGCTGCCCTAGGAGCCGAGGCTGCTAGGCACTTGGGGACCCTCACGGTCATCCTGGCAGGTAATAGTCTGGCCCAGTGATGCTGGTAGGCCAGGCTGGTGGGCCTCTGTGAGTCAGTGAATCCCCCAACCCTGCACAGCCACCCCTCCCCAACACCCACTGGACCATCCCCCCCACGAGCCATCCCTTAACCAAGCAGGGCAGTATTGCTCTTCTAATCTTATTTTTATAAATTAATCCTTCTATTCCCTTAATCATTTTCATTGCCTGCCTCTGAACCCATTCCAATCCATCTACTGTTCCTGTACCTTCTCCCACTTATCATCTTATTCTCATGCTCTGGCTCCCACGTGGCCTGCTAGGGCCTCCATATTCACATCCCTAGGTGAGAGGATGAGCCCCCAGTGCCCAGTGTGTCCGGCCCCCATTACTTCTGGTTTGTGGGAGACAGGAGTGTGTGGGGGTTGGCATCAAACATACCCAGGCTGAAGCTCTAATGCTGCTGCCTAGCTGCTCAGTAGCCCGTGGGAAGTCCCTCTACCTCGCTAGGGCTCAGTCTTCCTTATCTGTAAAATAGAGCAACCAGCAGGGTCCTGAGAGAGAAAGCAAGGGAACCTCTAAATCACTCTCTTCATTCCAGGGGAGGAAAGGATAGGTCTCCAGAATCAGCTCTCCCCTAGGCCCTTGGCTGATCTCCTCACCTGCACCCTGCTCCCATGGCCCTGGAGCTAGCTCCCCAGTATGTTGGACACAGGGCTGCACAGTCCACCTCGGTCACAAACAAGAACCCCCAACCCCCAAGCTGCTGTCAGGCTCTCTGAGGAAGGCTTTCCCTGCAACAGAAAGGATTCAAGCTAGACCTGAGAATGCATGCCAGCAGTGGAGACAGTGGAGAGGGGCCCTGGGTGGTAGATGTGTGGTAGGGCCTTCTGGCCCAAAGCTCAAGGGAAGGGACAAGATGCTGGAAGCTTCTGTTTACTTCATCCCCTTCTCTTCAGAGAAGGCTTCCCCTCTGTTTGGCCACTGGTGCTCTCAGGCAGATAGGATAGAATTGAGGAGACTTACTTTATGTGGCACCTGCTTTGAGGCCTTGGGATTTTCCTGACAGCCCCATGAAGCCAGCTGAGAGGGTCTTGTCTCCACTTCCCACACTGGAAAACAGGCTCACAAAGCTGAAAACACCGGCCCAACTGAGTGCCCCCGCATGCCAAGCACTTGTGGATTCAGCACAGGGAACAGGGTTGACATGCAGCAGGAGCAGTTTTCAACCCTGGCCCGTCTGACACCAATGCCTGTGCTTATAACCAACACACTAAGATGCTCCACAAAGGAAAATCAAAACCATTCTAGCTGTATGACAAGGGAGGAGGCGGACAGGGCCCAAGAGGCTCTGTGAGGCCAGTCCTGGCCCTCTACAAAATAAATCCTCCCGCCATGTTGCAAGGACAGGGATGGGGCTCGTGGGGTGTAACTTCCCATCTGTGGGAAGTCAGCTAGGCTAAGACCCCTAAACTGGCTCTTGAGGGATACCTAGCAGTTGGCCAAGCTGACAAGGGAGGAAGTGGCATCCTAGATAGAGGAACACATCCTGAATAAGTGCTGGAGTAAATTCCAGCAGACCCATGCCTCTGGGGAGGGCGTAGTTTGAAGAGTCTGGATTCCTCTCTCGGGTTTGCTCTTTAAGAGATGTGTGGCCTTAGATAGGGACTGAATCTCTCTGAGCCTCAGTCTGTCAATCTGAGTGCTGGGTAACTAGTTGGTGTAGGATGCTAGGTAGTTGGTATGGGATGCTAGGTAGTTGCTAGTATTGTTGTCGCCATCATTATCTTCACTACATGGATTATCTCAAAATGGACTGGGCTGCAGGGTGCCTCACCCAAACAGTACCTGTCCCATCCCCATCCTGCTCTGCCTCCAAGTTTTCTCCCCAACTCTTCCTTCACACCTCTTCCACCTCTAGCTCCTTCCCTGAACCCACCCCCCATCCCCCCTCTATGACAGACTGGCTTGCCTCTGGATAAAGTCCACAGGATCAGGCCCTAGCAGGTTCCTGGCAGACTTTAGGGCAACTAACACCCTTCCTGCCATTAGGAGCCTGGCGGTAGGAGAGAAGTAGGGGTGTTGGGAAAAGAAGGAGCAGGAAGATGTTTTGTCCTGTTCCAATTCAGATGGCTTCTGCCATGTGGACTGCACGATCTGGACTGGGGCCTGTGTTCTTCATTTGTTTGGTCCACTTCAGAGGCAGGAAGGAGGGTGAGCGAGGGTTATTTGAAGCAAGAAGGTGAATGTAGGAATACCCCCAACATGGCCTACCTAGGCCGCCACCACGGACACTCAAAAGCAGCGCTGCCTGAGCAGCACAAGGTTAACCTTCCTTGGACACTTTGCACTTCTGAGGCCTGGCCTCTCTCAGCCCTCTCCCTGGGCCACGGAGACTGGGAGGGGGCAGTGAGGGAGGTTGGGAGGGGGCAGGGCCAAAAGTCCAGCCTGGTTCTGATTTCCCTGGCTAGGGCTGGGAACCAGAGCCTGGTCTGTCTTCAATCTGCCCCCCCCCCCCCCCGCCCCCTCATGCAACACTTCTCTGCTTTCGGGAGCGGCTCATAACCGCAAACACATTTGCTAATGCAGCTAGCCTGCCCGCCCTGGGACAGCTGGCTGAGCACTGTGCCTGGGGCCAGGCCAGGCGAAGGGCAGGGGGCCTGGCTGGGAAAGGGACCTGAGGCTCCTCCTTCTCCGCTAAGCCTCCTGCATAGCCCCGCCACTGCCCCTGTGGCTCTATAGCCCCTGTCCCATATAAGTCCTTCTAGGGCTGAGAAGTATGTCAGAGAAACTGAGGCCACTAGAGGGAAGGGGGCTACGTGGCTGGCTGCATGATATCCAGCCCAAGAATGCAGCAGCTAGACATGCTATTTGGGCAAGAAAATACCCAAGTCCGGCTGGATTGCAGGGGTCTCTGGGCCCAAGCCGTCTCATGGGAGGAGAGGGGCCACCTAGAGGAATGAGAAATCTAGGGCCCAGGGTGGGCTGGGAGTTTATGGGGTGCCCAGCAAGGCAAAGGCAGAAGGCCAAGACTTTTCCTCTTTGCCACTCTGTGACTTGAGTAATCAATTCCCTACTCTGAGACTTAGTTTCTCCACCCTGCTCCAACTATTTCACGGACTTATGATAATGGTAATGAACAGGCAAAGTGTCTTATAGACTGGAAAGTGACATGTCCCTGAGAATGATCCTTCTGTAAGACCATATGCTCCACGAGGGCAAGAACCAGAGCGTTCTTTCCTAGATCAAACCTACTTCTGAATCCCGAGCGACCCCAGCCCTGAGTGGCACCGTGGAGGATGGCTAGAGAGATGAGCCCAGGGACCAGGAGACAAAAGTTGGTTCTATCTCTCATCAGCCTGAGTTTCCATACACCGAGTCCTGAGGTCCCAGAATTCTGGAGCTGGAGCTGTGACTGGAGCCTACCCCCAACCAGACGTCAATCCCAAGGTCCCAGCCTCACTTGGCTGCCCCCATCCACCCACCCCCCAACCACCACCTCCTTCCATCACACTCAAGGCATGCAGCTCAGCTTCCCCCTGCCAAGACACCCCCACCCAACCCCACAGCCCCTCTCCAAAGACAGGGGCCTTTCTCTGCCACGTTCCTGGAGGCTTTTCCACTTAACAGGGCCTTAAAATCCATTTGCTGCAGACTGTGAACTTCCTCTTCATGCTCCTGCCTGCTGGCCCTCTTCTGGGCTGACTCCCCTACTCCCACCCCCACCCCGGCATCCGCCAGCCCATGGCCCAGCAGCTGTCACCCTGATCTCCCCCTCCCCTGGCCTCTGAGGCCAAGTAGGGGGCACCTGAAGGAGGTGCTTGGGGCCCAGGAAGCAGCAGTGGTCTGGGCTAAAATGGGGAGCTGCGAGCTTGCTTCCTAGGAGTGTCCTAAGCTCTAGCTCAGGCAAAGGGCTGCCTCCTGTTCTTCCAGCGCAATAGAAAAAGAGGCCACCCCCTTCAAGACTATGAAGCCATCAAGGCATTCCTTCCTAGATGAAACCTCCATCCCTAAGGCCTTTGCTTCTATTGCCAGGGGATATATACATGGCAGCACCTGATAACTCTCAGACATAGCTGGAAAGGCAGGCTGGCTTTTCGTCCTGCCTTAGCCAGAATCCATGACCTTGGGCTAGTCCAGTTACCCCCTTTGATCTCTGATTGCCTTGGAGCTATCTCCTCGCTCAGCTCCTAAACTCCACTGGTTTCCTGAATTGAACTCTGCCATCTGCTTCCCCTGAGTGGTCAATTCTAGGTCGCTGCTCCCTTCTTCCCAGAGTTCGAAAGGCTTGAATGTTCTTGCCACAAACTTGATTCCTGATTCCACAAGTTCCACTGGAGATGTAGAAATGGCAAGCAGTGGCTGTCCACTGAGCACATACCATGGCCATACATATCATGCCTCCTATCTCATTTTGACATTAATATGTCCATGTGACAGGCTGAAAGAAGTGAAGCTCAGAAAGGAGAAGTGAATGGCTCATGGCCCCAGGACTAGGCAATGCTAGAGCCACAGTGTGAACCTCGGTATTTAAACTCTTGTGTTTTTTTTTCTGTGTTCTTTCCTTGCCTGTCTCCTCATGCCCATGCCCGCACACCAGCATACTCTGTAATGGAAAGTAGTGGAGGAGCCCTTCATCCATACTTGCTTTGCAGTAGCTATTCACAGAGCTTTGGATCTTGGTCAGGCTTCAAACAATGAGGTCCGTGCTGACACATGTGCTGTTTGTGACCCGCTCTGTCCTGAGGCTCCATCTCAGCTCAATTTCCCTCAACTTATATTATCCCAAAGGTGATACCAGGATGAAGAAGAAAAGTGTGCCCCATGGACAAAGCACTTGAGAGAAGGAAGGACTGCCTTGTGGGCCTCAAGTCACCCAGCCTCACCAAGCACCTACTATGTGTCAGCTACTGGTAGCCGCCTTCACATGCCTTCTCTTGCTTAGATATTCATAGCAGCTTTTCAAGCTAGCAATTGTCTTAGCCATATTATAGACTAGGAGACTGAGACATGGACAGGGGAAACTGCCAAAACCGTACAGCAGGAAGGTGATACGGTATTCCTTCCACTCCTACTCACACATTTCAGCCTAGCCCATCTGTAAGGGAAGAAAGGTGATATCCGCAGGAAGAAGCACACCTGTTGCAGAGATGCAGTGTGCAGACAGGAGTGACCCAAGCACAAAGAACCAAGATGGCAGGGGGCAGGGCTACAGTCCTTCCAGCCAAGATTTGCTCTCCTGGCAGCCTGGGGCTCATACCTGCGCCAGCTCAGGAGGATGCCTGTCTCCCTCCTGATATATCTTTCTCAACCTTCCCCACCGTGGTTCTCAGCAATGAGTTTGTACAATACCTGCACCAAGCTACCACCCGTTACCCAGCCTACTTCATTCCAAATCCCTGGCATTCATTAATGCAATCAATGGACAGGAAGCAGACTCCTATCAGGACTGACTTTCCCAAGGCTGTGCCACCCTAAGTCTTCCTCCTCCTTGCATGTGGATGCCCCCCCATCTCATTTATACATGCATGCACTTATCAAAATGGAGCAAGTCCTCTACCTTCCTGAAAATTCTCTTGAATGAAATGTGCACATGCATATTTGTTCTTTCGATGGACATGTACAGGGCACCAATTATGCACCAGTCACTATTTCAAGGCACTGGAGGTGCAGCAAAAACCCCTCAAAGTCTGTGTTTTCATGGGCTTTAGAATCTAGCGGGAGTGGGATCCCTGGGTGGCTCAGCGGTTTGGCGCCTGCCTTTGGCCCAGGGTGCGATCCTGGAGTCCCGGGATCGAGTCCCGCATCGGGCTCCCTGCATGGAGCCTGCTTCTCCCTCTGCCTGTGTCTCTGCCTCTCTCTCTCTCTCTCTCTCTCTCTATGTCTATCATGAATAAATAAAATCTTTAAAAAAAAGAATCTGGTGGGAGGAGAGGTGGACAGTAACCCAGCAAAGCATACACTGAGAAGAATAGTCCCAGATGGGGGGCGGGGTGGGCGGCAGGAGCAACGAAGAAAATAATCCAGGTTTATGTAATTGCAATGTTAATAGGGCTATTTTAGGTTGAGTAATCCAGGAAGGCGTCAAGGAGGAGACACTTGGAGCTTCGACAGAGACCTGACTGACAAGGAGTCAGGCTCCCCTGTAGGGAGTCTACTTCTCCCTCTGCCTATGTCTCTGCCTCTCTCTGTGTGTCTCTTATGAATAGATAATAAAATCTTTAGCGGGAAAGAAAAGAGTTTGAGTTTCAAATCTAAGTGTGGGGTGAAGCCATTAGAGCGTTTTAAGCAGGTTTAAGAACATGGCTGGGTTTGCATTTTAGACTGCTTCGAGGAGAATGAACATTGAGGCACAAGGGTAGGAGCAGGAGCCCTATTGCATGAATCCAGATGAGAGCCAACAGTTAGGCTGGTGGCCATAGAGAGAAGTGAATATCACATAGGTAAGTAGATATGCCAGTCTGGGATTCCAGTGGAGGTGCTAGGCTGTTCCCACTAACTTCAAATGAATGGTTCCTCCAGTATCTCTGTTTAGATGTCTAGGCAGAGATCTCAACTATGCCATGGCTACAAAAGAATCTTGAGTTTCCCCTACCAAGCCAGGCTGTTAGAAACATAAGCATGGGGTTCAGGGGTGAGGTCGGGATTGAAGATACAAATCTGAGGGAGTCATTGGCATTGGGAGCAGGAGTGTAGTGTTTGGACCCATGGGGCTTAATAAGTTCATCTGCTGAGAAAGTACAAATAGAGAAGAAAACACCTAAAACTGAGCTCCAGCACTTAGAGGAAGAGCCTGGAAAAGAACCAGAAAAGGAGCAATTAGCAAAATGAGAGAAAATCCAGCAACCAGGAGAGCATGGCTCCAGGAGGGAGCGGTCAGCTATAGCAGATGACTGCGAGGTCTGAAAGGCAAGACAGATTGTTGGTGTTGGCAATATGGAGTCACAAGTGACCCTGGCAAGAGCAGCCTCTGCAGAGGTGGAAGTCCAACGGGGTAGCCAGAGGTGAGAATGGACTGTGAGGAAGCAGAAACATGGAGTATAGAAATCCTCTCGGGGAGGTTCTGTGATGAAGGAAAAGCAGAAGCCAGGGGCACAGAAGCTGGACAAGTGTGTGGATAGGGACATGGTCGTAGGATCAATGGATGGGAGGCCATGGGAATGGGAGCCTGAGATGAGGTAGAGGACCAGATTGTTGAAGGTGGGTCAACCACATTGATGAAGAAGGTACCAAGAACATTGCCAGAATTGGGGAGTGGAGAGGGGTCAGTGAACCACCTACTGACATCTCAGTAAACAGAGGCCACTGAAAAAGAAGATCAAAAGATGACAACCTCAAGGAGGCATGGGGGATAAGGCAGTCTTGGGAGGAGCCATTGTTGTGGAGAGAGGAAGACAAATGGCCTGGGAGCAGCCATGGGAGACAAGGAAGACATCGTCCCACCTCCACGCCCAGAGGTATGCACTGTATGGGGGGGGAATAGAGCCCCCCACTTGAGGGAATTGTAAATGAGTTGTGTCCTTGGGCCATAAGAAGGCGGCAGGAAATAGTCCTAAGATATTGAGGGTATGGGGAGTGGAACAGTTGCTGACAGTGGACCATGGGTACTCGGAGGCACAGTGTAAGGGCTTCGAAAGCTTGGAAGGAATGTAAGATGAGGCCCAAATTTGGCAGCTCGTATGGAACAATATAGGGATTAATGCTAGGAGGCTTTGGTGGCAATTAAGGTAAACAGAGACGGGAATCCTGATGGGATAGATCAGGATTTCTTACAGGAAGTGGTCATCAACTCGAGCCAGAGACCCTGGAGAGCCTGAGCCACTGACTTCCTCTGGCTGGCTGGAAGTGGAGAGGCCAAGGGCGAGCTAGGGCCTGTGACCAGGGGAAGCTCTGTAGGCCTCCCATGTAACCTGCAGGGGGCAGCGTCTCTGCTGCAGGAGAAGAGAACGAACCCCAAATAAGCAAAGTATGTAAGCACCTGTTCAACCAGACACATATGATTACATACTCTCAGCTACACACTTTCATGCCCATAGGGATGCTAACCATCCCCCCACACACACAACATGAACATGTGACCAAAATGCCATATCCATATAAACATGTACATATGCAGGCATGTATTTTTACCTATAGCCACATACATACACCACGCACACATATAATCCACACAAGCCCAAAACACCAGATATGTCCATATTTCCCCATACCGTCATGCACACACTCACATGTGTGTGTGCATGCACACAAACATACACACACAACAGAGACCGGGCTTTCTTAAGTCTTCCCAAGCCACAGACAGCAGAAAATCAAGCTGAAGTTGAACAATTCAACCCCAGAGAAGGGGGAGGAGATGAAGGGGCGTGAGAATGAGGCGTGTGTCGGGAGAGGCAGGCAGGGGGGAGCAAGGAAGCCAAGTGCTAAGGAAAAAAAATCTAGACCTTTTGAAAAAGGGAAAGCCTTCAGACAGAGCAGGAATGTAGGCTGTAATTAGAATCGCTTCAACCGTCTCTAGATTCGGAGAGGATAGGCAAACTGGTTGCACATGCAGCATGGCGATCCCTAGCCTAGATAATGTCAGCAAGGCATGTGTGTGCATGGGTGCATGTGTGCATGCATGGGAGCCTGGGAGGCTGTGGGAAATGCACTTGACCACATGGCATGGGGCCCTTGGGAAGCCAGTGTGAGGCACCCTCCAACTTGCCCCTGAGGCAGCCTGCCTTCAGGCTGGACCCTCACCCAGCTGAGGGCCAACACACACACACACACACACACACACTCACTCACTCACACGCAGGACACACAGAGGTTAATACTTGCCCAAGGCCACATGGCCACCCAAGTTGAGCCTACAGGGTGAAGTCGAGGTGAAGGCACTGGATTGGGGGCAGGTATCCAATCCCAGGTCAACTACTGACTAGCTGCCTGACTCAGGCCACATCCCTCCCTCTCTTAGAGCCTCTGTAGCCTAAAAGGAGATCTTGGGGTCCTTCCAATCTGGTCTTGAGTATTTATCCAGAATTGTTAGTTCAGAGCAGCTGGGAGCAGGCAAAGGAAAGAGATTTGTGGGGTGCCTGCAAGAGGAGGAGCTGGACTGGGAGGGATGTGAATGCCTCTGGCCACATCGCACACTCCCCTCACCCCCACCCCCAGCTCCCTGTGGAGGTGGCACAGAGGGAAGACCTTCACATGATGGCCTGGCCAGTGCACATGCCCAGGGATTGAGACAGGCCCCAGAGGACAGGGGCAGGCAGCCCCAGCCGGAATCCCTTGAATCCCCCTGGACCTCCCTCTCTCTTCTTCTCACCTTCCTCCTCCAGGCTTGCTGGGAGGACCTGGAGGCCAGCTGCTGTCATCACTAAAAATAGCTCAGCCAGCTCTGAGTGTGAAGGAGCCCCTCTCACAGAGTCCCAGAGGCCTGACAGGTGGCAGTTGGTGTCTATGGCCCCTCCGACCCTGAGAGACCGGATTCTTCTTTTCAAGTGCAAGGGCTGATTTTTCAGCCCAAATCTCAGCTTCCCCATGCATTGTCCTCCTTGCTCCCGAGTATCCCAGCAACTCCAGTACAGGTTCACCCGGTAGGTGGCTTGAGTCCTCATGCTCAGTAAAAAACCACCACTGCCATCATCATCATTAATCAACACTTGAACATTTACTGTGTGTCTGGCATTCTACGAGGGGCTTTGCATGTCCTAACTCATCACTCTGCCTGACAGCTCTTTGAGTCTTGGCCCATTGCTGCAGGAGAATAAACTGAGGCACAGACAGCTTAATTGAATGATTCAGAGTTACACAGCTAGTAAGTGGTAAAATGGGGATTTATTTTTTTATCTTTTTAGTTGCAGATTCCTTTCAGGGAGAGAAATATTCTGATAACAAGAAGAGTAAGAGCTCATGTTTATTCCTTTCAATGGGCGGTGAAGATCTTCAACACTGGCTTTCTATAGCCAGCCCACTGGGGCAGCTGAAAGAACCCTGCAGCTCACAAGATCAGGAATGAAATCCTTGGGGTGCCTGGGTGGCTCAGTACTTGAACATCTGCCTTCGGCTCAGGTCATGATCACCGGGGTCCTGGGATGGAGTCCTGCATCAGTTTCCTCACGGGGAGCCTGCTTCTCCCTCTGCCTATGTCTCTGCATCTGTGTGTGTGTGTGTGTGTGTGTGTCTCATGAATAGCATCTGTGTGTGTGTGTCTCATGAATAAATAAATAAAATCTTTATTTTTTTTAATAAATAAAATCTTTAAAAAAAATGAAATCCTTTGTTTGCCCCTCCCTGGACGTGTGACCCTGAGCAAGTGCCTTCTGTTCTCTAAGCCTTAGTCCCCTGACTTGCGGAATGGAGGTAATAATGACAGCCGGCTCTCAGAGTGGCTGAGGATTCCGGGAGGCAGGGTGGAAGAATAGATTCAACCTGGAGGAGTCCACATTACTCTCTTCTCCCTTATTAAAGACACTTGGGAGCTACTTTGATTGTTGTTAATAACCTGAGGGCTTCTCTGTCTCATTCTCTCCAGTGGCCGGATGCAGAGCCCTGAAGCCCTGCACCCAGGTACCTTTCTCCACACAGCACTGTAGGTGCACTACCCAGGGCCTCCAAGCATTCCAGGGGCCTATGAAAACATGAGAGCCCCAAGGAAATTTATTGGCTCTAAAATATGAAAAGAAAACAGCAGAATTGGAATTAATAAATGTTCTATTATGTGTCTACAAAATGTAATATAGTATCGACCTCATTAATTGTTAAATTTAGTATTCCTAAAAATTTCATTACATTTGAAAACAATTTGTTGGTTAGATTTCCTCACTTAGCAAGAATTCCCAAGTATGCATGATGATTACCAAGAAATCATAGCCAATTAGGAACGAAATGAGTTACTCATAGGCAAATAATTTCAAAAGCGGAATTATAAAAATCCTTTGAAACATTTTATAGGAAAAATTACATTTAATATGGGATGTGGGTGCGTTTTCATATATTTGATATACTGGGAGGTAAAGCCACTAAAAGCGAGAGTGCCGAGGGGCCTTAGAAGGTCTGAAAGGGGCTCGGCCCCTGAATGGAAGAGGAGTGAGGGCCCGACCACGAGTGAGGGAATAAAAGCGCCTCTGTGAGAATCGCGATTTGGGGGAAAGAGTCTATGGGCCAGGGCAGGCGCCCACTCCTCTGCTTGTTCCTCTCATCTCAAACAAAACAAAACAAAACCCGGCCAGGCCACATGCGTGTAGGCGCTGGCAGAATGGCCCTCACCGAGCAGCTCTTTCATGTACTGCCCTCGGCTCTTATCAAAGGCCCTTTCAAGAAACAGGCCTGCCTGTGTGCCTTTCATAATCAAGAAGAGAAATAAACATTATCTGACGAAAAGCGAGAAGAAAACAGCCATGTGTAAACGGTGTCTGTTGGGTTGTCAAGCCGTTGCCCGGGACATTGTCCACTGGGCTGCTTGGCAGCCCCAGGCAGGGGCCCACACGAGGCATTTCTCTCCCAATTTAGCACCAGCATCGACTGGGGGTCCCTTGAGGCCCTGTCCGCTTCCTCCTCTCTGATACCAGGAGGCGCAGAGTGCTCCGCCTCTGGGGGCTCACCATGGGAGGCCACCTCCACACAGGAAGGGAGGGAGTCCGAGGCACACAGGCCACCACCCACTTCTACCGTAACCCGAGGCAGGTCCCCTCCCGCTGAGCCTTCTGTGCAGCACTGGCGTAAGTCACAGGATTAGTGTGAGGCTGCAAGGAGATAATGAATGTCAAGTGGAAAGAATGGGCTTCCGTGTAGTTAAGAACGCAAGATTGGGGGTGGCTTTGCTCTTAGTGCTGAGATCGGATGCCTCAGACTCCCTGCCCCAGGATGCCTGCCTGCTCTGCGTGATCTCTGACATCTGGGCTCTGGACCCAACACATGCCAGCAACCTGACTAGGCCAAGGTTCTCTTGTCAAATCGGCAATGCCTGGGAGTCACCAAGAAGCTTGGAGGGTTGGGGGCTGGGTTCAGAGACTTCCTGACCCCCAAGTCTCCAAAAGAAAGATGACTCAGTCTCACCTACTCCAGATATTATCCCTGCTCTAGCTAGTTACCCTGTCCTGATTTCTGCCCACCCTTCACCTCTTCCCTGCAGAAACCCAGTGAGGATAGAGCTCTGCTGAGAGCTCTCTGCCTACTTATTGCTGTGGCCAATGCAGGGATGAATGAGCCCAAACAAGAGGCTGGGTAGCATCATGCCAGATCATCAACGGCAGGCCAATACTTGGGCTGAGCCAGCACCTGCAGCTACCCAGCCCCCCAACCTCTCCAGGTCAAACACCTTGCTGCCAGCTCAGGAGTTCAACCCATTATTTGGAATGCTGTCTCTCCGCTGCCCACATGCCATCGGTCCTCCCTCATTTGTGTTCTTGCCACACTTTGTATGTGGCTGCATTTGCAGCTTGTAGCATCCCCTGGGTTTTTGGACCAGCACTTCCGGGTTCTGGTGTCTGCACCCCTTAGATGCCAAGGGCAGAGGCTATGTGGTTTCACCTCTGGGTCTCCGGTGCTCTGCACTAGGCTTGGCATAGGCTTCTCTGCTGAATGGGAGGGAACTCAGCATAGGTGGAGGGAGTTGGGAGAAAAGTAAGGAAGATTCTTTCCTCTAGGATTGGTCCTTCCAGCTCTGGAAACTGAGACTCAGGCGATCTGAGCTCATATTTCTCAATGTGACCTTAGGCAAGTTGCTTCCATTTCCTGGGAGCTCCACTTCCATTACCAGAAAAAAAAACAAAACAAAAAAAAAACGAGGTTCTCAAACCCTTTTCTGCCTCCTGGCAAGGGCCGTTCTAGAGATCAAATGAGAGGGTGCTTGGGGACAGTCTGTGAGACCTCATGAGCCATTAGACCCGTGGTCGAGGCTCCATGCATTTGCCTGTCCCGGGAGTCCCACTGAGTTCATTTTCATGAAGCGTATACCAACCCCCTGGAAAGTTCGGACAGGCCAACTGCACGCATGAATGCCCTGCCTGCTAGACAAGACAGCTCCATCACAGAGGAGACCCAACTTGCCTGTTACTGCATGACTCCCCCTGGTGCCATGTGGTCCAGCTCCCAACATCCAGAGGGATTCCTCTGCTCTTTCATTCCCTTAATACTGGCTCCCACCCAGCCTTCCAGGCACCATGAACCCCATTTGACAGCCACCAATATGATTAATGATAATGGCAGCTAGCACTTATCAAGGACTTCCTGGAGCTCTGAGCATTTTTGCATTTGTTAACTCAATCCTCCAACATGAACCAGGAACCTTCTCTTCCCTGCCTTTTTAGAGATGGAAAAACTCAAGGTCAAAAAGCTTAAGTAAGTAGAATGTGACAAAGGTTTGGCTTGCCCCTAGGTATTCTAGCCCCGTGGGGGTCTGTGAGGGTAATCACTTAGCTACACTGCCTGCCTGACAAGAAAAGAGGGTGAGAGAGAAAGGGACCTGCCCAAAGTCAACATGGCAGTGTCTGGATCTTCCACTCAGATCATTAGCTCTCTCTGCAACCCTGGACGTTTCTATTAAGCAGCTAATGGTGTATAAGTAACAGCTGCACTGACCATATGGAAGGGGACGGCCCTATGTGAAGGAAGGCAATCATAGGTATTTCTTATGTTATAATTCAACAAACATTTATCCTCACCCTCCAGGAGACATTCTAATACCCCAACACAGGGACAGAGTTAATCCAGGAACTAACAATGGCCCTGCAAACAAAGAAGGGAGCCCTTCATTTTCCCACTTGGGGTGGACCTGGGAGGATGCAAAGATCTAAAGAAGTAGGAGTGGGTGGAGGGATACTGCAAACCAGGGGAAGTGCCTGAGCAAAAGTGCTGCCACGGGAGAAGGCCTGGCATGTTCTGGGATCAGTGAGGAGTTCAAAGCAACTGTAAGGCGTTATGGGAGAGAAGCAGGGCCAAATGGCCAAAGGACTTGAATACCAAGCTGAGGAATTGGGACTTGATTTCTGCAGTGGACAAGGACTCCACTTCCCTTCCTGTTGCAGAGAGGAGTCACACCTACAGAGTTGTTCAAGAATAGACTTAGAGCATCACAATGTGTCCCAGCTAGAAAAGACCCCAAGACCTCAAGAGAATCCAATGACTTGGGCAAGGTCAATCACTGAATTTGGAGGAATAAGGCCTCAATTGTGGTCTCAGAAGACCTTGGGGATTTGTATAGTAGAGAGAAAGAGGGAAGGGGCACAAGAGTAGGAGGTCCAGGGACAAGAAAGGAAATGATGGGCCTGACTTTGGACAGTCCCACATCCCATCACCATACCCACTGGGCTGTCAGGTATGGCTTTGAGTAGGGGGCTCCCTACAAGGGCAGCCAAACCCACAGATCCTGTTGGCTGCCCAGAATCCTAGGCCAGGGCTTACATCCCAGGGAGGAACTCAGAGCCAGACTGTGGGTCTCCTTCTCAGTGGAAAGCCCATGAGGAAGGGTTTTTCAGGAGAATGGAGATGCTGGGCCTGGCTGGCCAGGCCAGTGTCCTGGTTTGAGAGAAGCCAGGCCTAGCTCAGAGAGGGCAGCCATCCCCAGTTTGCCAGGAAGCCAATTAGAGTTGGGGTGATATGGGTCCTGACAGCCTCTGTCCTGGGTCCTTCTCTCCTACCTGGCAATCATTAGCAGGGCTCAGAGGATTCCTGTCAAGAGAGATAGACTTCTGGGATGGATCAAGGTGAAGGGGAAGTTGGCAGAGAGGACTCGTGTGCCCAGATTTTATATCAAGGGCCCCTCACAGCTGCTGGCTCCCTTGGGCATGTCAAAAAGACATTGCAAAGACCTGGCCAGTCCCTTATCGAGTCATGTGTGCCCTCCTCCCCCCACGTAGCAGGCCATGTGTCCAGCCCTCATAGGAAAGTATGAACCTACAGGCCTGGAGGGGAGGGGCTACTTCTCAGAGCCATGGACCAATCAGCCATGGACCAATCAGCTGGACAAAAGCTGCTGGGAGGGTGCTAAACTCTGGGACTGGGAATATGAAATCCAGGCATCCTGAGGATCCATTACCTTGGGGGAGTGTGTACAGAGGTTGAGATCATGCTTCTTCCCACAACCTCCAGACCCAAAGGCCAGTTCCCCAAAGCCTCAACATCCTCATCTATAAAATGGCCATAATTCCTTCCTCACAGGGCCATTGTGGAATTGAAACTGTTGACTGAACATAAAATTCTCAGCACAGTTCCAAGCACAGGGCAAGTATCCAATAAATGCTAGGCCAACCAATTTGCTTTTTGTCCCCACAGAAGGGTCAGAATAAAACAAATGAAAATCCACCAGTCCTTGAAGCTCCTGCATATTAGAATTTGAAGGGCCCGTATCATATAGCCCCTATCTCCTCCATCCTACTGGTGCAATAGTAGAAGCCCAGAGAGGTTAAGTGACTTATCCAAGATCACACAGCCACTCATGGTAGAGCTAGGACTAGAATCCACGTGGCCTGAAACATAGAACACTGGAGTGCTGCTTGTTTGATAGCCCTGTCTCAGCCCCACAGCAATGATCTGTGATCTTCAGTACCCCTCTTTCTAAGTAGGATGTGACAATAGGGGAGCTTGAGGTATTGTCCCACCACAGTTGAGGTTGGAGATCAGGGATCCTCTGGTTTCGCTCTGTGCTACAGCAGCCAGGCCCCGTGCAGTCTGTGTGTGTGTGTGTGTGTGTGTGTGTGAGAGAGAGA
This sequence comes from Canis lupus baileyi, assembly GCF_048164855.1. Classification (NCBI taxonomy): domain Eukaryota; kingdom Metazoa; phylum Chordata; class Mammalia; order Carnivora; family Canidae; genus Canis; species Canis lupus. The sequence continues at coordinate 71,034,039 of NC_132876.1, read as the reverse complement.
GAGAGAGAGAGAGAGAGAGAGAGAGAGAAAAGAGGCCAACTTTATTGGGCTACTATATCACATTGCAAGCTCCTATCTCATTTGCTGTTCCCCAGTCCCTGGCCCCCCTTCCCTTGCTCTTTTGCAGGCAGATCTGCATGGTTTGCATTATTCTCCTTCCCGCCCACCCCCTCCCCAGATATCTTGGTTCCATATTTTCCACGCTGAAGCTCAGTTTACTCCTGGCTGGGCTCCGGATCTGCACCTGGATTCTAAGAGAAAAGTCTATGGGTTTTGAATGTTCTGGGAGGGGGAGCACTGCTGGTCTCCCTGCCTTTCTGTCTGCTGGGGGCAGGCCATCGGAGCATCCTCCTTACCCTCTGCCTTTCACTACCTGGCCCTGAGATGGAAGAAATCTCAAAGTTAATGCCACAGATGCCTTCTCCTGAATCACCTGATGCTGGATGAAAATGGAGATTCCTGGGCCCCATTCAGTCTGACTGAAGCAGAATTTTTAAGGGGGGGGGGGGGAGTAGGAATCTATATTATGGCTACTGTTTTATTCATAAATGTTCTGCTTGATTCTCTGCCTTTAACCCTTCCTGAGCAGGGGAATCATTTTAACAGCAGACGTTGGTCACTTCTATTCTAAATTCACTGACTTTCCCCAACAACTTCTAGGTTTCCCTTCTAGATCTCTAGCTATACCGTTTCCTTGGCTGGCTCCTCTTCTTCTCCTGTTCCTCTGATGCCAGAAGGCCCAAGGCTCAGTCCTTCTTCCCCTCTTCCATGCAACCAAGTCTTCCTGCATGAGCTCATCTTCTATCAGCTCCAGATCCTGTGTTCACGCTGATCATCTCCACCCCAGGCCTTGAGCCCAGCACTCTCTCCTGAGCTTCAGCCCTGTCCCAGCTTGAGCCTCCTGCAGGCCCCTCAAATTCAACAGGACGCACGCTGAGCTGAGCTCATCTTCCTCACCCACCCAGTGAACCTTCTAAAGCACACATCTGATTATATCACTTAGAAACCTTCTGGGAACTCTCCTTGGCCGGCAGAAGGAAGTCCACACGGCATCAACAAGGCCAGGCCTGATCCCTATTGACCTCTCCAGCCTGTTCTCTCCACACTACTCTAGCCACCCCTCACCCCTAACTTCCCTGCTCCACGGGGGTTGAATGACTCACAGCTCCATAGATGGGCCAGCAGCCCCTGTATATCTTACTTACTTCTTCCTGGGACACAGGGGCACAGATGGGGACATCCACCTCTAAACACTAGTCTGTGGGGGTGCTGCTGAGGTTCTAATCTTAGTGTCCTTAGCAAGCCTGTGGGGACCAGGGGTGCAAACACATTCCTCTGGCATCACTCCCACTAGCGATGCCATTGTGGAAACACTGCCCCCCCAACCTTACCAAGCCAAAGCCTTTTCACCTTTCAATTATTTCCCCCTCTCCTTATGTTTGCAATCTGGATTATTAGTAGGGGAACGATCATAGATAAGCCTCTAAGAACAGTGTGTGGTGCATTATAGGCGCTCAATAAATATTTGTCAATGACTGAGTGAACGTGTTCATCTGTAGTATATCATGATCCACAATGTTGAGTCTGTCTCCCACCTTGGACCATTAGTTCCCTTCACCCAGAGCAGTGGTAGCATCTTCTCTAACTGTGTGCATCCCCAGCATCTAGCACCCAGTAGGTGCTCAGCTAATGTTTGATGGATGAGCTTATTGAGGCCCCCCTGGGTCTGACACTGTACAGTGTCCTGGGAAGGCAAGCAATGATTAGAAAGCAGTGTTGTGGCCACTGCTGCTGAGACACTAGAAGCCCCAGCTGGTACGCTAAGGGTAGAAAACTGGATGAGTGGTTTGCTCTTTGAAGTGGGCTGAGGAGTGGGGGGTAGGGGGTGGGGCTGGGCAAGGAGAAAGTTTTCCCAGGGGAGGTAATTTTTGTCCAGAGCTTTGTCAGCTGTGGTGTCCAAGTATTTCATTATAAAAATTAGAACTTTCTGGTCCATTCAAAAAGCCCTATTCACTCAATATCTCAGTTAATCAAGATGACAATCCTAAATATTGGTGTTATTGTTCCTGGGTGACCAATGACCAAAGGAGTTTCTGGGAGCTTCTGAGTCCCTGGGAGACTCAGAAGAGATGGTCGGGTGCCTGGGTGGCTCAGTCGGTTAACAGTCTGCCTTCGACTCAGGTCAGGATCCCAGGGTCTTGAGATAGAGCCCTGCATCGAGCTCCCTGATTCTCAGGGAGTCTGCTTCTTCCTCTCCTCTGCCCCTCCGTCCTGCTTGTGTTCTCTCTCTCTCTCTCTCAAATAAGTAAGTAAAATATTAGAAGAAGAAGAAGAAGAAAAGAAGAAGAAGAAGAAGAAGAGAAGAAGAAGAAGAAGAAGAAGAAGAAGAAGAAGAAGAAGAAGAAGAAGAAGGAGAAAGAAGAAGAAGAAGGAGGAGGAGGAGGAGGAGGAGGAGAAGGGAGGAAAGTAGCTCAGGTCATTCATGTTGTGAGTTGCAAAACTGCAACTTGGCCCCAGCTTCTGGGACCCCAGAGTTCCCATGCTTAATGTCACAGTCTCCTGCCTCCAAATCCATACACACTGTAGGACATGGCAAACATGTTCACTCCTAAAAATCATCCATAACCTGCCCCTTGGAGAGTGCCACTGCTAACTTAGGCATATAGGCAGCCAAGCTTCTTCTCTTGCTGCACAAATGAGAGGCAGCAGAGTGTGAAAACCCAAAGCATGGACTCCGGAGCCAGCTCTGCCACTTACTGCTCTGTGTCACTGAGCAAGATGCTGTACCTCTCTAGGCCTCGAATCTTTGTTTGTAAAAGGGTGATGATAATAATGGTACCTAGTTTGTAGGGGTGTTACGAAGATTAAATAGTCATGCAGTACTTAGGATAGTACCTGGAACATAAAAGGTGCTCAACAAGCTTAAGCCATTTTTATGCACCATTTATATATATATATATATAAATGTGGCACCCACTTTCTTCCTGTGGGGTAGGATTTTGTCAGGTGAAGAGCATCCCAAGCATGTGGGGAAGAGGTGGGGGAATATGTGCGTGTGTTTGGTGAAGTTCAGAGAGGACCAGGGCAGCTGGAATGAAGACAAGGGCTGGATCACAAAGGCCTGGAAGGCTCCCGTGGCATGATAGAGCTGGGAAGAGAGCCCAGGAGTCAGCAAGGCTCCTATGAGCACTGCCTTGCAGTGGTAGAGCGGGGCATCCTCCAGCAGAGCCTCCAGCAGGGCAGCTGGGACAGGGGCTGGCCCTCCCCAGAGACTTTAGCAAGCCTGTAGGGACCAGAGATTGCACTGTGAAGGTCCCAGGCTCCCGGCTTGCTTCACAGAGTCAGCATCTGAGGCATTCTTTCCTCTCTGGAGAAGAGAGAAGGGCAGAGCCCCTTCAGCATCTGGAGGTGCCACCTTGGGATGAGCTCGCCTCTGAAAGCCCAGGAAGGGGAAGGCAGGGTGAAGGGGCCAGGGCAGCCTGCCAGGGTGGGCTCCCCTTCTCAGCTGAGGTCTAATGGGAGCTGACAGGAGCAGCTGTGAACCTTTGATCTGCTCTTCAGGTATATGTCCCAGCTTGGGATGGGGAAGCTGGAATGAGGAATGTTGATGAGAGCAGAGATAAGAAAGGATCAGTCCAACCAGGCAGAAAGGGCCTGGGTCACCAGGTCAAGACTCAGAGGGAAAAAGAGAATCAGAAAAGAGGAAAAGAGGCTACAAAAAGGCCTGTTGAGCTTCCAAATGAATGGCCTCCAGCCCCTTCCTTCCCCGCTTGGGGAGAGGCCCCAGAGGTGAGAGAAGCTCCTCTGGACTCGGACTCAGCCAGGCCACTTGCATGGGTGGGGTTCACACTACCATGTGGTCTTCATTTCAAGCCTGAGCACAGGCACTCCACCCTGTTGCACCTGGCCAGACAGGAGGTGGGGACTGGGCTGAGGCTGGAGTCAGCCTCAGCAGGTGAATTGGGGTGGGGGCCTCCTTGAGCTGCCAGCCCTAAGATCTGACACCCAGCCTGGGCCCAGTGGGTATTTTTCCAGTTGGCCCCAGCCCAAGAGACACCTGCTTGGTGTGGCCCAGATGGATCCACAAGCCTTCCCCTTGCAGATTCTGAGATCACTGCAGGTCCCTCAGCTAAGCGGTCAAGTATCATTTTCTCAAAGAGTTCCAGGGACAGGTTGCAGTGCACCACTTCTCCAGGTAGCTTATGGACTTGCTTTGTCACACTCAGCCCCTCTGCCCCACCCTGGGCTGACCCCAGCTCCTTTGACTTCTGCCTTTTTAAACGAAATCCCTAGGTGCTGAAGCAGAGCAAATCAGGACGAGAGGCCCCGCAGAAACCTAGGCAGCACCCTTGAAAGGGCTGGTGAGGAGGCTGAGGGAGATGCCCCGAGGCTCCAGCACATCTGGGGGGGTGGGCAGTCCAAACCCAAGTCTCCTGGGAGGGGAGCCGGCCAATAGGGCAATGGGGAAACAGAAGAGCAGAGCCAGGGCTTTCCTGGGCACGCAGCCCTCCGTAGCCCAAAGGACTGCCATCATTCTTGGTCCATCTCTTTCCTTTGTGTTATTATTGAAGTAGAGTTGACATGCAACATTATATTAGTTTCAGGTGTATGACATCGTGATTCAACACTCCTATACATTACTCGATGCTCCCCAGGATAAGTGTAGTCGCCATCTGTCACCAAACTATGTTATTACAATATTATTGACTGTGTTCCCCATGCTGTCCTTTTCATCCCCGTGACTTATTTTATAACCGGAAGTTTGTACCTCTTCATCCCCATCACCCATGTCTTCCATCTTTCCACCCACCCCCTTCCACTCTGGCAACTACCATTTTGTTCCTTTGTATATAAGGGTCTGTTTGCAAACAAACAAGAATTCTTAGTCTGTTTATCAACTGTCTCACTGTGGCATCAGAGTGTTAAGGATGGCCTTCAAGGCCCATTTCATCTCATTCTCACCTAGTGCCTTGCCAAGGACTCTTCCTTGCACACCTCTAGCCCCAGGGGCTCAGTGTCTTCCCCTCCTCAGACCACTCTGGTTGTCAGAGAGTGGTTCACTGCTAATAGTTGGAAATCACCTCTCTGAGCCTTCCTCCTTGGGACAACTGGGCTTTATAAACTCTTATCAATGGGATGCAATTTGAGTGGCAGAAAGAGTACTAGGATCTGCACCTCCGCCTCAAGTCTGCCCTGACCTTCAAAGGATCCTCCTGGCTAGAATGTAAGCTCTGCTCTCCACGTCCCAGCCAGTTGATTCCCCTCTGTGGGGAGGGAGGGACAGAAACCCAGATCCTGGCCTTCCTCAGGATCTCAGAAATATCTGTTTAGGTACGCCTGGGTGGTTCAGTAGTTGAGTATCTGCCTTCGTGCCTTCGTGCCTTCGGCTCAGGTCGTGATCCCGGGGTCCTGGAATTGAGTCCTGCATAGGCTCCCCACAGGGAGCCTGCTTCTCCCTCTGTTTGTCATGAATAAATAAGTAAAATCTTCAAAAATAAAAAGGAATCTCTGCTTAGAAGATGTGTGGGGCCAGTGTTGTATCTGCGCCCTGTGCCAGTTGCCCCTACTCCTAGTCGCAGGACCCCCAGCAGCCACCTGATGCCTTTGCCAACTTTGTGCCCTCTCGACACCCCCACCTCCCCAGTCTTCCCTCCTGCCAGAGCCTAAATTTTACAGAGCAGCAAGGAGCTACCCAGAAAGGAAGGCTACCACCAGGACCTAGACCTTATTCCTTTTCCTAAAGAACCTAGCTCCTGGAGCAATGGGGTGCTTGGCGACTTCTGTTTGGTTTGCCTGGCTATGCAGTTGCCCTCTCCCTTCTGGAGCCACCTCAGCTTCTTGAAAGGCCAGGCCTAGAGATCTGACATGCTGGTTTGGGGCAAATAGGATCTGGTTCCATTTAGGAAATCGTGGGCTGGCCACCTCAAGCCCCCAGGGGTAGCTGCAGCATCAGAAGTGGGACTGGACTCCACAGTGAACCTGGGCCAGAGCCCGAACCTCAGAGCCCTGAGACTCTGGCAAGCCCTCCAGGAGATGACAGTATTAGAGGGAATGAATGAGGCGGACAGGCCTCCCCACCAACCCCCTCAGGCCTCCTCTACAGATTGCTGAGGAGTTGGAACATTACCTACCCTCTCTCCCTGGGGTGCTCACCTGCCCCCTCCCCACCGGAGCCCCAGGCTCCTGATGAGGTGGAAGAGGGTCAGGAAAGGGGCTGTGCAGGGCACTAGCTAACCTTGGCCTAGGAGAACATGCAGAACCGGGCAGGGGACAGGGCCCCTTCTCCAGCTGAGGGCCCAGTGATAAGGAAGGGGATGAGGGGAGCCAGAGGCCAGCAGTGGGAGGGAGATGAGAGTGGAGAGAATGTGCTGTGTCAGCCCTGTGCTGAGCCCTGAACTAACAACTACCTCTCCTCCCCTCCAGCGCCCCTCCCCCTCCTCCCCCTCCCTCCCTTTCTTCCCCTTCTAGTTCTCCATTGCCTTGGCTTCCTGCCTTTGTTTCCTTCTCCCTTTGTCTGGGACTCTTGCTGTGGGCCCTTACCTCTCCATCCCACTGTCTGCCTTGCTCCCTGCCTCCGACTTGCATCTGTTGCCCCCTCTCTCTGCTTCTCTTCTCCGCCCCAGCCTTTCTCTCTCCTTCTGCCTCTCCCTGCTCTGTTCCCGCTTCTGTCCATCTTTCTGCGTCCTCCAGTGGGTCCGCCTCTATGCTATTTCTTTGGCTCTCTCTTTGTCTCTCTGCTTTTCTCTCTCTCCCTCTCTCTCCCTCCGGTGGCTTCCAAGAGGTTTCCTGCAGCTGCAGAAGCACCAAGTGTGAACCCCAGCCCCCCAGCTGGCTGCCTATGCTTCCCAGAGGGGACAGGCCTATCTATGGCTGCTCTTCCCAGCGTGGGAAAAGGTGTGTGTGAAGGGAAGAGGAGGGCACTGGGAAAGTTTGCTCCAAGAAGACTGGGGAAGGAAGGCAGCAATATTTTGCAGCAGCTCTGATGAGGCTGGCATGGTGTCTAGCACTTGCACCAGCTCCTTTCTTTATCCTGTGATGGTGAGACTTTCATCCCCATTTTCTGGATGACATGGCACTTGGTCTAAGAGAAAGAAGTAACTTGTCCGGAACACCACAGAGTGTCAGTGGCCGAGCTGCTGGGATTAGAACCCTGGATGTTCTGTCTCCGCTGCCTACTGGGGAGACTGTCAGCTCTCTCACTGTCCTGAGGCCACCCTCTGCAAACCCATGCCTGCCCCCACCGGATGGCACTCCTCCTCTGGGACACTGGTGCTGGCTGTCCTAGCAAGGGATCTATTTGAAGGCAAACTGGAAAGCGAGCTGCTGAGGTTCGAGGTTGCACAAGTGAAGCTGCCAGACCTGGCCCCCAGAGAGAAAAACTCCCAGGGCCTTATGGGACACATGGCTGATAAGGTAGAATTTGTTGGGTAACAGAGAGTTCAGGCTGGAATGACCCTTGTCTGTTTCCCAGTCCAGCCACTCTTACTGCACAGATGTGGACACGGAGAACCAGAGAAGGGGAGCAGGCCAACGCCAGTTTAAGACACGCCTTCAGTGGAACAGGGACAACATTTGAAGAGGGAAATGATCAGGGACCAGTTTGGTTTCTAAAAATAACATGATCCTATGCACACTAATCCACACCCTCAACGCCATCCGCAGCCCAACTGTGGCCTAAGCACTTGGGGAAAAATCCTGTGCCCAGGCCCTTCTCATCTCTGGGACTATGGAGGTAGAGTCACACTCTCCCTGGGGTCTGCTGGTCTGCAGCCTTCAGCTTGCCTGCTCCTTCCCTCAGGGGACAGTGGGCACTGTCCTAGGCTGGCAGTACAGCTGGTAGGGTAGGGTATTCTTTACAGAGAGAGAGAGACAGACAGACAGACAGACCAGGGGAGAGTAAGTGGCCAAGACAGAAAAGGGATGGGGAGACACAGAGGTGGAAAGTGTGAGCAGGCAAGCCAGAAAGCAGGGCTATGGGGTCAGTAGTAGAGCTGAAGAGAGTCTCAAAGTAAGTGCAAAGTGCATTCTTTCCTTCTCAGGTCCTTGCCAGTCTCATCCAAGTATGCCACCTCCGAGTCTCCAAAAGGCTGTTCACAGGCTTGATCTCATCATGCTCCTCACTACAGGCCTGTAATGTTGGCAGGGCTGGCATCATTGTTGCCCATTCTGTCAGAAGAGGAAACTGAGGCCCAGCAAAGTCAAGCCATTGGTCCACACTGGTGCAGGAGCGAGAGAGCCACCAAATCACAGTCTTGGGCCATGTTCCAGTGGCCTTTACTGCTCTAGAAGATAGTGGCATGAAGAATTCCCAAGAACAGGCAAGGTAGAGAAGTGGGGAGCCAGATTGGCTGGGGGGACATTTAGAGGGAGAGAGAAAATGATTAAGGTTAAAGAGGGATTGGCTGAGAGGGGAAGATGAAAGGAGCCAGCAGACAGGGCTGGGCTCAGTGATGAGTCAGGCCAACGGCCTCCTGAGATAGTGATCTACAAGTATCTCCAAGGTGTCAACAGCCAAGTAGGCTTCGAGGAGGAAGAGGAGGAAGAGGAGGAAGAGGAGGAGGAGCAGGAGGAGCAGGAACACAGCACAGTAGAAAGAAGAGGGGAGGGGTGGGAAATGGAGTGGCTTCTTCGGGCAGTGTGGAGATACCCACCTTGAGAACTGTGCTGGGAGAGGCAGGTAAGGCACTGGAAGACTTCCCGGAGGGGGTACTGCCCCCACCCTAGCCTCTTCCACCAAGTAGTCAGCTCACTGCTCACTTTCTGCCTCCCCCACCCTAGACTGGGGCCCTACACCAACCTGCCTCTCTTCCATCTCTAGTAGGGATGATATGAGCACATGCTGCATATTCCCAGGCCTGGGCCAGACCATCCCTCCACACACTCTGCCTCGCAGTTGCTCGGCAGCCTAAGGGTAGGACTTGAGGGGAACAGGACCCCACCTGCCTAGGCCTGTCCCTTCCTGCCCCGCAAGGCTTCAGATGCTGGGAGGCCTGGGTGGCCTGAGCAGGGCAGGGCCTCCTTTCCACAACTCGTAGAAGAGGCCACACAGTGGTGCCACCCACAGAGGGCAATGACCAGTGCCAGGGCCTCACACTCACACCTCCCTGAGCTCTGCTCAGTGTCCTGGTGAGAGGGTCAGGGGTTAGGGGTGGGGCAGAGACCCTGCTTCAGGCGGTTGTTGAACTGCAGCTCAGAAAGAGAAAGGATGTTCCTGAGTTTGACATGAAAATGTCACCTGGAGGGATGCCTGGGTGGCTCAGTAGTTGAGTGGCTGCCTTCGGCTCAGGTCCTGATCCCAGGGTCCTGGGGTTGAGTCTTGCTTCAGCCTCCCCGCAGGGAGCCTGCTTCTCCCTCTGCCTATGTCTCTGCCTCTTTCTCTGTGTCTCTCATGAATAAATAAATAAAATCTTAAAAAAAAATGTCACCAAGAGAGAATAGACGAAATGGGACAGAGGAGCTAGAAATACTGCAGCACCCTACCACCAGCCCACGTGTACCTCAAGTACACAGACACATACACTCCCGTCCATGTGCAGGCATCTTTTCTGCACCACCACCCCCATACTGGAGTAAAATGGGGGGAAACCGGGTAGGGCTCAAAGGGGCCCAGATCAGCTCAGTGTGTTTCTTTCCACGTGGTAGCTTCACTGTTGCCAGGGCTCTGTGAGGTAGAGCTCTGGATTCCATGTCACAGGTGAAGAGACAGCCTTTTTAAAAAAGGATTTTATTTATTTATTTATTTATTTATTTATTTATTTATTTATTAGAGAGAGAAAGAGAGAGAGAGAGAGCGCGCGCACAAGTAGGCAGAGCGGCAGGGAGAGGGAAAGGGAGAAGCAGGCTCTTCGCTGAGCAGGGAGCCCGATGAGCTCGATCCCCGGACCCTGGGACCATGACCTGAGCCGAAAGCAGATGCTTAACCGACTGAGCAGCCCAGGGGCCTTGAAACTGAACCTTAATATGACAAAAGTGACTCACTGATGCTCTCACAGCTCAAAAGCAGTAGAATGGGACCTCAGACTTGGATATGTCTGTGCCCAAAGTCCCCCGGTCTTTGTGACCTCCTCCAAGGGTGCAAATTCCACAACCTCCTCCCTTCCTTCCCATCCACTCTGTTGACAAGCTCACCCCTCGGGAAGTTGCCCTCTGGGCCCCATATAAAGCCTCATCTTCCAGGGAAACAAAGCCAGGCCGGGTGCACTGGTCTTGAGGAGGTACCCGGGTTCTGCTGTTCCTGCAGGTGGGACGAGTAACTCCCATCTACCCCTCTAGGCACCCTGCTGGGAGGGAGTGGGTGTAGCAGGGCCATCCCTTCAGGGCAGGCACGCTGGGGCCTTCCCATGTGCAGTCCAGGATGCCCACACTGGAGATGCCCTGGCAAAGCCCATGCTGGATGCCAAGTAGCGGTGAGGCCCTAGAGGGAAAACAGAATCATGAGGGGGCAGGCAGAGTGGGAATTTGCCAACTGGTACGATAGTAACTCCTGTGTACACACTCTTCTCAGTTTTTAGATTGCTTCCAGAGATATGCCTCACAGACCTCACCCCTAGGCATGAAGGAGATAGAGGGACAGATCACTATCCTTATCTTCCACATGAGAAAAATGAGAACCAGAGCGGGAGTGACTTGTTCATAGTCACAGAGCTAGAACCCAGAACAGTGCTTTGAGGATTTATTTTTTACTACAACCCTGGTAAATCAAACAAAGGTATGTGTGTATATATATGTGTATATGTATACATATGTACGTATGTGTGTATATGCATGGATATGTGTGCAAACAGGTACACATAAAACGGAAACACACGTTTCATGAAACAACACTGATCATGACCACATGGGATACTCTGTTTCATTCTTTTTAAAATACAAGTCAAGAGTCATCCTGAATCCGGGATCCCTGGGTGGCTCAGCGGTTTAGCGCCTGCTTTTGCCTCGGGGCCCGATCCTGAAGTCCCGGGATCAAGTCCCATTTTGGGCTCCCGGCCTGGAGCCTGCTTCTCCCTCTGCCTGTGTCTCTGCCTCTCTCTCTCTCATGAATAAATAAATCAATCTTAAAAAAAAAAGAGTCACTGAATCCATGGCGTGGCTTGCTAATGAGTTGCAATCTGCAGTCTAAAAAAGACCATTCTGGGAGCTACAGATCACAGACTCAACTCTCCCACCTGCAAAGCCAGAGAAGGCTCTTGGGTTATGTAACACTGCCTCATTTTGAAAGAAAAAGTGGATACAGGACAGGTTTAGTCAACTGAGTTGATGGCAGGGCAGTAGAAAATTGGACCAGGGTCCTGAGGCCCATGGGGCCAGAGGGAAGCCTCCTGGTTGGGACTATCTGCTCCTCTGAGGTGAGAGTGAGAGAGACCTCCAAATGCTGGGCCCTGAAGGTACAGAGGACCAGGATGCCAACACTGAAGCCTAATTGGGTGTGGTCCATAACAGATCTGATAGGAGGGGACAGCCCTGACTCAAAGGCCTGCCTACTGGGGTGACCCTGGGAAAGTCACTTAATCTTGCTAAGCCTCCGTTAGTTCATTTGTAAAATGAGGAGGATCATGGTACCCACCTTAGAGTGGGCATTGTGAGGCCGT